>NC_066555.1:7527838-7535338 GCF_024679095.1 Eriocheir sinensis | reverse complement strand
CAAGTGAATCAAGAAGGAGTTCCGGGGGGCAGCATGAGCCAAGAGAAGACAGCGCCACTATAAACACTTGCCTGCGCCTTGACGGGCTGGGGCCGAATACCATCCGGGCCCCTCAAGCAAGCCTACCGGCGCAATAGGCATAGACGTAAAAAAAAAAAATCAGTGACGCTGTTAATGTGAATCTTCACCTACCTATCGTTACCAACTCCTTACCAACCCCTACTCCTCTTCCTCCTCCTCCACCACCACCCCCACCATCAGCAGGGCCTCGAAAAGCACCACAGTTACTACCACACGAAGCAGTTTGTCGAGCCAACTTCTCTACCCTCCTGTCGACATCTCCCGCTCCTTCCCAACCGTTGCCCGCAAACCTCTCTAATAAGATACACACACAAACACATTCCTGGAGCCGCCCATCTACCTCTATGTACACACACACACACACACACACACATAATATATATTCACCCACTTACTACATAGGTATTAACACACACACACACACACACACACACACACACACACACACACACGGAGCAGTGAGACAATATCCATTAATTTAGATGGGTGTGAGGCAGGTGTCTCCCTCTCTCGATTTCTTCACTCTACCTGTTGAGTCATGAGGCATTAAACCTTGGGAGTGGAAGAGTCATCATCTATTATTTGCCGAACAAATAGCAGACTCTGGCCGTGACTGTAGGGGTCCCTATACGGCTCCACCCCCACCCCCCCCCTTCAGGCCTCCGTCGCCGCCCACTAAAAGAAAATCCGAGAGGCTGAAGGAATATTGGTATTTCAACACTTTTCTCGACGTAGGTTTCCAGGAACACGAGTATGTCGACTTGAGGGCGAGTGGGAAAGTACGCAGCTGCTTGATGAACTAAGATTTTATTTAACCGTTGGTTCATCGGGAGGTTTAGGGTCGTATTTTAAAACATTTAGACGCCCATGTTCACATATTTGACAAGGCTTTCGTAGGAGTTTTGGGCATTTCCAGGAGTAGTTCTATGACCCTGGTGGTAGTTTGACCCTTCTTCTGTACCGTGAACCTCAAGAAAGTTCACATATTTGACAAGGCTTTCGTAGGAGTTTTGGGCATTTCCAGTAGTAGTTCTATGACCCTGGTGGTAGCTTGACCCTTCTTCTGTACCGTGAACCTCAAGAAACACTAATTAGAACCCGGCTGATTCCCTCTTTGACCTTTAGAAATAGCTGATGTGAGAAGCGAAAATGTCTTATAGTGCCGACCTCAGTATTTTGGTGATGCGTCTTCGTCTTCTTGGCTTTGTCCTCCGTGTCTGTTGAGTTTTGTCAGAGAAGGTACGACACACCGGTTAGGTCAGGTCATCTCGGCTACGGGATCCCCAGGCATGAGCAAACTCAACCTTGAACGATTTCCTTTAGTAGTCTGAGGGTTCGGGAAAAAGCCTCTAGCTCGGCCGACACTTCCTTCAACTTAATATTTACTTGAGTAGAAATGCGAAGTCTTGGCGGCCTTTGATCTAATATAATTTCACTTAGGGTTAGGGACAGACCACCTATAATCTTCCAAATATGTCGAGCCCGGTCTGGCGTAGTCTCCCGCGGGTCCTTTCCTCCCCTCTGCTCTGCCACACAGTCCCAACACCTATCCCTTCCTCTCATATGTAAGCTATAGGAAACATATGAGAGGAAGAAATAGGTGTCGGGACTGTGTGGCAGAGCAGAGGGGAGAAATGGACCCACGGGAAAGTTGGAAAGTTTCGTTCAGTCGGTGCAACATCTGTGGTCATATGCCGGAGAGAGACAGAAGGGGAAGGAATTATAGGAGAAGGTAACAGATCCCAGGAGACGGGACACAACCCCCGATTAATACCTGGTACCCATTCACTGCTGGGTGGACAGGGGCGTAGGGTATCGGAAAAGCCGCCCAAATTTTTCCACTCCGCCCGGGAATCGCACCCAAGCTCTCTTGGTTGTGAGTCGAGTGTGCTAACCACTGCACCACGAAGCCCCGGACCCACGGGAGCCTACGCCAAAACGGACTTGACAATTTGGTTTCACTATAATCTAGACCAAAGGGCTTGTGTGGTCTGATTATCTATGTATATCTATGTGAATCTCTCTCTCTCTCTCTCTCTCTCTCTCTCTCTCTCTCTCTCTCTCTCTCTCTCTCTCTCTCTCTCTCTCTCTCTCTCTCTCTCTCTCTCTCTCATTATTTTTTCCACTTTTTACACGTACAACAAAAAAAAACTACATTCCAATCACTGTAGAAGAGCGAAATTAGTCGTTTAAAGACACGAATGAGGAACAAATTCGTTTCTCTATAAGGAAGCGTCTCGCCATTCACAGTTTAAGCGAATCATTAGTTACAATAAAGTCGAAGGATTAATTACGTGTCACGAAGAATGAATTTACATATATTTGAGATCAACTATTCGCGCATAATACAATAACATTCGAGGTAAGCATTATAAAAGGATTCGATGTGTCCAAATATACGAGAAATAAGGACCGATTTATAAGACCAAATCGAGGCCTATTATCTCCATAGGTAATGAAAGACGCTATAACGGTACATGGCAGAGACAATCGGTCCTGCGTGGCTGGATATCCGCAAAAAAGCTTCACTACAACAGAGGAGATCGAGGGAACTCTAACAAAGCTCGTGTTCGGAGGACGTTGGTGAACAGTGGAGTTCGGAATGAGGAAGCTTGAATACAGACACATTAGGGAGTGGCCGTGTGTGCAGGCCGTGGCGAGGCCCTACTCGTGAGGCCCCCTGGTGGTGGTGATGGCGGGGACGGTGGTGGTGGTGATGGTGGTACTGGATGGAGACTGCAGGGGTGATGGTGATGATGATAGTGATTAATACTTCATCAGCACGCACACACACACACACACACACAGAGAGAGAGAGAGAGAGAGAGAGAGAGAGAGAGAGAGAGAGAGAGAGAGAGAGAGAGAGAGAGACACACACACACACACGCAGAGGAGAGAGCAAGTGCGGGCCGGCCGGAGGCGCCGTGCAAACAGTGTGTTGACATAACCCTGGCTGCGCGGCCCCACGTCGGTCGATGGTGGAAGTGGGCAGTCGGTCCCCCTTTACACACACTGAGGCGCCACACGCAACATCCACCCGAAGGCAGCCACGGCGGAGGGTTGAGGCGCCCTGCCGCGGCCGGGGAGGCGTGTCGGGGGGGCTAAGTAAACTCCTGTGACCAAGGAATCCGACGTGGGGTGCCGACTCACTAGGGTAAACAAAACCCAACTCTCCCATGGTATATGATCATGGCGGGAGCGGGCCCAGCTTGGGTCACTCTGCGCCGCACCGGAGGGAAAACTTGCCGAAATATGTTCCAAGAAACACAAAGTTGCGCGAGGTGCCGATGATGTGGCGACGAAACGGTGCCGGCCAGCGGGGGCGATTGATTACATAACGACGCGTGTGGGAGGGAAGGCGTCGAAGAAATACAGAAACAGACGATGAATTGTAAGACTTCTCGTACTAAACTGTACAAACGTCGAGCTTCCACGAACGTTCCCGGACAAAGGAGGCCACCGAGGGCTAAAGAGATGCAGAAACACGTCCGGCAATATTTATACGAGAAGGAGAAGCCCCCAACACGGCGACATGACAGCCACAATGCAAAGCTTGACATGATGCGGACGAGGGAGTGGCCAAAGTGACTGAAAACATGCAAAAATAAACACGAATAATGGCGTATGAAAAAAAAACGAGAAAACATGAAAAATCAGCCACCCAGCGTACAGAAAGTGGCGTTTATGGCTCTCCGGGACTCTTCACATGGAGTTCCTCGTATAGCCGCGGGAGAGAACGGTTCCAGCGGACGCAAAGGCAGACAGGCAAAAAGACACCCACCGACAACGAGAGAGAATGAGGGAGAGATGAAAAAAGAAAGAGGAAAAGAAGCTGAGCAATCTAAACGCTCAATCACCCCCTCCCTTTCCCTCCTCCCTTCCTCCCCCGCCTCCACAGCCAGCCCCGTGAGACGAAAGCTGGTATTGTCAGACGCTTTCGCTTATCACATCAACTACTTCCAAAGGCCCAAGAGGAGGTCAATCGCGTTCTAATGAGTGGTATTTCAGGTTCGTGGTACAGAAGAAGGGTCAGACTTCCACCAGGGTCATAAAACTACCCCTGGAAATGCCTACAACTCCTATAAAAGCCTTGCCAAAAATGTGTAGACTCCTTCACCTTATCTGCTTCTTACATCTCTCACGAACACCAACTTCCGCCTCGATATAATTCCCTCCCGTCTGACTTCACGCGGCATCCACCTCCGGATCGAAGCTTGGGGTGGCAGCGGCGCCTCTCATGTGATCGTGAGTTATGAGCCTGAAGCTACACTCGGCGCCCCGGAAACCAACGAACGGGCCTCTGAGCAGAACGAGGAGGCGACAGACTCCAGGGAAATGTTAGGAGGTGGAGGTGTGCAGTGGTGGAAGGGAGAATGGGGAGGGGATGGTGGGACTAGGTGGTGTGTTGTGGAAGGGTGGAGGAGGAAGGGGTAGTCAGTTTGATGGTGTGTGGTGCTGTGATCTGTGTCGAAAGGGGAGAGGGAGTGAGGGAGGTGACGGAAGGGTGGAGAAGGAAGGGGTTAGGTGGTGTGTTGGGAGAGATGTTTGTGGTGGAAGGGGTAGGAGGGAATTGGTGGTGGGTTAGGTGGAATGGGAAAGGGATTAGGTGGCGTGTGGTGGTGTTCTGCGGTGGAATGAAGTGCCTGGCGGGTTATGTGATTGGCTGTGTGGTGGCTTGCGTAGTGATGGTTTGTGGTGGAATTGTGGGGCAGCTGGCGATGTGATGAGCTGTATGGTGTGCGTGTGTGGTGAGTAGTGAATAGTGGTATGTGTGTGTGGAGCTGTGTGGCGTAGCTCTGTTGTGGCTGGAGTGGAGATTGACTGTAAGTATGGTGTGTGGTAATGTTCAATGGTGCAATGCGGAGTGGAGTGTATGGCAGGCTGGGTGTATGGTGACGATGTATTGTAGAGTGAATGGATGGCGGTCTGTGTGGTGGCGTGGTGGGTGCATGCATGGCGGTACTTCTCGTGGGAGTTGACGTGGCAGGGAAGGTGTGGAGGTGGTAGTTGCGGGACTTTGTGTGGTGGTGTGTAACGGACGGCTGGCGAGGAAGATGGACGGTGTGTGGCAGGTGTAAGGCTCTGAAGGCAGGCCAGGTGTGACAGGAGATGGGAAGCAGAGTCAGGGAAGGAATGCTGCCTGAGACATGCTGACCAAACACCCCAGCAACAGGCAGCAGCAGAAAGCAATGCATCACAGCAATATACTCAGTGAAAAGCGCACCATCACGGCAATTCACTGCAAGAAAAATTACGTGTGAACTGAACTAAAGCCTAGATTTGTTTCCATCATACTCTTGTGGACGGAACATCTTTGCTACATGTTGCAATACACATTTTTTATTTAGTTCTGATATCTACCACACGCATAAAATACAAAATCATCACAGTCTACGAATATTCTCTCCATTTCTTGCAAGCCTAAAACAATGGTTTCACAGAACTTCCCTGTGATTTGATGCTGAACCCTCCATTACGTCCCCCCCCCTATAGCAGTCCGTACCTAGACGGTGACGGATGGTAATGACTTGGCACTCCTAGTCGCTGGGCGCCGAGACGCACGGATGGCGACCAACAGTGTCACGTCGATTCTCTGCCCTCCCTCAGACACCTCGAGCCCGGTGATGGCTTTCTGGGACGTGAGATGTTGAAGTACTTCCTTCCGCACGTCCCTCGCAGATAGCAGCGCCCGGCCATCAAGACGATTCACTGAATGAAGGATGACGATGTCCAATTATCTGCTCGACTTCACACATGAACGCCCGTGCGCTCTCCATGCCGCTAGTCACGCTATCTCTATCTGCATGACGATAACACACACACACACACACACACACACACACGTTCAGGCATGCACGGACGCACACAAACATTAACCTGGGCGCCTGGAATGGAGCGTATTTTCTCTCATTACGGAAGTGTCACGTAAAACATCGCGAAATGATACAAATCCATTCTCGAGTATTTTGACGCGGACAGAACAGCGCTATTTAGATTACAAACGAGTCCTGTCAGGCCAAAGCCACGTCTTAGTGTGCGTGGCTTGTGTTGTGGAGGGCTGGGGTGTCGGGGACCTCTGCCGTGTATCATAGAAGCAAAAAGAACCAGCAAGAGACCTTAAAAGACTAACACCACACAAAGTACCACAACTACCACCTCCACACCTTCCCTGCCACCTCAACTCCAACGAGAAGTGTACCGCCATGCATGCACCCACCACACGTCACCACACAGACCGCCATCCATTCACTCTACAGTACAACATCACCATACACCCAGCCTGTCATACACTCCACCATACTGGATAACAGAGCAAGGTCCTAAAGAGATAACAAGGAAATGGGAGGAGGAGGAGGAGGAGAGGAGAACGAGGAGTAGGAGGAGGAGAAGGACGAGGAGGAGGAGGAGGAGGAGGAGGAGAAGGACGAGGAGGAGGAGGAGGAGGAGAACGAGGAGTAGGAGAAGGAGAAGGACGAGGAGGAGGAGGAGGAGGAGAAGGAGGAGGACGAGGAGGAGGAGGGGAAGTGAAGCAATGGTCGTGCTTGTAAGTGAGTATTACCCCGTCGCTTGAGGCTGCCGAGAAGAGGAACCATTTACACCTTGAAACGAGGACCACTGTGTCTTCCGGGTCACGACTCATTCCCTTGCGCCTGATTCTCCAGACACTCTTTGATCACCCACTCGGCAAGGGATGAGGAAGCAGCGAGCGAGACCTTTGCGGCGCTTTGCAGTGAGAAAATGAGTTCATTATTAAGTAGCTGCAGGATCATGTTTCTTAATGGTCCCTCTAAGCGAGAAAAATGAGAAAAAAACATCACTCACGCAAACCATTTCATAATATATGTCAACGCATTTGTGATCAGTTTATGCATCATCTATTTTTGGGGGGTTTATATCATGGCAAAAATGTGGCCCGTCGCTTCTACACGGTAAAGCCACAAATTTGGCCTGTCGCTGCTACCGGGTTAAGAGGAGTAGAGTCGAGAAAACAGTAAGGCAAGGAAGGAAAACCTGGTGACAAGATCAATAATAAGTGAAGAAACCCAAGAAAATATTATAAACAAAAGCACGTTACAAAAATACGAGAACGCCAAGAAGAACAAATCATAAATACAATGTTAGAACTCTCCTCCCGAAGTTGACCTCTCTTTCGGTCACCTCTTTGGATTCCTTTTTGGAGCGGCGAGTGGCGGGCTTTTTTTTATTATTATTGCTTCCCTTTTTTGTGTGCCCTTGAGCTGTCTCCTATTGCTTCCCTTTTTTGTGTGCCCTTGAGCTGTCTCCTATTGCTTCCCTTTTTTGTGTGCCCTTGAGCTGTCTCCTATTGCTTCCCTTTTTTGTGTGCCCTTGAGCTGTCTCCTATTGCTTCCCTTTTTTGTGTGCCCTTGAGCTGTCTCCTATTGCTTCCCTTTTTTGTGT
>NC_066555.1:7480338-7522838 GCF_024679095.1 Eriocheir sinensis | reverse complement strand
ATATTTTCATACATCGTCGATTGGCGGAACACCCAAATATTTTCATACATCGTCGATTGGCGGAACACCCAAATATTTTCATACATCGTCGATTGGCGGAACACCCAAATATTTTCATACATCGTCGATTGGAGGAACACCCAAATATTTTCATACATCGTCGATTGGCGGAATACCCAAATATATTCAAAGAAACATCAGAGGAAACGAAGGGCGGAGAAAGGCATCCCAAGTAACGCGAAAAGAGTGACCCGGTGAAGAGGCGGCAGACAAAACTATTTATATGTGTTGCAGAATAAGACGAAAGAATAATCAACATAACAATAAAAACAATTAATAAAGACGTTAGACAAGGAGATTCAGGGACGCATTCTCAGATCGGCGCCCAAGAACACATATTTGACAAGGCTTTCGTAGGGGGTTAGGGGCATTGCCAGAGTTACTTTTATGACCCTGCTGGTAGTTTGACCCTTCTTCTGTACTCTGAACCTAAAAAAAAAACTCATGAGAACCAGATTAATTTCCTTTTTGACCTTCGATGATGTGAGAGGTGGAAGCGTTTGAGAATACCGACCTCAATATCTCCAAAATCATCCCCAGCTAAAAAAAAAAAAAGTATTGTAGGGATAAAACATGGGAATCAAGACAGCAGAAAGGTGTTCAGTTAATGTATCCTGCCTTCTATGATATAACTCTAACAAACGGTTCAGAAACTTGGCGCCTCACAAAATATTCGAGAAAGTTAAGACGCGAGAAAAATCCTGAGTTGAGAGAGGAAGCGGGAATCGCGGATTAACCTGGTAGATGAGGGATCGTTTCTAAAGGCCTTCTAAGCGAATTAATGAGAAGAAATCATAACTCACGTAAACCATTTCATAATATATATCAAAGCATTCGTAATCAGTTCATGCATCATCTATTTTGGGGGGTTTATATCGTGGCAAAATTTTGGCCCGTCGCTGATAGCTACACAGTAAAGCCACAAATTTGGCCCGTCGCTGCTACCGGGTTAAATAAGACAATGGTTGAAGAACGTTTAATGAGTCACTAAACTCATTAATGATAACTATTAACCCGTCCGCTGCGATTGGAACGAATTTGGTTTTCACTGGTAGCCTGATATCATATAGTCCCATGTCGTTCTCTGCCTTTGTGGTGGATAGTGGAGTGTTTCCCATGTGGCAGCCACTTTTTGATCCATTCCTGTAGTTTGGTGAGGTCTTCTTGTAGGAAATCCGCAGTCAACGGGTTAAGATAGAGAAATAAACTTGGCCAAACCACTTCACACGTAGACCTAATAGCAGGTGGACAACCAAAGTAACAGAGTGGCAACCCAGAAACTGTGCAGGTCAGGCAAACAGAAGACTGGAGATACAAGATAAGACTCTGCCGGGGCCGTAATGTTGTTTCCTCAGGGCCGCTTTCAGTCACTTTGTTTGTTTTGATTGTTACCAATGGCGGAGATCGACGCTATAGTTTTCCACGTGAAACTAGCCTATGGGGTAGTGGCGGCTGCAGAGGAAGCGAGAGGTGTTGAGAGTGTGTGGCAAGGTGCGGGGCTAGGCTAACCCCGCAGCCGCCACTACCCCATCGGCCAGTTTTACGTGGAAATACTATAGCGCGATCGCCGCCATTGGTAACGATCAAAACAAACAAAGTGACTGTGAAAGCGGCCCTCAGACCATACCTATCTGTTTGTCACCTTGGCTTTACTTCACTTCCTATTGTATAATTCACCACCACAACCACTGCACCACCACCAACGGCACTCGGGTTGTGGTGTGGTGCGTGTCTACGTGTGTGTGTGTGTGTCGGGCCCAAGATGACACACGCCGTAGAGCCAAGTCCTCTGCCCATCCTCCCCACAAGGCGACCGATAAAGGCGTGGAGCAGGAAGCCTTGACGAGCTAATACATTGGAATCCGGATCTCACGGTTAACCTTTGTCTGGAGCGAGGCCTCAACGGGCACGGAGGCGAGGATAAACTCAACGGACATTCTCTTCTTTACTCGTCATCGTCGTTGGCAGCATCATTATCATCACAAATTTTTCAAGTGTTGACGGTGGTGCTGTTATTGGCGCGCTATTACCCCTCGCCGGGGGGCCATTAGCTTGTCACCTTCCTCACCTAAAGACATTATTCACCAAGGACAGGTACCCTCACCGCCCCTCCATCACCTGACGCTCAAAGCTGATTCGTCATCCCATATATAAGGAAATACTGAGTCTTCATTTCCTGCTGTACAAAGATTATATCTGAGACTGACTCTGACCACACTGCTCTCCGCTCCTCCTCCTCCTCTGCCTTCCTGCTTCCCTGCCATATGTCAATCCTACCGATCACTTGTAGCAGTGCCTCAGTCTTGTATGCCTTCCCTTCGGCCCCGTCTATTGATCTTAGAGTTAAAATATACTTTTAATACAAGTTATTTTCACACTGGATTCAGTCACACACACACACACACACACACACACACACAAAGGCTAGATGAATGTAGATATGGAGACGGGACTATTAGAGCTTAGCTCGGGCCCGGTAGACTACAGATAGGTAAATACAAATAGGTAAATAGGTAAATACACACACACATTATAAGAACATAAGAACATAAGGAGTCTGCAAGAGGCCGGTTGGCCTATACAAGGCACCTCCTGTAATCCTAACCCCACCTTACCTCACTATCCATGAATTTATCCAACCTCTTCTTGAATGCATCTATGGTATTGGCATCCACAACATGACTGCCAAGTCTGTTCCATTCATCCACCACTCTATTGGTAAACCAATTATTGCCTATGTTTTTTGTTGAATCTGAATTTATCTAACTTAAATTCATTGCTACGTGTCCTACCTGGTTCTTTTACAACCAAAATTTTATTGACATCCCCTTTATTAAATCCCTTCATCCATTTATAGACTTCGATCAAGTCTCCTCGCAACCTTCGCCTTTCTAGAGAGTGTAAATTTAAATGCTTCAGCCTGTCTTCATAAGGCAAGTTTCTCACTCCCTGAAACATTTTTGTCATCCTTCTCTGTACAGATTCTAACATCTTGATATCCATTCTATAATAGGGGGACCAAAACTGAGCCGCATAATCGAGATGAGGTCTAACTAGTGCTAAGTAAAGTTTGAGGATGACTTCAGCGCTCCTATTGCTTACGCTCCTTGAGATGAAACCAAGTACTCTGTTCGCTCGGTTTTTAGCCTGGATGCATTGAGCCCTAGGACGGAGGTCAGCGCTCACTAAGACTCCAAAGTCTCTCTCACACCCAGACCTGCTAGAGGAGTGTCATTTGAGGAGTAATTGTGTGAGGGGCTATTCCTACCTACACTCAGAATACTACACTTCCCTACATTAAATTCCATCTGCCACTTCCCCGCCCAATCATATAGTCTGTCAAGCTAAACTGTCAATTTGTTTCTCAAAAGTTTTTTTTTTCTTTTCTTGGTCAGCCATTACTCAGCCTCTTGCCGAAATCTGACGTCTTTAACCCTGCTGAGGCTCTCAGTGGAGTCCACTGAGCACTGGCACCTAACGTTGGAGCTGTAATTTACTTTTGAATTTGACGACGATGAAGTGTTGATATTCACTGAATCAACTTTCTAATTTTCAAATAACCTAAAAACCTTTCATATGCCTGTTCATCTTACCCTGTGGCATTAAACTCATCCCGTCCTCTCCATGATATATTCTCGATCCATCCTCTAAGAACACATCTCAACATGAATTCCTGTATTTGAACTTAATGAGATTCAACACGACTCGAGTTCATCATATCCTGTCAACGAAAGTTTTAAACAAAGCTCTTGCCCGTTTTCGTAGAGTACGACTTACGGTAGCAGGGAGGATCCATCCCCTCACAGAACATTTCCAAGATAGAGCCAAAGGCTAGTGTTTCCTTTCTTAAATTGTGTCTCAAGCTTATACCTTACTTTGCTATTTGCTAGCGCTGCTTTTTATCAACCACGCCTCTAAACATGAAGGGAAGCATGGCTCCGACACTCAGATCGGTTTGTCACACGAACATTTTGGGAGCCATTTTCTCAGCAAGCACGATATCTTGACACTGGGATGCAAATACTCCGCCTTTCTCTTGGAGAGGGTTCTCCTCGTTCTCTACGACCTTACAGGCTTCGAGGTCACAGAACAAACATTGCATGGAGGAGGTGGGAGTACGGACACCAGACTGTACACACACTGAAGGAGAAAGGAGAGGCCCCGGCACTAAACCCCCATAGGCGGCTTACACGTAACAGGTCTCCTTAATGTCAACACAGCTTAGTCGGCAGCTTCTGCGTTGCTATCTCTTCCTTGCTTCACCCGCGAAGGGGAAATGTGACCCCATTAAGTGTGTGGCCTCTCAGAGCAGTTTGCCCTCAAAGACGCCATTCATCTTTACATGCATGTGTGACAAATTTGAAGATGAGTCAGATAACACCAGGCTGGAAATTTTGGGAAAACTACACTATTGTAAGGTTGTTGTCAATATATTTATCTTTTCTCATGAACACCATATACAAACCTCAATCGGAGGAGAAAAAAAGCATAATTACTTGCCAGCAAACGACTTGCATACACGAAGAGCCCGCCGTCATGCAGCTGATGTCCCCGGCATGACACAGGAGAGGAGGCTGTTGTTTGAAGAGAGGAAAAACTTGTGAAGGTTATCTGATGAAGAATTAGTATAAGGCGGTGCTTTAAGGGTGATGGAGCAAGGCCATGAAGCAGAAGAGGAGTACGATATGTGTGTGTGTGTGTGTGTGTGTGTGTGTGTGTGTGTGTGTGTGTGTGTACCTTTCTACGTCAGCACAAACACAAGCACACATAATTCATGGACACTGACTTGCGGAGATCACACACACACACACACACACACACACACACACACACACACACACACCATTCCACAGGTGCCAATTGTGATTTTCCGCCGTAAACAACAGACTCGTGATGTAAAAGCGGGAATTTTCTCTTCCTCTCACGCCCCCACCTGGCGCTCCTCAAGGTCAAGGGGTCACGCCTGCTATGACCTGACCTGCCTGGGGGGGGGGAGGGGGGGGGGGAGTGCAGGTGTGGGGCCGCGATGGGACATGATATGACTTTTTGGAGGGAGTCTGGCTGAGAGGTATTGGTGGTGGTGGTGGTAGTGGTGGTGGTGGTGGTTTCAGTCTTGGTTGCAGTGATGGTAACTGTGATGGTTCTGGAGGTGTGGTGGATTTATTGGTAGTGATGGGGGATGTGGTGGTGGTGTGGAGGTGAACGTGATGGCAGTGGTTGTGTTTGTGGTGGTAGTGGAGGTGCTGGCGGTGATGGTGATGATAGTGGTGATGGCGATGATGGTAGCGATGGTGGTGATTGTTGTAATAGTGATGATGATGCAAGTAAAAGTGGTGGAGTTAGTGAGGGTGGTAGAGGGGGTGGTGGTGGTGGCGGTGGAGATGAAGAAGGATGTAGAGTTGGTAATACATTGTGGTCTTGGTGATAGTGATGGTGGGGTTGTGAGGTTGATAATGATGGTGGAGGTGGTATTAATGCTGGTGATAGTGATGGTGGGGCTGTGAGGTTGATAATGATGGTGGAGGTGGTATTAATGCTGGTGATAGTGATGGTTGGGTTGTGAGGTTGATAATGGTGGTGGAGGTGGTATTAATGCTGGTGATAGTGATGGTTGGGTTGTGAGGTTGATAATGATGGTGGAGGTGGTATTAATGCTGGTGATAGTGATGGTGGGGTTGTGAGGTCGATAATGGTGGTGGAGGTGGTATTAATGCTGGTGGTAGTGATGGTGGGGTTGTGAGGTTGATAATGGTGGTGGAGGTGGTATTAATGCTGGTGGTAGTGATGGTGGGGTTGTGAGGTTGATAATGATGGTGGAGGTGGTATTAATGCTGGTGATAGTGATGGTGGGGCTGTGAGGTCGATAATGGTGGTGGAGGTGGTATTAATGCTGGTGATAGTGATGGTGGGGTTGTGAGGTTGATAATGGTGGTGGAGGTGGTATCAATGCTGGTGATAGTGATGGTGGGGCTGTGAGGTCGATAATGGTGGTGGAGGTGGTATCAATGCTGGTGATAGTGATGGTGGGGCTGTGAGGTTGATAATGGTGGTGGAGGTGGTATTAATGCTGGTGATAGTGATGGTGGGGCTGTGAGGTTGATAATGATGGTGGAGGTGGTATTAATGCTGGTGATAGTGATGGTGGGGCTGTGAGGTTGATAATGATGGTGGAGGTGGTATCAATGCTGGTGGTAGTGATGGTGGGGCTGTGAGGTCGATAATGATGGTGGAGGTGGTATCAATGCTGGTGGTAGTGATGGTGGGGCTGTGAGGTCGATAATGGTGGTGGAGGTGGTATCAATGCTGGTGATAGTGATGGTGGGGCTGTGAGGTTGATAATGGTGGTGGAGGTGGTATTAATGCTGGTGATAGTGATGGTGGGGCTGTGAGGTTGATAATGATGGTGGAGGTGGCATTAATGCTGGTGGTAGTGATGGTGGGGTTGTGAGGTTGATAATGATGGTGGAGGTGGTATTAATGCTGGTGATAGTGATGGTGGGGTTGTGAGGTTGATAATGATGGTGGAGGTGGTATTAATGCTGGTGATAGTGATGGTGGGGTTGTGAGGTTGATAATGATGGTGGAGGTGGTATTAATGCTGGTGATAGTGATGGTGGGGTTGTGAGGTTGATAATGGTGGTGGAGGTGGTATTAATGCTGGTGATAGTGATGGTGGGGTTGTGAGGTTGATAATGATGGTGGAGGTGGTATTAATGCTGGTGATAGTGATGGTGGGGCTGTGAGGTTGATAATGATGGTGGAGGTGGTATTAATGCTGGTGATAGTGATGGTGGGGCTGTGAGGTTGATAATGATGGTGGAGGTGGTATTAATGCTGGTGATAGTGATGGTGGGGTTGTGAGGTTGATAATGGTGGTGGAGGTGGTATTAATGCTGGTGATAGTGATGGTGGGGTTGTGAGGTTGATAATGATGGTGGAGGTGGTATTAATGCTGGTGATAGTGATGGTGGGGTTGTGAGGTCGATAATGGTGGTGGAGGTGGTATTAATGCTGGTGATAGTGATGGTGGGGCTGTGAGGTTGATAATGGTGGTGGAGGTGGTATTAATGCTGGTGATAGTGATGGTGGGGTTGTGAGGTTGATAATGGTGGTGGAGGTGGTATTAATGCTGGTGGTAGTAGGTGTGGTGATGAAGGTGATAGTGGTGGTGGTGGTGGTGGTGGTGGTGAATCCGCTTGTGGAGGCATTGGTGGGGGGTGGAGGTACAGCTATGTCTGTTTGCGCAGCGGGCGTGGCAGAGGCACAAATTTGGCTGTGAAGGAACCCAAAACAAAAAAGGGGCGCCCTGATCCGAGAACGGCAACTCATTCCCACAGTTACCTGCCCCCACACCTGCCCTCGTCACCCACCGCCCCGACGCGCCTTCCTCCATCATGGGAATCACGGGCCGAGTTGTGTGCCTGCATGCAACGTGAAAATGCCGGCCTCACACACACACACACACACACACACACACACACACACACACACCATCACCCATAGATCGATGATAAATAACACTTGCTCATGTCGGGAGGGTACCTGCTGGCGATTACGAGTCCAACAATCTACAAACATGTGACTCATATAATTAAGTACACACACACACACACACACACACACACACACACACACTCACACACACATATATCCATCACCCAGTGGAGGAAGTTTACCCACAAGCTGCCCAAGTCTTCAATCAACCTTAATTTCAGCGACATCGTTCAAGAGGAGCACCAGAAATGAAATTTATAGGAGCAAGTAGGAAAATAATCACGAAAAGAAATTAACTAAAGAAGGTGGAGGAAGAAAGTGTAGAAGTTAGAGGAGATCAAAGAGGAACAGGTGGAGGAGATGACCGGAGAGGAAAAAAAAATAATAAACATGTAATGAATTAAAGAGTACATAGAGGAGGAGGAGGAGGAGGAGGAGAGCGAAGACACAGGTGGAGGAGAGAGAGGTCGACAGGTAGCGGAGGGCTCGAGCGATCCATGAAGAACGCAGGTGTGGGTGTGGCGAGAGGGCTTATGAAAGTAACTTATTCGCGGCCACGTCTGCGGACATGCACGTGAGGGGTCGAGGGCGCGGCAGCTAGGAAAGCCACGCTCGCCACGCACACGGGATCTCCAGGAGGCATTAGGTATTCGTCGCGCCCACACCCGCAGCCGCCACGCCACTCACCCACAAAGAGGAAAGCCCTTGCACCGTCACGACTCGCCGGGAATGAAACGGTGAATCGAGCACGAAATTAAGGCCTATTCGGTGGTGGTGGTGGTGGTGTATGGTGGTGGAAGAATACCCATAATTTTAGTTAGTGTTTGGTTATAAGGATTCTTTACGAAATACAATTATAACATTGCCTTCTACTAGTTAAGAAACGTACTGAATCCTGGATCGGCTACTGTAATGTTAGGTGCGCCTATTGTTTGCTCAACCCGGTAGCAGCGACGGGACAAATTTGTGGCTTTGCCGTGTAGCAGCGACGGGCCAAATTTGTGGCTTTGCCGTGTAGCAGCGACGGGCCAAATTTGTGGTTTTGCCGTGTAGCAGCGACGGGCCAAATTTGTGGCTTTGCCGTGTAGCAGCGACGGGACAAATTTGTGGCTTTGCCGTGTAGCAGCGACGGGACAAATTTGTGGCTTTGCCGTGTAGCAGCGACGGGCCAAATTTGTGCCATGATTTAAACCCCCAAAAATAGATGATACATAATCTAATCACAATTGCTTTGATATATATTATGAAATGGTTTGTGTGAGGGGTGATTTTTTTCTCATTTTTCTCGCTTGGAGGGACCATTAACCCCTTGACTGCGGATTTCCTACAGTCAGACCTCACCAAGCTACAGGAATGGAACAAAAAGTGGCTGCTAGAATTCAATGAAGAAAAATGTAGACTCCTGCACCTTGGGAGGGGATATCCAGCACACCAATACCACATGGAAAATACTCCACTATCCACCACAGAGGCAGAGAAAGACATGGGACTGTATGTTACCAGGCTACCAGTGAAGGCGAAATACGTGCCAATCGCAGTAGACGGGTTAAGAAACATGATCCCCGCTGCTACTGGGCCAAGCAGCAAAGAGTTTAGGGAAAACTTTCCAGTAAGTAGAGGCGGAACCGTGTGAAGCGTGCCGAGGCGCGGGTGTGGGCTGGTGGGTGGGTGGCGCGTGCCCGCAGTGGTCCTGGCGCAGATAAATAGCACTTTCTCATGTCGGGAGGGTACCTGCTGGCGATTACGAGTCCAACAATCTACAAACCTGGAGCAGCGAGTAGCGGGCTTTTTTTATTATTGTTTCCTTTTTTTTGTGCCCTTGAGCTGTCTCTATTGTAAAAAAAAAAAAAATGTGGGCAAGCATGGCAGGCGTGAAGGTTATCATCATACTCTGGGAAATTGTAACGAGTGTTGAACCTGTTTTTCAATTCAGTAATTCTACGTACAAGCACTGCCGAGCATCTGGCGCACACAAGAATACAGCTATAGCCATGGGATAGATCTTAAAACTCAGAGCTATTTTTTTCCCAAATGTATTTATTTATTTCATTTCATTGTATTTCTTTATCGTTATCATTACTTCTGTTACTATTATTATTATTATTATTATTATTATTATTATTATTATTATTATTATTATTATTATTATTATTAGTTATTATTATTATTAGACTATATTATTATATTATTATTATTATTATTATTATTATTATTATTATTATTATTATTATCATTATTATTATTATTATTATTATTATTATTATTATTATTATTATTATTATTATTATTATTATTATTATTATTACTATTGTTACTACTTCATTATTTTTTTTATGTAATAACAGGTTCATTTTTACTTTCTTGCTTTTTATTTAATTTAATCTCACATTTTATTCCATTTATCCTATTGATGTTTACTCGTGTCCTCGTTCTTTTAATGTCTTATCTTATTTGTTTATTTTGGTATTTATTAATTTATATATTTCCTTATTTAATTATTTTTCATAACTTTTTCATACCAGTCATTATTTTCCTCTTTCTAGCTAAGACTCGATTTTCTCACATTCTCTCCCTCTGCAAGTTGACGCGTTTGTTCCCAGGCCGACCAAGACGACCGTGACGAATGCCAGCTTGACGCAACGCAAAGCTTTTCGTGCCGATGCTTAAAGTGAACTGGACTCGCTATGGCTGGATATAAGGGTGTCAGCGGGTGTCCCTTGTGTCGGCTCGGTCTGTTTTTCGCATAATATTACTATTCCACCAATTTTGATGAAAAGGTGCTGCTGATCATGATAGCGACGGAGAGGAATGAAGAGTACGACAGTGAATAGGAGAGAGCAAACTTTATCCTTTGGCTATGTGTCACTTTTCTGTTGAAGGGTGAGGTGATTAGGTAGTTATGTGAAGGTTCATTTGCCTAAAATATCAACTTTACCTGTATATCACTCAGGGGTTACATATTGGGTCTCCTCGCCATACTCATTCTCAAAAAAAACAAAAACAAAAAAAAGGAAAGCACAGCATGCCAACAGTATATACCGCGCCCTAAGGTGACAAACACGCAAACCCAACGAAATCTGTTTTACGCTTTACAAGGAGGAAACGCCTTTTTACATGTTACCGCAGGAGGAGTACGTGGCATTAGCCTTAACCTGCCCTGCCAAGAGCTCACCTCTGACCCATCTCCTTCCCACTATGAGTCATCCTTCCGGCCTTTTTCCCGCGATCCAGCCGGAGCAAAACAGTATTACTTACAGACGTACTGCTGCTAATGGGTATTTTTAAGCCAAGGAGCCACCCGCAATCAAAGTCGTGTTTTACCGGCAGCCTAAATTACAGTTAAATTAGATACATAAGTAAAGGTAATTTTTCTTGCATCATTGTTATGTGTAACAATAACTGACAAATTGTGATAAAAGAGAGAAAAAAGACATCCTGTTTCAGCAAATGAAGAAAGAAAAACATATGAATAGAGTAAAGGGCAAAACACGTCACCGTCCCATATTTTTTCTCAGAGCATTAGAAACGACATGAACATGTTCGACACCCGGTGACGCTGGCACCCCCCGAGGTAACGTACAGGTGACTGGCGCTAGGAGGGTGAGGACAGGTGGGGCGTGGGAGCGGTGGCCAGAGGACCGTGACGAAGGCTGAGGCGAGGCTGGGGGCACGTCCGATAAGTGAACAAGAGAGGCGCCGCGGGAATATTGTCACAAGCTCTCAGAATGTGTGTGTCATTCACCACGGCCTGATCACGTGATGGACTCGTAATCGCCAGCAGGTACCCTCCCGACATGAGCAAGTGCTCTTTATCGTCGATCTCTGGGCACTGACAGGACCTCACGCATCACACACCCCATCCCCCTTGCTCATGGGGGGACAGTAACCACTCCTAGTCAGTAGTCCCAGGCAGTATTGTGGCATCTAAGGAACACTAATTCGTTAACAGTTCATAAAAAAATCCGATCTCCAACAAAAAAGTGGTGATGAATACTGGCCACCTACAGAAAAAAAGGCACAGGAAAACTGCTTTTATGAGTATTTTGTTCGCATGGGTGTTACGCAGCGACATGCACGAGTTATCGGGAACCCGATGCTGTAAAGTAGACGGTAAGTGAAGGTGTGATCGAATTTTCGTGCACCGTCGATCACTATCTAGTAAAGTACTCGTACTTGGGTGACGCAGCGTGCAGTGGGGCGATGTGTTTTCTCTTTTCTCCCTCTGATTATACGCTAACGTGAAAATTCAAGGTAACCCTCACGTCGCCTAGGCGCTTGTTTCCGTCGCTCTGGCCTGAGGTCTGAGCTGCATAGGTATCCCTAACCTAGAGACACAGGACAGGGTGGCTGCTCTCGGATTAGATGCCGTGTGGTGGACACGTAGCCATCTGAGCTTGTCGTCTTCCGGTGTGAGTTATAGGTGATGGCAAGGTACCTGGAAAAAACACATGAAAGGTAGCTATAACCACCTTCTTTTTCAGCTATACTCTCCTCACCTGACTCACACAGGAGGGTGAAAAGCTCAGATGAATACGTGTCTAACGTCCCGTTTCGGATCTGAGAGCAGACGCCATGACCCGTAGCTACACGCACTACTACGGTGCAGCACAGGATGTTTGATACCGAGCCTGTTCTAAAATTAACTAAAATAACACATTTGCACCTTAAGGAACACTAAAGCCTTCGACGAGTATCAAAAAAGCTGAAGGTAGCTTTCTGCACATTAATGTCATTGTCAATACACAAGAAGAAGCTTTCTAAGGATAACCAAGGAGAGGAGGGAAGACTGAAACACGTCTGCTCAGTCTGATGATGTAGATTTCTTCTAACAGTAACTTTCCCGGCATATTCTATTAGTTACACAAAGCTATTCACAGCACACAAGCTGCAAAACATCAATCACACTAACCCCAGCGGGTCCAACCAGTGTCCGTAGCCAACAATACCGTAGAGTGAGGACTTTTCATTCATCCTCTCCGCCGTGAACAACAGTGTGAAGATAATTTGGTGTAAATGTACCCGGGAATTACTGCAAAGCTAATTACATGAATCGTGGACCTGGGAAACTTCAGAAAATTTGCGGAGTGATAGGATATGTTCACTACATTAACTAAACTGGACGTTCCGTGGTAATAAGGACACGACCAATAGAACAGAGTGTAAAAAATGTGAGGTTTACTACGCACAACACTGTTATAACAGTCTTACGCCATTTTGCCACAGAGAACAAAATACATCCATTACTGCTCGACTAAACCACGAATAAGCTACCCTGTCGTGTTTAGGTCTTGTTTGGACGTATGAGCAACACCTGACCTTAGTTTATATTGTCATTAATATGCCAGGAAAACTATTCACGCAAGAAGTGCTACCAGTTTCATGTAACTAATTTACCGCAACACTTCAGAATACACCACACAACCGTATGAACGCTTTTCTCTTAATCTTATAAGTGTTCTGATTTATTTCAGCAGTGTCCTTTGTGTTTTGAAATTAAGAAAGCCTTACAAGAAGCATAACATGTAAACGGATATGAATGAGAAGAACAGTGCATAGGCGAGAGATCCAGGAGGATGGTTTAACATCGTCAGGACACATTAGTCATCGTGGTTGACAGATTAATGTTGAGGTGAGTAGGAAAACCGTGCACGTCATTAGCGGCAAATACACATCCGGTTCTCGGCGCCAGGGACGAGGCAGAGAGAGGAGGTGAGAAGGATAACGTCGAGAGGGAGGAAAATGAGGAGGATAAGCAGCCCCGCTCGACCCATTTTCTAGACGTAGTAACCATTGTGCCTCTGTGCGCGGAATATCGTCCCCCTCAGGCCTCAACCCCCTGTGAGTTAGTTATACAAATCTAACATGTTAACGTAGGCTAATCTGACGCCGACCGCCAGTAACAACGGGACAGCGCATAGCGAAGCGTAGCACACGTATTTATCAAAAACAATTAAAATCAACTAATCTAACCAAACTAATATCCTAACCGAACCTGACCTCATCTTACTATAATAAAGCTAGCCTAACCTAACACAACCTGCCCGCTGCCAAAATGCGATAAATTGAAAGGTATCCCGAACTTTGTTGTTATCAATTTGCGAAATATATGCGCTTCCATTTGTGTATATTATTATTCCAGTTGGTGAATATTTTATTTTTACGTTTGGGATGCTGTAAAGGTTCACTTCAATACACAGGCATACGCAACATGTAACAGTGAGCCCGTGTGCTTGGAAAGATTTGCCAACTCCTGCATAGTAACCCACAAAACAAAGCCTTTCTGCCACCCCCACGTTGTAGTAGGCTAATAAGAAACATCATTCCTTCCTGTTTCTGCCACCCCCACGTTGTAGTAGGCTAATAAGAAACATCAATCCTTCCTGTTTCTGCCACCCCCACGTTGTAGTAGGCTAATAAGAAACATCAATCCTTCCTGTTTCTGCCTCCCCCATGTTGTAGTAGGCTAATAAGAAACATCAATCCTTCCTGTTTCTGCCACCCTCACGTTGTAGTAGGCTAATAAGAAACATCAATCCTTCCTGTTTCTGCCACCCCCACGTTGTAGTAGGCTAACAAGAAACATCAATCCTTCCTGTTTCTGCCACCCCCACGTTGTAGTAGGCTAACAAGAAACATCAATCCTTCCTGTTTCTGCCACCCCCACGTTGTAGTAGGCTAATAAGAAACATCAATCCTTCCTGTTTCTGCCACCCCCACGTTGTAATAGGCTAATAAGAAACATCAATCCTTCCTGTTTCTGCCACCCCCACGTTGTAGTAGGCTAATAAGAAACATCAATCCTTCCTGTTTCTGCCACCCCCACGTTGTAGTAGGCTAATAAGAAACATCAATCCTTCCTGTTTCTGCCACCCCCACGTTGTAGTAGGCTAATAAGAAACATCAATCCTTCCTGTTACCGCCACCCCCACGTTGTAGTAGGCTAACAAGAAACATCAATCCTTCCTGTTTCTGCCATCCCCACGTTGTAGTAGGCTAACAAGAAACATCAATCCTTCCTGTTTCTGCCATCCCCACGTTGTAGTAGGCTAACAAGAAACATCAATCCTTCCTGTTACCGCCACCCCCACGTTGTAGTAGGCTAACAAGAAACATCAATCCTTCCTGTTTCTGCCACCCCCACGTTGTAGTAGGCTAATAAGAAACATCAATCCTTCCTGTTTCTGCCACCCCCACGTTGTAGTAGGCTAACAAGAAACATCAATCCTTTTTCCTGGTGTTTCCATTTAGCCATGTCAGAAGACTAGTTGGTTCAGGACACGAGATATGGAAGGGTGCATATAGTAAATTAACCTTGGAAACATTTAACCCTCTTCCCTTTAGCCATATTAGCATCATTTAAGTGGTAATAAAAGGTAGGTCAGCATTGATGCACTTACCGCGGCGACTGAGGCGAGGCGAGGAGACGAGCCGAGTGGAGGGATAAGATGATTCAGTGTTGTTGTTGTTATCCGCCATGTCTTGCAGCAGTGTGTTAATGTGTTTTGACGCGCATGTAGTATTTATAACGCCACAAACCACTTAGACCAGAGAACCTTGACACAGAACAACAACTTAGGTGTCTCTTCTCGTTCACAACACGGACACTCCCCCTCTCACGTGCAGGCGGTGTTGCGGGAAATGCCTCCTCGCAGAAATAAGTCGCATGTGCACTAGAGAATACACAGCAGGTAACCACATTGCCAGGTTTTGTTATAGTTTTGTCCACTTGTGATCTTTGTGGTGGTTGATATTGCCGGCAAGAAAACAACACACCAGACCAACAGACCAGACAAGCATGAACTGAGATCATATCAACGTGGGGTAATTCTTTCTAAAATCTGTCTTCTTCGTTTGTTATAAAGCCTTGTCTTGATTTAAAGTGTTTCTTTCATATTCGTGTCATGTATTGGAGCCGGAACAGGACAAGTAAACGTTAGCAGTGAGTGAAATATAGAAAAAGTAAGCAATTTGAACCTCTCTGCGAGCTATTCTGCGGCTGTCAGCTGATTCCTACAAAAGCGGAGTGGCATCCCGAGCAGCGTTACCAGATTGTTGTGCTTGTATCTTCCGGTTTCTGACACACACCAATTGAATAAAAAACTACATCTATAGTTTATTGGTTTAAAAATAACTTGAATTGAATATCGGTCTTTGTGTGGGCATTACACTTTTCAGTATGAAACCGATAACTGGAATGCTCTGGAGTACGATGATATGGTAACGTTGATCACGAGGCAGCGTTGCCATTCTCGTAAACTCAGAACATTGCATATTTCATTTTCAGGTCCTAAAACTGTTGTAGAAGCGCCAGTAACGATCTACAATTAAAGTCAGTGTTATGGGGGTCAAGTATTGATGGTTTACGGCAATGGTTATGTGTCAAAAAACGAAAAATACGATATATGCTCAGTACGATAAGCTGATACCTGGCAACAATGGCAACGACTCCTCAAAAACTGCGCCATACAGCCGAACGCAAAAAAAAAGAAAAATGTGTGCATGGAAGAGGCTCAATGCACAGATGATGATTGAGGCAGCAGAAGTCACTGGAAGAAGCGGAGCGGAATAGATACTCGGAAACCCACCGTTGCCAGATTGTCGTACTCAGAGCATAGTATTTACCTGTTTCTGACGCCTAACTATTGCCAAGAAACATCAGAATCTAACTCTTTTAACGATAACTATGAATTAGTTTCGTTATTAGCTCGCAACTGCATAATAGCTCGCAAAGAGAGGTTCAACTTGCTTATTTATTCTATTTCACTCATTGCTATCGTTTACTAGTCCTGTTTCGGCTCCAATACATGGCGCAAACATCAGAGAAACGCTTTTAATCAAGAGAAGGCTTTAGAGCAAACGAGAAGGGCAGATTTTAGAAAGAATTACCCCACGTTGATATTCACTCGGTTCTTGCTTGTTGGTCTGTTGGTCTGCTGTGTCGTTTTCTTGGCGGCAATATTAACCATCAAAAAGATAACAAGAGGACAAACCAGAACAAAACAAGGCAAAATAATGTTTTCCTGCTGTGTATTCCCAAGTCCGCATGCATGGTGAACAGCAGAGCGACTTATTTCTGCGAGGACGTATTTCCCACAACACCGCCATGTGGGAGGAGGAGAGTTTGTCGTGAATTTGAAGAAAAAGACACGTCAGTCGTTGTTGTGTGTCACAGTTCTCTATCTCGGTCTAAGTGGTTTGTGGTGATATAAATACTTGCGCGTCGAAACACATTAACACACTGCTGCAAGACATGACGGACAACAATAGCGTATCATCCCCCTGACCCTCCACTCGCCTCGACTCGTCTCCCCGCCAGCCCCGACTTAACGTTTATTAGAATTTAAATGATGCTGGCGTGGCTAGAGGGAAGAACAAGGTTAAGTGTTTCCAAGATTAAGATTTTACTCTGTGCACTCTTCCATACCTCGTTACCTTCTGAACCGACTGCTCTTCTGCATGTCTTATTCTAACCATCAAACCTCCCGGAAAACCATAGGAATGAAAGTAGATACATATGTTATCCTACCACGACTCAAAGGAAAGCAGAGAGGAGACGGTGTACACATACATACACATACATCACCACAAATAACCCTAAGAATTCTCCATTTTCACCGCTGTTGCAATCGTCACCTCCACATTTAGTGCCAGAGTTACGATTCCCCTACAATGATCACCCACTTCCTCCCTCACTACTATCCCCAACGCAAGTCTAATTTCCGCCAGCACCTCCACCACAACCCCCCCCCCCTCCACCTCCCCTTTCTTCTACCACAAGTATCAGTGTAGCAACCACCACCACCACTACCACAACCACCACCACCCCTACAATCACTATATAAGTTCAACCACCACAACTGCTGCCTTCTCCTCCTCCTCCTTCCACCACAACACACACACACACACACACACACACACACACACACACCAGCCATCGCCACAACCACCACCATCACTAACGTTTCTTATTGCAGATCAAAGAACCTCTCACAAACTTTCATGATAACCTGATGATAGTTGGCTAAGTTTCGCGCTGAGATTTTTATTTTCTTGTATATATTCCACTCTTTGAACGACGTGACAAATGCTGTTATTTCATGGTTAGTTTTTCCAGTGAAATCGTTCTGTTCTGTAAATGGTGTTCAAAATGTCTTTGGATTTTTTTTTCACTGGACACGGTGACGAATACCAACCACAGCAGTGAGAGAAAATACACGTTATGAATTAATATTGTCGTGTCTTTCTCTGCTGAGGTCGTGTTACATGTCTCGAAACCGGTCTGCGGTGTGGCCCTGACTCGCAAAAAGAAAAAAAAATGGAAAAAACTGCAAATTATTAAATAGACGAATTATAAAACTCCTCACACGACATTCTATCTTTCATTCTCAAACAACACCTTGACATTTATTTTTGGCCATGAGAAGTGCACAGCTCGAGGCCAATGAAGTCGAGATTGAGTCAAACAATACCTTGACATTTATTTTTAGCAATGAAAGATAGAATGTCGCATGAGGAGTTTTATAATTCGTCTATCTTTCATTCTCAAACAATACCTTGACATTTATTTTTAGCAATGAAAGATAGAATGTCGCATGAGGAGTTTTATAATTCGTCTATCTTTCATTCTCAAACAATACCTTGACATTTATTTTTAGCCATGAAAAGTGCACAGCTCGAGGCCAATGAAGGTCGAGATTGAGTTAGAGGGCCAGGGCAAACAGAGGGTTGTGGGAACTCTTGGGGAACCGCAAACACTACAGCACCAGTCCGTCTTGCTTGAAACCCTGCACCGCCCTCCGCTTGCTGCTATAATTATACCAAGTCTTCCCGTGGGTTTGGTTACTTTGCTTGCTATGCTCCTTCTCACTCGGCCATCGCCCTCCACGGCCTGACTGGTGACCAAACTTCTCCTCAGCATTGTCTCAACGTGGAAAATAATATGATGTCTCTCAGCAATGATGTCTTGTTTCTTGCTTGCATATTCCCCCCACAACGCGCACGCTTCATTCACGCTTCATTGTTGATCAGACGCTTTGTCGGGTAGTAACTTAGCTATCTGGTCTTTTTTGTGTTGGAAATGGTTGTCTGAAAAATGGATGGATGTAGTAGGACAAGGATACATTTCTTTTCTTAGTGAGGTTTGCCTTCAGTGCATTGTGCCATGGAGGGGTTCAGAGAAGGTAAATGGGTACGTATACTATTCATTGGGATCTCAAAGTTATTTCAATTATATATTTTAAAATATGATAAGTACTTTAATCAATGAGCACCATCGTGCCAGTCCGTACAAGGGCAGCATTCCTGTTCTCCCGGCCTGCTGACAAGGTCCAGTCTACTGTGTGTCTCAGGCAAACACACGCCAAGTACTAAATATCACGATTTTTCCGATCTTTTACGTTACATAACATTGCTTGGATTGAAAATAGCTTGCAGATGTTAATAAACTCCTTGAATGTTGAGAAAAAAAATCTAGTAGGAACCATAGCAATTGAATAAAAACATTCCATTCCAATTTTCTTTCACTTTCTCTGCGCAAGAATTCTTTCATTTACATTTTATTTTCCTTTTTCTCTTTTTTCGCGGTGCGTCTTCTTGTGTTTTTTCCTTGTTCACACTCAAATATGTACACTTGATCCTTTCTCCATTCTCTCTCTTCTCGCACTGTTTAAGGTTTCTATTATTTACCTCTCGCTCTGCCTCTGCCTTGGAATTCTTTAGCACACCCCCATTTTTATGCAAGTCTCCTCCACACTTTTTTGTCATCTGTGCTTCCGTTTCTCCGCGTCACAATACAGCTTGCTAATGGTTGCCTGTAATGAATCAGTCGTGACGCCACCTTGGAACACACTATGGAAAAAAGGCCCATAGTGACGCTTTGTTATCATAAAGTACAGAAAAATAACTGTTATACATCCTAAGCTTCAGTGTGGCCAGAGGTGAAAATTTTGCATGTAAAATTAAGATAGTGAAAATATGCTCAGTGGATGGATGGAAGAAAATACAAACAAGGGGTTCAAAGGCGGACATATTGTTTAATTTATGAAGAACAGAGGCGAGTAATCTGGTATATATATGATATAAATCCCCATGAAAAGTTTTCCAGTTCAAGCTTCCCGGGAATTTTTCAATACAGAGTTAGTAAATGTGTAATTATCGGTTTTAATAAAGTAAAGAATTCAGGCATTGTACATATTTTTACGAATGATATAAAAGGTTTACAAATGTTAATTATCTTTGTCTATTTTTACCTCTGTTCACTGAGATGATCATGGGTTCCTGCACGCTGACCACTCGGCCACCGCGCCCCCTCACGCTTGTGGTGTTTGTTGTGACCTTAGTGAAGAGTTTGTAGGTTACAGAGAGAATACTAATTGGCCAGTAGTTCCTAAAGTCTTCTATGCCATTTGTGAATTATTATAATGATGGCACTTTTCCAGACTTTAGTAAGAATATAACTAATAATTTTATGTTTACTCGACCTGATTTATCAGGTATGAAAGCATCTGAATCTTGATTAGATCTAACCTTGGATATCTGTTTAATCTCTTTCTACTCATTCCTTTCAAAACTTCGTACTTCGTTCACGGTTACACTGGAAACGTCCAGGTTCAGGGAAAAGTTCTCCTCCCCGCCACGCTTGTAGAGTACCACAGACGGCCAGGGACGAGGAAGGAAATTATGGTGTCTTACTGGAGAAACTTTATGAAGGAAGTAGCTCGTCAGATGTCGGCAAGAGGAAATACTGAAGTAGGTACAACTACCCTATAATGGTGGAGCTAAAAGCGTTATCGATGGAAGGTAGAGGAAAGTGTAGGAAGAAAACATTGTTAGAGTGACGGTTTGTAGCGAACGCACGCCAGGAGGAAAGAGGGGGAGGTAAGCCACATTCCCGTGGAGGAGAACTACTACAGTCATTGTGGTTTAGGGGTGTGACGCTCGGCTGCAGCGGGGCGGCTGGCCGGGGGTTGCACGCTTGGGGAGGACGGTTGAGCGGTGTGCTGTAGGGGAATAAGGTATATATAATATTATAGGTTGGCAGGCCCTCACGTGCAGAGCTGGGGCGCCGCGCCATCTGGAGGGACCGAGGGAGGAGTGTGACGCGCCTCTCTGCGAGGAAGGGAAGTTTATTCTTCAGTTCAATGCGGACAGTTCATTTTTTTTATATATGAAATGTTTAGAAAACACAAAACAAGTATGAAAATCTAAAATGGACTATGTTTCCTTCTGGGAAGAAACTTAGAATGATATGTTATGTAGCTAATGATACAGGAAAGTGTTTTCGTGTAATAATGCAGAACTAGCGCAAAATACCTACAAGTAATAAAAGTAGAGGATCAAATGTCATCGTAATGTAGAAAACTACTTCCGAATAAAGAGTAAACAAAGAAAGCACATGCATGCTGTATTAATAAAACCCATTATATCATAGTCCGGTGTAACAGTTATATAGTGGAAGGCATCAGGTGGGGAGTGAAGGGCGATAATTAGGGTCGTATTACAAGACGTATCCACCCAAGAACACATATTTGACAAGGCTTTCGTAGAAGTTGTGGGCATTTCCAGGGATAGTTTTATGACCCTGGTGGTAGCGTGACCCTTCTTCTGTACCGTGAACCTGAAGAAACACTCATTAGAACCTGACTGACCCCCTCTTTGACCTTTAGAAATAGGTGATGTGAGAAGCGAGTGTGTCTTGTAATACCGATCTTATAAGTGAGAGCAGCGGAGGCGTCTGCTGCAGTGAAGAAACCCTGAGGAAGAAAACGCAGGAGGCGGGAATGATGAAAGTGACTGTGGGAGTGACCGTAACAACTGGTGAGAGCAAGATATTATAAAAGTGTCGAGTGTGACTGTGCCAGGGACTTGAGACACAGCGGAGACGTACACTGTGAGCAAGATATTATAAAAGTGTCGAGTGTGACTGTGCCAGGGACTTGAGACACAGCGGAGACGTACACTGTGAAGAATAAGAGGAAGGAGGAGATATCTCGGGAGTGATGAAACCAATAGCTAGTGTAGGAGGGGAGAAGAAAGATCAATCGGTGTGTTAAGGGTGTCTGTTTTTAGAAAGCGTCCTGAAGCCAAAGATAAACCTAAAGTAAATTCCACCATCAACGACTCGACACTTAAATATATACCGAAAACCGCTTTTGGTACATTGGTTAAATATTTGTGAAGAGACAGAGAAGCAAGAGGAGGAGGAGGAGGTGGAAAAGGAAAAGGAGGAGGAGGAACACAAAGAAAGAACAAACAACAGCAGACCTTACGAGGCTGTTTGTGACAAGCTACACTAACTATCTAATCAAAGGTGGAAGATGAAGGACAGCAAAGGCGAAGGAGGAGGAGGAGGAACACAAAGAAAGAACAAACAACAGCAGACCTTACGAGGCTGTTTGTGACAAGCTACACTAACTATCTAATCAAAGGTGAAAGATGAAGGACAGCAAAGGAGGAGGAGGAGGAGGAGGAGGAAGAGGAGGAGGAAGAGGAAGAGGAAGAGGAGGAGGAGGAGGGAAGGAAAATGCAAAGAAGAAAGAGAAAGAGAGCGGGGGAGGGGGAGACAGCTATGATGGATGGGCAGGGAAAGAAAAATTACAACCATAATTATCCCCCGCCCCGCTAGTTAGCTTTCGTTGTCGTCCGTCTGTCTGTTGGTTTGTCTTTTCGTCTGTGTTTCCAGCTGTTCGTTTGTCACCGAAACATCTCAAACACAGATCAGCATACACTCACCAACACACATGAGAATACCTTTACGTCAATATCCCAAACTGATTATTTTTAGGGGAGAAAAATGCAAAATAAAACGAGAAAACGATAGTAAATTAATGAGAAAGGTGACATTGAACTCCTCAAGGCTTCCATGTGCAAAAACAATCCCATGTTCTGAGGGAAGCACATTCGTTTGCCTCGGGCCGACCATCAGGATCCACCGGGAAGAAGCTTACCCGTGCAATAGGCCACGACGTAAAAAAAAATAAAAATAAATAAATAAAAAATAAAAAAAATCCAGAGTGTAACGAAAGTTTTTGGGCGGGATCCACCCCAGACCATGAATGCTATAAGCGGGTAACCGGCGAGAGACTTGGGAGGTGATCCGAGGTAGACCATGACTGTGTGGCTCATATTTTTGTTTCCTGCAGGGATGGTCTGGCCCCTCTCAGGTGAAATTGGTAGGTTAAAATATATGGCAGTGTGGTGGGCGAGACGCTTTCTTTAAAATACATGCATAGGTTTACATAAAAAGGCACTTAGATGAACACACACACACACACACACACACACACATACATACACTGTAGTACAATGGTCAGCACTTTCGCCTCACAACCGAGAGGTCCTAGTTCGATTCCCTGGCGGAGTGGAGACGGGTGGGCAGTCTCCTTTAATTAATCCGAGCCCCCCGTTGACCCAGCAGTGAAGAGGTACTACCGGGTGTCAATCGGGGTTATGTACCGGCTCTCAGGTGTGTGGGTGTGAGGTTTCAGCCGTACCCAGAGATTCGTCACCGACAGGGGTACTGGGGAGGGTACTGACTGTGGTCAGATCATGGTGAATTACACACACACACACACACACACACACACACACACACACACACACACACACACACACACACACACACCACTACTACTACCACTACCACTACAACCAACACCACCTACACCACCACTACCACCAATATCACCAATACGGATCTCATCGTCGGGTGGAGCCGGTTACCGTGTCCTCGCCACAAGCGTACAGACTGGCTTTAATGGTGGACTCAGCATCGCCATTACTGCTCATAACATGCACACAAAAAAATCCTTCACTATTGTTTACCGTGCTACGTACAACACAACACAATTCAGGACCATGATCGTTTGTAAGATGTGGGCAAAAAATATCGCCAAAGCATTTTAGGAACAGCATTTAATGTGTGTGTGTGTGTGTGTGTGTGTGTGTGTGTGTGTGTGTGTGTGTGTGTGTGTGTGTGGAGGCCCGTTACGCCGGCACAATATGTAAAGGTACTGGTGTTAAGGTCCAGCCTGTCGGGTAGGTATTTTTTCATACTGACATTTATTTCTCGACGCTTTCTTTTTGGTGGTGGGGTCAATAGGACACATGTTCATGATTATTATCTTGTTATTGTTGTTGTTTTTTATTGATAAACATACGTATATTATGAAGGCTGATCAGGCGGATGGCGAGAGGCGTTATGAAATGGGCTCAGAGTAAAAGAATCAAGCAAGATTACGCACCTTAGAAATTTTATATAAACTGATGGGTCACTAGAGGCTGAATGTAACTCATGACTCGAGAGGGCACTGTGTTCATGTGTCGTCATCACATAGAGCGGTGACTAACACAAAAGTTATTTTCTATACATTATTAGTAAGAAGTGTTTTGATATATGACAAGAGCTGTAAAGCACTCCATCTATTGCTAACTGTTTTAGAATCCTTAAAATAAACACTTGCAAAGAATAATAGGGATCAGATGGCATGATTTTGTGCGAGTTGAAAAGGTTCCAGACAAAGGAATAGAACCGTCCATGGCTGAAGGAACAGTAAAGAGTAGAGGCGATGCTTATGTGCCTCGACCCCAGCCTGAGTGCCGGTTAACATGTCGAGCTGTACCGTAAACACACATGGATGAAGAAAATGATAATGAAGTGGAAATGGCGAAGGCTGGGTCACGTATTTCAATCCAAGTCTCATTATTATTATTATTATTATTATTATTATTATTATTATTATTATTATTATTATTATTATTATTATTATCATCATTGTTATTATCATTGTTAGATCTATTATTACTGTGTTAATTTTATTGTCATCATTATACGTTACGTTGGTCATCATCATCATCATCATCATCATCTTCGCCACCACCACCACCACCACCACCTTCATCACCCTCGCCACCACCACCACCACCACCACCTTCCCGCGCTCACTCCCCCGCCACGGTCTACGGGAAGCTGCCTCACGGTTTCAGTAGTGGACAACAGGACGGACCGGTGCCAGGAACTCCACGGAAACACGAGACGACAAGACAGGACAAATAAAAAGGCAAACATCACACCCGAACAATATGCCTCGGCCACCCGATGCGGAGAGGCGACACGAAGAAGAGCAAAAAGATGTACCGGCCGCCATCAAAAAGAGAAACTCGACTTACGGCTGGCGGCCACACGAGTATACCACGCCAGCCTGCACGCCATGGCAGCCTGTGCGTACGTCAGCCTGCCTGCTTGATGGTGACGGATGTGCTCCTTCTCCCACAAGAATCTCTCTCTCTCTCTCTCTCTCTCTCTCTCTCTCTCTCTCTCTCTCTCTCGCTCTCTCTCTCTCTCTCTCTCTCTCTCTCTCTCTCTCTCTCTCTCTCTCTCTCTCTCTCTCTCTCTCTCTCTCTCTCTCTCTCTCTCTCTCTCTCTCTCTCTCTCTCTCTCTCTCTCTCTCTCTCTCTCTCTCTCTCTCTCTCTCTCTCTCTCTCTCTCTCTCTCTCTCTCACTAAAAATCAATCAATCATTTCTCTCTATCCCTCTCCCTATCTGTCTGTCTATCTATCTATCTATCTATCTATCTATCTCCGTCACCCTCTCCCGCCTCTCGGTTCATGCGGCATCATTCTGGAGTCATCACCACAGCGCCACCTCAGCACCACCGCGCCATCCCACTAACGGGGACGTGGGAACAGCCTCACTCACTCTCCAGGGAACGTTTATCCGAAGAGTCGAGTAGCGGCCGGGACGTGAGCGCGGGGTGACCTGCAAGAGTGACGCAAGGGAGGCTGCCGACGGGGTGGCTGCTTTTGGGGCGTGTCTGACCCGTTTGTGAGGGTAGACTGGGTAAGACATCAAGACACCTCTCACGCCCGAAATCGACCTCTCTTTTGGCCTCGCGTTCTTTTTTTCTTTTGTGGAACAGCGTCTATCGAGGTTTATTGGCATTGTTTTTGTTTTTGTTTGTCTTTGAGCTGTATCTCTTGCTGTAAAAAAATAAAATAAAATAAAGTAGTCACCCCAACTACTCCTTGCTTTTACTAAACGACGATTAACCTAAAACCAGACCTGCATGAGTGACGCAAGGAAGGCTGCCGACGGGGATTTTAATGTATCTTTTCGGTGTGATTGGCCCCGTGTGTGGAGTACATTGTGCAAGGTAAAGTCATCCCAGGTACTTTTCCCTTTTAACGAATGAACTATACCACCACGAATGACGCAAGGTTCTGTTTTCTGCTCCTTTTCTATTGCTTGCTAGTTTTCTATTATCCATTCATCCATGTATCTTCTGTTCTTGCCTCTGCGTTGCCTGTTACTTTTTTGTTATTTCTTTCCCATCCAGCTCATCCCCGCAAACATTCTAGTAAATATTATGTTAGACAGATGGCCAGCCTCCTCTCTTCTGCTTCCCTCTACTCTAAGGAAGTGCTCGGCCGCTGAACTATTCGCTTCCTCATAATTGCTCATATAATTTAGGTTTGCAGTCACCTCCTTCCCTCCAAAAGTACTTATTGCTCTCATTACGACGTTTTCTCACACCCGCGTCCCCACACACACACTTTCCCGGCGTCAGAGTCTGTTCTTCTTACCATTTTTCACATACATTCATCTTAGCAATCTTTCTTTCTCGTAATTCCTTTTTCTACCTCCAGCTTATGTTCTTTCTTCGGTTGCACATCCTCATAGTTTCCCTGTTAGTATATTCTTCCCTAAATTCTTCCCATACATTCATCTCTGCAATCTTTCTTTCTCGTAATTCCTTTTTCTACCTTAATTCCTTTCTCATACCTATTCTCTCTATCTCCAGCTTATACTCTTTCTTCGGTTGCACACTCTCATAGTTTCCCTGTTAGTATATTCTCCCCTAAATTCTTCCCATACATTCATCTCTGCAATCTTTCTTTCTCGTAATTTCCTTTTCTCTTTATCTCCAGCTTATATTCTTTCCTCGGTTGGACAGCCTCATAGTTTCCCTGGTAGTATATTCTCCCCTAAACTCTTCCCATTCAATTCATCTCTGCAGTTCTTCTTTCTCGTAATTCCCTTTTCTACTCATTCTCTTCATCCCCTGTTTACATTCTTCCCTCTTCTTTCCATATATTTCATCACTGCAGTTCTTCTTTCTCTTAGTTCCATTTCCTAGTAATTCTCTTCATCATTTGCTTGCATTCTTTCCTCGGGTCCACATCCACATAATTTTCCTGCAACTGTTCACTCTAAACGTTCTTCCCATACATTTCATCTCGGTAATCCTTCATTCTCTTAGCTCCTTATCGTACGCATTCTCTTGATGATAATATATTTTTGAGTAGTGGAAATTATTAAAAGCAGAAATTAATAAGTAAAATGGCATATGAAGGTAGAAATTGTAATATGAAATTCTGTTTTTATGTAGAGTACTTATTTTCAGAGCTTAAAAGGACGAAGAACTAATGATAATATATTTTTGAGCAGTGGAAATTATTAGAAGCAGAAATTGATATGGAAAAGGCATATGAAGATGCTCTATAATAAGGCCCCTGCTAACTGCCATGACGATGTGCCAAACGTTGTAATTGGCATCGACGCATCATGACTGTTGCTGTGACACCACAGAAACAGCCAAGACTCACTACAACAAAAGATAACATATCACCTGTTGACGGTCCTTTACGCTTCTCCATGTCACCTCGCAATTCTAAACGCAAATTGATGTTTATGTTGATGCATTTTCTTCATAAATATAGATATTCTTTCAAAATACACAAACTTTGATGCAAATATACATGTTACATGTATGCATGTGACCTTATAAATATAAAATATCCTAAATTAGAGGTAGTATACAAAAGAACATAAGAACATATATATATATATATATATATATATATATATATATATATATATATATATATATATATATATATATATATATATATATATATATATATATATATATATATATATATATATATATATATATATATATATATATATATATATATATATATATATATATATATATATATATATATATATATATATATATATATATATATTATAGTTTTAACCTTGATATGCCATTTTCCTCATTCATTTCTGCTTCAATTAATTTCCACTGCTCAAAAATATATTATCATTTCTTTTTAGTTCTTTTTAAGCTCTGAAACTGAGTACGCTACATAAAAACTGAACTTCATGATGTTATTTCTTACTTCATATGATTTTTTCTTAATTAATTTCTGCTCCTAATAATTCCCACTGCTCAAAAATATATTATCATTAGTTTTTAGTTATTTTTTAAGCTCTGAAACTAAGTACGCTACATAAAAACCGAACTTCATATAATTTTAACCTTCATATGTCATTTTCCTCATTAATTTTTGCTTCAAATAATTCATAATGCTCAAAAATATATTATCATTATTTTTTCGTCCTTCTTTTAAGCGCTGAAACTAAGTACGCTACATAAAAAAAACGAATTTCACATAATAATTTTAACCATCAATCGCTATTTTACTTATTAATTTCTGCTTCTAATAATTTCCACTGCTCAAAAATATCTCATCAATAGTTTTTCGTCCTTTTTAAGTTCTGAAACTAAGTACGCTAAATAAAAAATTATCTTCATATAATTTAAACCTTAATATGCCATTTCTTATTAATTTCTGCTTACAATAATTTCCACTGCTCAAAAATATATTATCATTAGATTTTACTTCTTTTTTAAGCTCTGAAACTAAGTACGCTACATAAAAAATTGACCTTCATATAATTTTAACCTTCATATGTCTTTTTCCTTATTAATTTCTGCTTCTAATAATTTCCACTGCTCAAAAATATATATTAACATTAGTTTTACTTCTTTTTTAAGCTCTAAAACTTAGTACGCAACATAAAAACACGATTTAATATTATAATTCTTCCTTCATATACAATTTTTCTTCTTAATTTCTACTTCTAATAAATTCTAATGCTCAAAAATATATTATCATTAGTTTTTCGTCCTTTTTTAAGCTCTGAAACTGAGTACGATACATAAATACTGGATTTCATATTATAATTTCTACCTTCATATGATATTTTTCTTATTAATTTCTGCTTCTAATAAATTCTAATGCTCAAAAATATATTATCATTACTTTTTCGTCCTTTTTTTAGCTCTGAAACTGAGTACGATACATAAACACTGGATTTCATGTTATAATTTCTACCTTCATATGATATTTTACTTATTAATTTCTGCTTCCAATAATTCCCACTGCTCGATAATATATTTTCAATAGTTTTTACTTATTTTTTAAGTCCTGAAACTAAGTACGCTACATAAAAACCGAACTTCATATAATTTTAACCTTCATATGTCATTTTCCTCATTAATTTCTGCTTCTGATAATTTATAATGCTCAAAAATATAATATCATTAGTTTTTCTTCCTTTTCTAAGCTTTGAAACTAAGCAGGCTACATAAAAACGAATTTCATATTAATATTTCTACCTTCATATGCCATTTTACTTATTGATTTCAGCTCCTAAGAATTCCCACTGCTCAAAAAATATATTATCATTGGTTTTTCGTCCTTTTTTAAGCTCTGAAACTAAGTACGCTACATAAAAACTGGATTTTATATCATAAGTTCTACCTATATATGCTATTTTACTTATTTATTTCTGCTTCAAATAATTGTCACTGCTCAGTAATATATTATCATTTATTTTTAGTTCTTTTTTAAGTTCTGAAACTGAGTACGCAACATAAAAAACGAAAGTTGCAGTTCTAGGGTTAAAAAAGGACGAAAAACTAATAATAATATATTTTTGAGCGGTGGGAATTATTAGAAGAGAATAATGAGGAAAATGACGTATGAAGGTTTAAATTTTAATATGAAATCCGGTTTTTATGTTACATACTCAGTTTCAGAACTTAAAAAAGAACTAAAAACTATTGATAATATATTATTGAGCAGTGGGAATTATTGGAAGTAGAAATTAATAAGTAAATTTCATATAAAGGTAAAAAATTATAATATTCTTGAGTCCGGCCAAGAATTAATAACGTCCTCCACACCATAACCGTCCAATATGTTTTTCTTAACTGTCTTTTCGCATCGTAACGGCCTCTAAATTAACTCAAGTGGCGACGGAAGACGAAACACAACGGGCAGTATGAAAATAAATTATTGTTTATATAAAAAAAAAAGGGAAACTAAAAACAAACAGGAGATTCCATGGAAAAATGAACCAGTGGAAATTATTAAAAGCAGAAATTAATAAGGAAAATGACATATGAAGGTTAAAATTATATGAAGATTAGTTTCAGAACTTAAAAATAGGACAAAAAAACAATGATATTATACATTTGAGCAGTGGAAATAATTAAAAGGAGAAATTAATGAGTGAAATGGCATATGAAGGTTTAAATTATATGAAGATTAGTTTCAGAACTTAAAAATAGGACAAAAAAACAAGGATATTATACATTTGAGCAGTGGAAATAATCAAAAACAGAAATTAATAAGTGAAATGGCATATGAAGGTTTAAATTATATGAAGATCATTTTTTATTTAGCGTACTTAGTTTCAGAACTTAAAAAAGGACGAAAAACTATTGATAATATATTTTTGAGCAGTGGGAATTATTAGAAGCAGAAATTAATAAGTAAAATGGCGTATGAAGGTTAAAATTATAATATGAAATTGGCTTTTTATGTAGCGTACTCAGTTTCAGAGCTTAAAAATGGACGAAAAACGAATGATAATATATTTTTTCAGCAGTGAAAATTATTAGAAGCAGAAATTAATGAAGTTAATGACGAAAATGGCATATAAAGGTTGAAATTATAATATTAAATTCGGTTTTATGTAGCGTACTCAGTTTCAGAGGTTTAAACACGACGAAAAACTAATGAAGATATATTTTTGAGCACTGGAAATTATTAGAAGCAGAATTTAATGAGGAAAATGGCATATGAAGGTTTAAATTATATGAAGTTCGATTTTTATGTAGCGTACTCCGTTTCAGAGCTTAAAAACGAACTAAAAACCAATGATAATATTATATTATTGAGCAGTGGGAATTATTGGATATATATATATATATATATATATATATATATATATATATATATATATATATATATATATATATATATATATATATATATATATATATATATATATATATATATATATATATATATATATATATATATATATATATATATATATATATATATATATATATATATATATATATATATATATATATATATATATATATAAACACATACACATACGATACATCACTTTAATTCACCGTAAGTAATGTAATCCTGTATAACGAAGATTTATTTGTGTTTTTTTCTTGAGTCCGGCCAAGAATTAATAACGTCCTCCACACCATAACCGTCCAATATGTTTTTTCTTAACTGTCTTTTCGCATCGTAACGGCCTCTAAATTAACTCAAGTGGCGACGGAAGACGAAACACAACGGGCAGTATGAAAATAAATTATTGTTTATATTGAAAAAGGAAACTAAAAACAAACTGGAGATGCAATATCTCTCTCTCTCTCTCTCTCTCTCTCTCTCTCTCTCTCTCTCTCTCTCTCTCTCTCTCTCTCTCTCTCTCTCTGGATCTCTGTCTCTCTCTCTCTCTCTCTCTCTCTCTCTCTCTCTCTCTCTCTCTCTCTCTCTCTCTCTCTCTCTCTCTCTCTCTCTCTCTCTCTCTCTCTCTCTCTTCTGTTTTCACTTCCTTGCTGCCTCTCATTACATTCTCGTACCTGCATTCTCTCCTCTCACACCTCCGCACACACACACACACACCGTCCTTTCATTTCTATTCCCCTTTAATACTTTCGCAGACACTCAACATTCCTTTATCTTACAGTTTCGACTTCATACTCTGTCCCTCGTTACCTTCCCTCACATCGTTGTTCTTTCTGTCATCACGACTTTGCACTCCTGTTATTTTGTTTTCCTTTACCTTCCCTGGCAGTTAATTTTCCCTCCCTTGCATTAGCCTCGACGATCTTCATGCCTTGTCTCTCATTCCTCTTCTCTCTACCGTTCACATTGTTTTTCTTTCCTCAATTGGCTGCCCCACTTTCTATTTCCTTACACTCCCTGGTAGTAAATTTTCTTCCTTCCTCTCTGCGCGCTTCTTAATTCGCCCCCTTAATGTCTCGTCTCCCATTTCCCAAACTCCAATGCCCTTTTTACCGCCTCCCGCTCACATTGTTTTTTCTTTCCTTTGTCATCACTATTTCTTTACACTCCCTGGCAGTAAACTTCCTTCCTCTCTACGCGCTTCTTAATTCGCCTCTTAATGTCTCGGTCTCCCATTTCTCGAACTCCAATACCCTTTTTACCGCCTCCCGCTCACATTGTTTTTCTTTCCTCCATCATCACCTTGGCTGCCCCATATTCTGTTTCTTTACACTCCCTGGTAGTAAACTTTCTCCTTTCTCTCTACGCGCTTCTTAATTCGCCTCTTAATGTCTCGGTCTCCCATTTCTCGAACTCCAATACCCTTTTTACCGCCTCCCGTTCACATTGTATTTCTTTCCTCTATCATCACCTTGGCTGCCCCATATTCTGTTTCTTTACACTCCCTGGCAGTAAACATTCTTCCTTCCTCTCTACGCGCTTCTTAATTCGCCTCTTAATGTCTCGGTCTCCCATTTCTCGAACTCCAATACCCTTTTTACCGCCTCCCGCTCACATTGTTTTTCTTTCCTCCACCATCACCTTGGCTGCCCCATATTCTGTTTCTTCACACTCCCTGGCAGTAAACTTTCTTCCTTCCTCTCTACGCGCTTCTTAATTCTCCCCTTAATGTCTCGGTCTCCCATTTCTCGAACTCCAATACCCTTTTTACCCCCTCCCGTTCACATTGTTTTTCTTTCCTCTGTCATCACCTTGGCTGCCCCATATTCTGTTTCTTTACACTCCCTGGCAGTAAACATTCTTCCTTCCTCTCTACGCGCTTCTTAATTCGCCTCTTAATGCCTCGGTCTCCCATTTCTCGAACTCCAATACCCTTTTTACCGCCTCCCGCTCACATTGTTTTTCTTTCCTCTGTCATCACCTTGGCTGCCCCATATTCTGTTTCTTTACACTCCCTGGTAGTAAACTTTCTCCTTTCTCTCTGCGCGCTTCTTAATTCGCCTCTTAATGTCCCGGTCTCCCATTTCTCGAACTCCAGTACCCTTTTTACCGCCTCCCGCTCACATTATTTCTTCTTTTTTCCCATCTCCATCATCACTGCCCCATGCATTTTCTTTACACTCCCTGGTAGTAAACTTTCTCCTTTCTCTCTGCGCGCTTCTTAATTCCTCGAACTCCAATACCCTTTTTACCGCCTCCCGCTCACGTTGTTTTTCTTTCCTCCCTCTCACACCCTCGTACTCATCCTCTGTGTTGTTATATTTCTTACTTTCTCGCTCCTCTCCTCTTCGTTCTTCCTTCTGATTCGCCCCTTCATGACTCGTCTCCCATCACTCACACGTTAATGCACCCCTTCCCAGCAGCGCCCTTCCCATCCCTGCAATTTTCCCCCGCTGATGGCTGTGAGCTGCTGAGGAAGCCTAAACGTACGCGCGCTAAATCACGGGAGCATTTTAGTGATGGGGTGCGCGCCAGAGGGAGGAATTTAAGCACCATGAGTCACCTTTGTTTTTTGTTGAGCGGGCCAAGGAGAGGAAAGGAAAGGAGAGGCCATGAGAAAGGGAAAGCTGTGGACCCGAACCATAGGAGAGAAACAGCTGCATCTTGAATATTTGAAGGTGGAATGAAATGTTGACTCTGCCATGAAACACGTTGAAAGAATGGGATTTTCAGGGTGAAGAACTGGATTAGAGGACATTAGAAGGGAAAGGTGTGGACCCAAACCATAGGAGAGAAACACGTGCATCTTGAATATTTGAAGGTGGAATGGAGTGTTGAATATGACCATGAAGCAAGTTGAAAGAATGGGATTTTCAGGGTGAAGAACTGGATTAGAGGACATTAGAAGGGAAAGGTGTGGACCCAAACCATAGGAGAGAAACACGTGAATCTTTTATTATTAAAGGTAGAATGCAGTGTTGAATATGACCATGAAACAAGTTGAAAGAAAGAAACCCTATAGGCGTAGACGTAAAAAAAAAATCCAGGAAGGCGTCAGAGAAAAGGCCTAGATGAGAACTAGGAAGAGAGAGCGAGGGAGGGATGAGTGAGAGAAGAGAGAGGAAAGACATGATCGGTGGAGTGACTGAAAACACGCACATTCAGGAAAGCGTCAGAGGAAAGAAAGGCCTACATGAGAACTTGGGGGAGAGCGACGGAGCGGGGAGGAGGCGGCTAACGGCGTGCCTCTGGGCCTCAGGAAGCCTCTCTCTGGCGGCACTGGAGCGAGACGGCCGCCGCGGGACACACTCAAAATATTGGCTGTGGTCAGACGGCGGTGGCGGCCCGATGGCTCCTGTTGCGCTAAAGATGAGCAGCGGTGAGGAGCCGAGCCGTGGGGCGGGTGACATGTGCAGACCGCGCCTCCATGCATACATTTAAGAGCCTGCCAGCAAGCACACACACACACACACGATAACGGTATACATGAACGACAGCACGCCAGTTTAATGTATTCAGACTCATGCACAAAGCCACAATAGGTGTACTAGCTTATTATATATCCATAAATCCCTGATAATTACATAGACATAAGTAAGGGAACTCTCTCTCTCACACACACACACACACACGCACACACCTGCACCCTCCCCACTTTGTCCGGACGTAAGCTTGGGGCAAAAGGACCTGCGGGCATCTGGAGCGAAGGACGCCCAGACGGAAGGAGAAAATAGGGAGGGAGGGGAGGAGAGGCCGGCATAGCGGAAGGAGGAAGAGAGGGAGGGGAAAAAGGGGGTTGGTAGCAAGTGGCGTCCCTCAGAAGGTGGAGGAAAGGCGGAGGGAAAAGGGGGAGGGAGAGGAAACCCGGAAGGGATATGGAGGAAAAGATGGAGGTGGGAGAGAGAGGAAAGACGGAAGGGATATGGAGAGAAGGAAGACGGCGGATTGAAAAGGTAGGGGAGGAAAGACGGAAGGGACATGGAGAGAAGGAAGACGGCGGATTGAAAAGGTAGGGGAGGAAAGACGGAAGCGATATGGAGAGAAGGATGGAGGTGGAAGAGGGACAGAGGGAAAAGGGGGAAGGATAGGTGAGCCGGAAGGAGTATGGAGGGAGGGAAGACGCTGGAGGGAAGAAGTGGGAAGGAGAGGAAAGCCTGAAGATATATGGATGACCTCTCTTTCGGCCACCTCTTTTGATTCTTTTTTTTAGGAGCAGCGAGTAGCGGGCTTTTTTCTATTATTGTTTCCTTTTTTGTGCCCTTGAGCTGCCTCCCTTGTTGTAAAAAAAAATGGAAAGAATGGTGGAATATGTCTCCGGCGAGTCTCATGACCACCGACTCCCACAAACGTTCTTTTTCCGTCCTTGTCTCACCGCCGCCTCATTTACTCCACCATTACCTTCACCACCACCACCAACAACAACAGCAACTCCCAACTCCAGCCCTCCACCACCCATCACCACCACAGGTCCAGCCATAGCCTCCCCTCCCTGCGTCTAGGAGATGATGACAGGAGCCCTACCGCTAATGGCTTCCTCAATCAAGCTAATCTTCGTCTCAGGATGCAAGCAGGCAGCCATAAACTCAAGCAAGCAAGCAAGCAGAAATGAGAAAGGACGAAAGAACATTTAGAATCAGGTGCAGTATTTTTTTTACGTGTACACCTACAGCGCCGGTAGGCTTTTCTTGAGGGGCCTAGATGGTAGTCGGCCCCAACCCGTCATGGCGCAGGCAAGTGTTTACAGCGGCGCCATCTTCTCTTGTATACTCAGACTCAGGGTTCGTTCCCCCCCTGGTTCCTCCTATAGGCCAATGAAGGATATCAGAGAGGCGGAGTCCAGTCCTGTGCATCCATCCCTAACGAGTGGACAGACCCTACATCCTGGAGCCACGTTCAGGAAGTAGCTCCCCTTCATATGTCGGGGAAAACGTTCTCTCGGCGTCCTTCTGCCAGGGGACCATATGGCCGCCTCTCCTCCAGGTGTGGGCTGATAATTGCACCTTTAACAATATACTTTCGGTCCCCACTTAAAGAGAGTAACGTCGCCGGCTCCCAGGGCCTACACACGCTCGCCTGCACTTGCCGCCGCATGCTCTCGCCCGTCACGCAGAGGATCAGATAGAAAACGGTGACGATGCGATCATTACCAGGAGAGAGAGAAATGGAGAGAAGGTGGGATAGGGGGAGGGAGCGGTAAGCTGGAGGGATGTGGAGGGAAGAGGAATGGGGAAGAGGGGAAAGGGAAAAGGGGGAAGGAGTAAAGTGGAAGGGATGTGGAGGAAAGGGGAATGTGGAAGAGGGAAAAAGAGAAAAAGGGGAAGAAGTAAGGTGGAAGGGATGTGGAGGGAAGGGGAAGGTGGAAGAGAGAAAAAGAGCAAAAGGGGAAGAAGTAAGGTGGAAGGGATGTGGAGGGAAGGGGAATGTGGAAGAGAGAAAAAAAGAGAAAAAGGGGAAGAAGTAAGGTGGAAGGGATGTGGAGGGAAGGATGAAGGTGGAAGAGAGAAAAAGAGAAAAAGGGGAAGAAGTAAGGTGGAAGAATGTGGAGGAAAGGGGAATGTGGAAGAGAGAAAAAAAGAAAAAGGGGAAGAAGTAAGGTGGAAGGGATGTGGAGGAAAGGGGACTGTGGAAGAGAGGAAAGAGAAAATGGGATGTGGAGGAAAAGATGAAGGTGGAAGAGAGGAAGAGGTGGTCGAGGCGTGTGTATGAAGGGTGTGGCCGTTTGCGTGTGTGTGTGTGTGTGTGTGTGTGTGTGTGTGTGTGTGTTGACCACTAGGCAGGCGGTCTTGACTCACAATTTTGCGTTGTTTTATGTGAGCTTTTTGCGGTTGTCGCCTTCCTGGTATACTACTTGTAAACTTGTAAGGTATCAGGACATCTCTCCCCCCGAAATTGACCTCTCTTGCGGCCACCTCTTTTGATTCTTTTTTTTAGGAGCAGCGAGTAGCGGGCTCTTTTTTATTATTGTTTCCTTTATTTCCCTCTCTCTCTCTCTCTCTCTCTCTCTCTCTCTCTCTCTCTCTCTCTCTCTCTCTCTCTCTCTCTCTCTCTCTCTCTCTCTCTCTCTCTCTCTCTCTCTCTCTCTCTCTCTCTCTCTCTCTCTCTCTCTCTCTCTCTCTCTCTCTCTCTCTCTCTCTCTCTCTCTCTCTCTCTCTCTCTCTCTCTCTCTCTCTCTCTCTCTCTCTCTCTCTCTCTCTCTCTCTCTCTCTCTCACACACACACACACACACAGTTAATGTTCTTTAGGCAGTCTCACGGACTCAGATGCTTCCTTGCCGAGGCAGAACCAACAAGTCACCGAGCCATTCATGTTTCACGCGGCTGTCGGTTTTCACCACAAGACGCACACTTAAGCGAACCCATCTCCCGCCTGCAGCCCGCCTCCCCCTCTCCCCCCGTCTTCCGGTCACCTCACTCGCGGGGTTCAACAAGTATACTATTTTAACGCATTCCGCAAACTCCCATCGCCACACATTCATGAAGATGTAAGTGTAGATGTATTGTTTTTCATGGATTACAAAAAAACATGGCTTCATCACCTTGACTGAAACATTGTCATATATGAGTAAAATGTCCCTCCCAGCATTCATTACCTACCGGAGATTACTGTCATCGCCGCTATGATTGTGCGGGGGTAAGTATGCTGAGGTGCCGGCTGTGGTGTGGTTGTGGAGCGTGAAAACGGTGATTTGGAAGAGTGGTTTTGACTTTGAGTGGCCGTCAAGGGCGGTGAGTCTGGAAGTTATGCATGGGGGGGGGGGGGGGGGGGGGTAATTTGAAGGCTGCACTGGGAACGCATGTGTGAGGGCGTAGCGATGATGTAAGAATCCACAAAGATACACAGATGCGAATGGTGCTTTCAGGCTACCTTGCAAGGAGAGTTAAGGGACTATTACACTGGGCAAATTTTCCGTGGATCTTCAGTCAAACCACGATTTCCGCTAGCGTGGTTCTCAATTGTTTCTTGTTATTGCTGCTGATGATGATGGTGAGTAATACCGTCGTCCTTCGGTGAAATCTACCGTAGCTTTGGAAGATCGTGGACACGTCGGAAAACCAAGGAAATATGAGAACCACGCCAGCGGAAATCGTGGTTTGACTGAAGATCCACGGAAAATTTGCCCAGTGTAATAGCCCCTCTATAGTGGTCACCTTCAGCTTGCATATTCCGGCAGGCTTTTATAGTGTTCCCTCTTCTTTCGTGCCATGCTGCCTGTCCTCCACACCCAGTGCTCCACTTCACCGTAATCGAGGCAAGGGCTGATGGATTTCATGTGGGTGACTTCTGTCCACTCGATGGCCTTAGAAAACAGCTGTCACTGGTACACGAAGCGCTGAACCGTACACATTCACTCCGCTGACACTCGGCCGCCAGCTGTTCATGATACACGGGATGGATGGGAGTGTTCCGATAGTCGACACTGTATACCAATCACAATATCGTCACCCTCATACGATAACTGCCTCTCATTTTTCAGCGATTTCCAGGTTTCTGTCTTCATCAATTTTTCAACATGTGACGCCCATTTTTGTAGAGTTGCCTTCGTCATTCAGGGTTTGAGTGTTCTAGAATTGACCTTTTCATTTCTGCCTAAATCTTAAGCCAAATGAGGTAATAACAGTTCTTTTCTGATTTCCTGTGAAGTAGAAAATAATGACTTAGGCGGTTTGTTTACGAAGGTGACGATATTTGACTGTGAGAAGGCTGCATGAAGGGTGAAAACGTTAGTGCGGCGGTGACTCACAAATGCATGGTGGTTTTTTTTTTTTTTTTTTACGTTTATGCCTATAGCGCCGGTAGGCTTGCTTGATTGACCTGGATGGTATTCGGCCCCAGCCCGTCATGGCGCAGGCAAGTGTTTATAGTGGCGCCATCTTCTCTTGGCTCATGCTGCCCCCCGGAACTCGTTCTTGATTCACTTGGACGGTTTCCTCTAGAGTCCGGGTTGATGGGTGGTCTTCAGGACAGCATGTGGGTAGTTTTAAGCCACTCGGCGGTGACTGAAAAATCCGAGGTGGTTACAAGGTAATGCAGATTATTATTATGCCGGGGAAGGAGAGATGGAGTTCTAAAACCGGAAGTGAGTAGGTAATAGTATATCATTAAAATCCAATTACCGTGAGCCCTATACATATTATACATATATTAAAGTAGCGGAGACGTCCAAATCTTGAAAAGGCGATGGTGGTTGTCAATCCCACCTCGCCTGGGTTTGATTCAATACCATATTAAGAATAGTGTGCTTTTTTTTTTTTACAGCTAAGGAGACAGTTCAAGGGCGTAAAGAAAAATATATAAAAAAATAGCCCGCTACTTACTGCTCCTGAATAGAGGTCAAAGGTGTGTCCAAAAAGAGAGGTGCTGTTGATATGAAGTCAAACATACCAACATTAACTTATATATGTAAGCATGTATCAGACGGTTTTGTTGATTTTGTGATTTTTTTTTTTTTTAAGAGGCAGCCACTGTTACTTAAGCTCCTTCACAATCTCTTCAACGGGGTTACCTTTTTTATCTTTTAGAAATGAAATAAGGTCTCGTCAGTAATTAGCAGAGGTTTCCATGCTAGGTGGCGGGAGGTACTTTCTGTCCCTCAGGAGCAGTGTAGGGTGCACGGCGACGCCTGGGGGAGGGCGGAAGGCTGTTGCGGTGGTGGCGTTTGTTTTGGTGCCGGCGACGATGGAGGTGACGGCGGCGGCGGCGGCGGCGGAAGGGCGATAGGCGTGGCAATGGTCGACGGGTGTAGTTGAAAAGGGTGGATGAAGAATGTCTGTAGGGACGGTAATGGCTGTGGTGCCGGGGGTTGGTGATAGCGGAGGGGCGATATAGAGCCAGGCGTGGATGTGATTGCTATGGCGAGGAGGGAGGTGCGGGGGGACGGTTTTATGGGGAAGGTGAGAGCTGCAGCGAACGGAAGGTGTATGGAGAGGGGAGAGAGGGAGAGGAAGGAAAACTCTACCAACCGGAGACGCGTCGGAAGGCACAATATCCCATACAGAGAGTTTTGCCGAGATTGTCTCATAAATTACCACAGACTACATGTTCCAACATATGAAAAAGGAAATTACGGTGAAACTAAAACGTCTTTTTGTTACCGTTTTCTCTACAACAGCCCACTCGAGTCCTTTTTCTTCCATACACTTTCTTTTCCCTTCTACGCACCTCTACTAATAATCTCCTCTTTATGTCTTTCCTTCCAAACTGTAAAAACCTATATTCGTGTTGGCGACCGCCCACGTGATGTACCGCAGCCCAAGTCACTGCTGCTAGCCAATTCTCATTCGGTTATTTTTCATCCACTAAAACTTACAACTCATAAAGGGTTATACAGGTGAATACAGTAGTTGCGCCTGCAGCTTAAATCTGACTGAGCGTTGGTTAATATATATAATTGTGAGTCCCGTGATTTTGTAGCGAAACCGACTAGCCGTCTAAGATGTAACTAATTTTAGGACAACTTAGTCAGATTATATTAATTATTGTTGCTCCATGGTAAGAAAATCTGTAAATATCCATTGTGAATGTACGTACACTCACCAGCCTGTAATATCCATTGTTCCTCAGCCAGCAAAGTTATAAGCCTCCAACCATGAAAATGGACGCTACAATAAAATGCACAATAAAAATGTTGGCGTCCTCCACAGCCATGAGGACTTGGTATATAAAAGTCTTCTTCCATAACTCTGGAACACACAGTTCACGTCTGTTATCCAGTATCTTGAAATTGGACACGCTTCACACACGGCAATGAAAGCTTCATCCCTCAGTAATAAACCCTGTGATGAGACAACCTAACAACACAGTTACTGCGTCCAGCGTGCGCCGCATACAGTTTTAAGCCTTCGTATCAGGTAGTTTTGCTTCACTCGAGGAAAGTATATCCGCAAAGTTAAGACGTTTTCAGTACACTTTAATTTAAGAAAAAAAATCCATGGTGTAGATAACATCGTGCAACTCAGCGGAAGAAGCAAACACTGCAGCTTGTTACGCAACGCTCGGAGGCACGCTGAAGAGAGTGCATGAATCAGCGTTACGTAAGACGCTTTTATGGTGAGCCGCCATCAATAGGACCATATGGTGCGTGTGACCACCGATTCCCGCCCACACGTTATCGTCTTACTCCGACTATACTTCCTCTTCCGCTCCTCCTCCTCCTCGTCTTCGTACTGTTCCATCTTGTTCCTCCTCCTCCTCCTCCTCCTCCTCCTCCTCCTCGTCGTCGTCGTCTTCGTACTGTTCCATCTTGTTCCTCCTCTTCTTCCTCCTCCTCTTCCTCCTCCTCCTCCTTTCCTGCTCGTCCGTAGCCCTCCTTCCCTCTCATCACCACTGTGTTGACCGCTCCAAGGAACCTAAGGCCACGTCTCACACAATCCTCTTCCCCTTCTTTCTTTATTCTTCCACACCCTATTCTTTCCACCTCCCGTTACCCAGACACACCCTATAGGTTCTCTCTCTCTCTCTCTCTCTCTCTCTCTCTCTCTCTCTCTCTCTCTCTCTCTCTCTCTCTCTCTCTCTCTCTCTCTCTCTCTCTCTCTCTCTCTCTCTCTCTCTCTCTCTCTCTCTCTCTCTCTCTCTCTCTCTCTCTCTCTCTCTCTCTCTCTCTCTCTCTCTCTCTCTCTCTCTCTCTCTCTCTCTCTCTCTCTCTCTGTGTGTGTGTGTGTGTGTGTGTGTGTGTGTGTGTATCTGTATATATCCATCCATCTATCTATCTATCTGTATCTATCTGTCCGTCTGTCTGTCTGTCTGTCTGTTTGTCTGTCTCTAGTAACACCAGCTTCTTAACTACAGTAAAGTTTATAAGTAAATTTAACGTTTAAGTGCTCTAAGTTTAAGCTAAGTTTAAATGTTCGTAGCCTAAAAGAATAGATCAAAGGATTGAGATGTTTTGTTGCAACATAAAAATTAGGAGGAATTATTTTAGCTCAAATACAGCCATTGCTAAAACACTAGGACAGTATTGTAGAACATATCCATCCGTGCTCTTTTATACTGAAAAAGGAATTCTGTATCCGTCACCTACGGGCCTCCTGGTGACTCAGGCGATGACGGCACTGAACTGTCTAGTGATTGGCGACAAACCCTTCAAAACAGCGAGTCATTGATTTTAGGAGATTTTTATCTCCCTCACAAAGGCTGGATGTCACTCTCGGGTACAGAGGGAGAATCACATGGAACGCTCGATTTTTTAAAGATATATTTTTTTACAGCAAAGGAAGCAGCTCAAGGGCAAAAAAAAAATAGTCAAATGGTTACAGAATCAACTCAATAAAATCATTCACTGGACTTTGTTGTAGTGACTCAGGATAATGTAGTCAGTAATGTGACGGCAGGAGAACACCTCTGTTCATGCGATCGCAAATACTGGTGTCTGATTTAAAAGAGCATGTTTCGTAAAAGTCGGACAAACATTTACAGGACATGCAATTACCAGAGCATTTTAAGTTATGAAAAAAATCAATAATTACTCACCAGAATCAATCGGCAACGTTAGTGTAGTGACGATGTTAAAGCAATCCACCGAGCTTACACAGCGGCATAAAAAATGTGAGGGAGAGAAACAAGTGATACCAGGGAAAGAAAGTGCAAAACTCTCCGGAAAATAACAGACTTTATCGTGGAATCAGGCGACGAGTGAAAAATAAGTTGGTGAGTCAGGCAAAGCGTAGGTACGAGAAAAGATATTGCCGCTAGCTGTAAAATTCATACGTTTTTTTTTTTTCTTCAAATACATAAATAACAAAAAGATCATAAGTGGGATTGAACCTTAAATTAAAAGTGTGGGCAACTTAGTGACTGAACACCAGCCTAAAGCGATCGTGGTAAAATAGTTTTGCACGGTCTTCAATACCAGTTTGACCGCTATCAACACCAG
>NC_066555.1:7427838-7475338 GCF_024679095.1 Eriocheir sinensis | reverse complement strand
GGGGGAGGAAAATAATAGGAACAAAATATCATGGAGGAAAACAAATGACCATAAATTATAGGTGGAGGAACCAAGCAGACAGGTGTCTTAGCGTGCACAGCAGTGCTTCATTTGCACGACAAGGCTTCCTGCATAACTAGGTACTGTGTGCTTGACAAGGCTCCATGTACGTAACAAGGCTCGAAGTGCAAGGCAAAGCTGCATGTGCACGGCGGGGCTTGGGGCTTACAGGAATGCTTCATGTGCACGGCGGGGCTTGGGGCTTACAGGAATGCTTCATGTGCACGGCGGGGCTTGGGGCTTACAGGAATGCTTCATGTGCACGGCGGGGCTTGGGGCTTACAGGAATGCTTCATGTGCACGGCGGGGCTTGGGGCTTACAGGAATGCTTCATGTGCACGGCATGCCTTCGTGCACGCAGCAACGAGGCGAACAGCAAGGTTTCATGAGCACGCAAGACTTGACGTTCACGCGAAGCACGTGTACCCAAGCACCTGCTGTCTCAAGCGGCGCCGGCAAGTCACCGCGGCGCAAAACACGTCGCCTGCGTCGCCGTCACCGTCGTGGTAGTCGTCGCCGTGCCGCTAATTTGTGTAGACTCGGGACGACCCTCGTTTCCTTTTCTTCTACTTCCCATTGTTATTATTTTTTCCCCTTGCCGTGTTTCATGGAGCGCAGACTTCCCTTACGTTTAATGAGACAAAAAGCTGACGCATAAAAAGTAGAGGCAGCGAGCGTTGGTTATCGTGGCGTTAACCCGGTAGCAGCGACGGGCCGAATTTGTGGCTTTACCGTGTAGCAGCAACGGGCCGAATGTGTGGCTTTACCGTGTAGCAGCGACGGGCCGAATTTGTGGCTTTACCGTGTAGCAGCGACGGGCCGAATTTGTGGCTTTACCGTGTAGCAGCGACGTGCAGCGACGGGCCGAATTTGTGGCTTTACCGTGTAGCAGCGACGGGCCGAATTTGTGGCTTTACCGTGTAGCAGCGACGGGCCGAATTTGTGGCTTTACCGTGTAGCAGCGACGGGCCGAATTTGTGGCTTTACCGTGTAGCAGCGACGGGCCAAATTTGTGGCTTTACCGTGTAGCAGCGACGGGCCGAATTTGTGGCTTTACCGTGTAGCAGCGACGGGCCGAATTTGTGGCTTTACCGTGTAGCAGCGACGGGCCACATTTTTGCTATGATATAAACCCCCCAAAATAGATGATGCATAAACTGATCACAAATGCGTTGATATATATTATGAAATGGTTTGCGTGAGTGATGTTTTTTCTCATTTTTCTCACTAAGAGGGACCATTAAGAAACATGATCCCTGCAGCTACCGGGTTAAGGCGATTTCCCCTTCCTTCCTCGAGCGCTAGAACTTACAGTAGCTGCGTTGCCCTTTTCGTAGCCACCCCTCCTTGCTCTCCCATGCCATCCCTTCCTTATCTCATGTCGAAATTCTACACCTCACCCTTTCTTCCCATTCTTTTTCACGCACTTCACTTTCACGTCTTCTCTTCATCCCATCCTCATGTCACCGCCTCCGCCGCCACCCGCCTTCCGTTTACTCCCTAAATTACTACAATATCCACTCTTCCCGGGACTCCAGACCGATAAAGACTGTTATTATAGTCTTATTTCCCCTTCTTCCGCCCACTGCTTTCCTACCACATCCGGGAGGAGAGGAAGGGGGGGAGGTTGGGGGTTCGCAGTAAGAGAGAACGAAGGTGGGGAGGGAGATAGAGGAGTGTGTTATTAGGGGAGGATATGGAAGGGCGGGGGACATGATTCTCTTTTACCCAGGATTGCAGGAAGAGAAAGGGAAAATAGTCTATGGCTAATTGATCGTAAAGGAGATGAAGAGATAAGGCGACAAAGAAAAGAGGATAAAACAAGTTGATGATAAATAAAGGATGAATAAGAGAAAAAGAGGACTGAAGAAAACGGCAAGGCAGACAGACAAGGAAAAGAAGAGGAAAAGGATATGTATACACTTTGAGGAAGAGGGAGAAGGAATGGAGAGAAGAGAGAGAGAGAGAGAGAGAGAGAGAGAGAGAGAGAGAGAGAGAGAGAGAGAGAAAACAGGAAAAGGGTGTGTGTAACTGTTGAGGAAGAGGGAGAAGGGAATGGTAAAAAGAGAGACAGAGAGAAAAGGAAAAGGATATATGAAAGTTTAGAGAAAGAGGGGGAGGAGATGGATGGGGGGAAGACAGTCAGAGTGAAAGAGAGGAAAACGATGCGTAAGTGTTGAAGAAGAAGGAGAGGGAATGGAAAGAAGAAAGTGGAAAGAAGAGGAACAGGATATGTATAAGTATTGAGGAAGAGGGAGAGGGAATGAAAAGAAGACAGACAGAAAAAAAAGAGGAAAAGGCTATATCTAAATTTTAAGGAAACATGGAAACATGGAAATGCAGGCAACAGAAAGCCTATTGGTTCATTACGAGGTCGCTCGCTTGGGTGATTTAATCTGCTCGACAGCCACTTGGGGCTTGAGGAGCAGATGAAAGCACCTCGATATTGAGGAGCAGATGAAAGCACCTCGTTATTCAGTTTACTCCCAACGCAGCGAAATGACGGTCGATTCTATATTTGAAGGAGTTGATGGTATTCGCATTTACTACTTCTGAGGGAAGATTGTTCCAGTGGCGGATGACTCGGTTTGAAAAGAAACTCCTTCCAATGTCTGTGTTGCATCGACTCGACTGAATGGGTAAACCGTTATTTCTAGTTCTTGGAAAGAAGGAATCACTAGAAAGGACAAACCAGGGGCACAAAATATAACGGAGATTAAGTCAGAATAACATCCCTCAGCAACAAGCCAAGAAGCGAAGGGCTACAGGAAAGGAGCAATGAAGGGCCAGTGTAAGCAACAAGACGCACTCGTGACCACCAGGAATGTGTGTTGTGCTCTCCGTGACGCGCAATGGAGTGTGTGGCCAGACCGCGGACGAAGCGCACACCAAAGCTATCTCAAATCATAACACCGCCCACGTAGCACAAACATATATTACAGCCTAAGAAGAAGAAACCGAGTGTGCGGACATCAAGATAATCACTCAAAAGCTTACCGCCCGGCACAGCACATGGCGTGGAATCGTGGAGGTAGAATATACAACGTCATGGGGAAAGAGGGGTGAGTGGCCATCAAGACAACCCTCACAGCACACGCGGGGACATCGATCATCAGCACGGCGTCAGGAGGGACTCAAGAACAAAAGCTAACAACAAAACTACCTTGAAACCATCATCACGCGGGTGGACACAACAGCCAACAGCGTCAGGAGGGACTCAAGAACAGAAGCTGACAACAAAACTACCTTGAAACCATCATCACGCGGGTGGACACAACAGCCAACAGCGTCAGGAGGGAAGGAAGAACAGAAGCTGACAACAAAACTACCTTGAGACCACCATCACGCGGGTGGACACAACAGCCAACAGCGTCAGGAGGGAAGGAAGAACAGAAGCTGACAACAAAGCAACTTCTTATCACGCCATCACACGGGCGGACACAATTACCAGAAGCGTCAGGAGGGAAGGGACAGCAACCAACAACACAACAACACAACAACACAACAGCCAACAGCGTCAGGAGAGAAGGAAGAACAGGAACCGAGAACCGACAACAGAACAACCTCTTTACTACCACAAGCGTCAAGTGGGAAAGAAGACCAGGAACCAAGAACCGACAAAGAACAACCTTTCATCCTACTGCCACAAGGACGGACGCCCAACAACCAACAGCGTCAGAAGGGAAGGAAGAACAGAAGCTGACAACAAAGCAACTTCTTATCAGGGCATCACACGGGCGTCAAGAGGGAAGGGACAGCAACCAACAACCAACAGCCGACAGCGTCTAATCACTCCATAACACCGTCAATATCACTATATGTATCATGCTCTCATTATCAACATAAAATACCATTGTCCAAATCAGAATCACGATCGTCTGAAGCTGCACCATCACAGGACTGAGAAGATGGAAAACAGTAGTAGCAAAATCATCACCCTCATCATCATCATCATCAACAACAACAACAACAACAACAACAACAACAACAACAACAACAACAACAACAACAACCGCGCGTTCAGGTAGCTCCCGCAGCCAGCCGTGCTTCACCTGCCCAGCCTCCGCGGGCCATGGCGAAATTGAGAACCGAAAGAGTTAATTTCACGGTGAGTCTGGAAGTGCTCGAGGCGAGGCTGGGAGGTAATCACTCCTTCGTTTGTTCCTGCGGCGTGTGCACCGCCGAGACGCCGTGTGGCACGGGCGGGGTGGTGCCGCCGCGGGGAGACGTGACCAACCCCGCACGTCACACCGACCTCACCCTCCCTTCACTGAGTTTGATTACCTCAACACTTGCCATATATATATATATATATATATATATATATATATATATATATATATATATATATATATATATATATATATATATATATATATATATATATAGTATGTTTATCGGGGTGTGTGTGTGTGTGTGTGTGTGTGTGTGTGTGTGTGTGTGTGTGTGTGTGTGTGTGTGTGTGTGTGTGTGTGTGTGTGTGTGTGTGTGTGTGTAGCAGGGATTTTGCTTATTTTTTTTGAATAACCAATTAAAAAAAATATTATGTTTACTTATTCATAGTTCTTCATCAAATGTGCCTAAAGCACTGATCTATGTTTAGCATAACTTGTTTGCGCTCTGCCGGTGATAGACTGGTACCGTCATGCCTGCCCGGATGTAGTTTACAGAAACTGAACTTTCTTTCATGGTTCAGTGTATCGAGTCCCTGGCCAGGAATACAATTATTTTCGCCGGAAAGCACTGCTACAGGTACTCAACTTATACCTGTTCATTATTCTCTGCTAAGTAAATAGGGGATACTACGATAAAAAAAATTTAACCTCAGATACAAGCCGAACACGTTGAACACTTACGCGACTATAATTTATAGTTTCTGTTGGGGGAGAGGGGCGAGAGCTGTAAAGGTACGTAAATCTGTGATTTCAAGAGCGATATCCCCTACAACACACTGCATCACTAAGGAGGATATGATTGGGGCGGGTCATGTAGTGCGGCCACGCGTGGTGGCTTGAGTGGCAGGCGGGTGCAGCAGTCTACGGGAGGAGCCCGCACCTTAACACACTCGTTACTCATACGCAGGATCAGAAGATAAATTTTGTCTTAGAGAACCTGAAAATCTGCTGCCGGTTGTTATCTTTTTTTTTTTTCATATGCTGAATTCTTCTGGAAAAAGGAAGTGACATTGCTCAAACGGCGGATGCAAAGGATAACCTTGTCAGAGACCTTCCTCGGGGCCTTCAACGAGGGCGGGGCGGTGGGCGGCACCTCTCCGCTGCCTCCCGAGTCGCATGCAACTCACGGTGGTCGTGCGTGACAGACTCCTTTGGGGACCTTCTTGTTGAATTCAAGCTGAACAGAGTGAAGGCTGCCAGGGAGGCTGTCGTGGCCACGCCGCCGCCTACCACCTTGGGACTGGCATTATATCCTCGTAAATTTTAAGAAAAAAAGGGGAAACAAAAGATATTTTTTTTGTAAATATGTAACCGATATTTTCTGTTTTTTAAGAATGTAAAAAAAGAATACAGAAGATACAAATCTGGAACATACTCCAACTCCAAAAATTTCCTCGCAGGTTTTGTTCTCAGTGATTTCATACACTGCTTTGAAGTAAGCTTTGGTTAGATCAAGAAAAGTAAGCTGTTGTCTTCATTTCTTTCTAGAGTTTGTTTCATATAAATATAATTAACATTACATAAGGTAATAAGACGCTTCTTGGTTGCCCGAGTTCCTAAACGAAGAAAGCAGTGTTCTGTTTTGTGTTCGTAATGTGAGGCAGTGGCTCTTGTCTGCCCGTGTTCCGGACCGAAAACTGAAGGCTGACTTTGTCAGATCTGTCATGCAAAAAAAATATCATGATAATCATAATGATAACAATATAAATAACGGTAATAATGGTATTATGATAATAATAATAATAATAATAATAATAATAATAATAATAATAATAATAATAATAATAATAATAATAATAATAATAATAATAATAATAATAATGAAACCGTATACATGCCAATGAATAAGTATCATTTGTTGATGATATGTCTAATGTTGCTGATGATTTTAGTTCCATTAATAATAATAATAATAATAATAATAATAATAATAATAATAATAATAATAATAATAATAATAATAATAATAATAATAATAATAACAATAATGCTGACAATAGTGATAGTTATAATCATATTATTAATGAAAATAATAGCAATAATATTGGGGAGGCGGTGGCTGAGTGCATAGCGCGCCGGCTTCGCGTCAAGGACGACGCGGGTTCGCGCCCCGCCCGGTGACACAAGCTGGGATTTTTCAGTCACCGCCGAGTGGCCTAAGACTACCCACATGCTGTCCAGAACACCACCTGTCAACCCGGACTCTAGATTCTACGATCAAAGATGAGCTCCGGGGGGCAGCATGAGCCAATGGAAGATGGCGCTACTATAAACACTTGCCTGCGCCACAACGGGCTGGGGCCGACCATCAGGCCCTACCATCAAAGCCTACCGGCGAAAACGTAAGAAGAAAAAAAGGCGTATTCTAGAGAAAAGTTTTACCCGCCATACTGACCAGTTTTTATCGGATATTATCGGAAGCAAGAGACTGGCAGTACTCTTGGTCTGGCCGGAGTCCATTCCGGTTACACACTTCATTAAGCATTTATGCTCTGGGCCTGACCACCGCCAAGGCATTTTTGGTGCTCCCTGGAAGGCTTCACGGTCTGCGCTCAAAACACGCTGCTTTGTTAAATGAATTATTATATTATCGCCATCCTCGTTAGTGGCGAGGAGGGCTGTAATGCCCTCGTCGTGTTCGACTGTCTGTTTATCTCTCGGTGTGTGTGTGTGTGTGTGTGTGTGTGTGTGTGTGTGTGTGTGTGTGTGTGTGTGTGTGTGTGTGCGATGTCAGTCCGTCACCAATATCCCTAAAAACTCATTGACGTGCAGTCACTTAACACTCATGTGAACTTACATCGCTAAGTACATCACACTGATTAACTTTTGGCGACACTCCGATGATAAGTCAGCCGAATGATGGTGGATAATTAATGACACACACACACACACACACACACACACACACACACACACACACACACACACACACACACACACAAAAAAAAAGATTGAATGACTTATGGTGTGTGTTCATTGTTTTACGGGGGGGGGATAAGGTGTGTGTTCATTGTTTTACGGGGGGGGGAATAAGGTGTGTGCTCAGTGGGAACGTTGTGTTCAGAAACATGAGGTAATTATGAATGTTGTCATTTTTTTTTTTTCGTTCTCTTGTATTCCTTTTCCGATTTCCTACGTCTTTACCACCACCCCCCTCCCTCCCTCTCCTCCTCGCTGCTCCACACTCCCTCCCCGTGCCTGCGGGGAAGCAATCATACTCCGCGCCGGGTTCAAGGTGGACTGGTTCGTGTCGTCACCAGAGCGGCTGTGGCGTCACAGTTGCTCGTGACGTCACTGCTGCCTAGCAGGATCTCGTCCGGGAGGGATCATATGACTCGGGCTTCGGTGGCGGACATGCTGCTGGTCTGCGACTGAGCTGGACGCTTGATGGGGTGGAAACGAGGTGTGTTACATCGGTGTCCACACAAGAAAGGCTATTTGATAAGAGGGATAAAGTATCATATATAAAAATATGTATTATGATATCAGGAATTAGTAACAGTGTCTACAATTGTCTTTGATATAAGATTAATATGCTGCGCTCTGTAAGACAACTTTATCGAATAATGAAAGTATACAGGACAATAAGTCACTAACGATAGAATCGTCAACAATACGTGTATGAAATACTAATCGCAGGGCGCAAGCGACAGTCCCTGGGAGTTTGCTTTAACATACTAATAAGCAACGAAAGTGAAAAGTGTTCTGATATTAATAGGAACGAAGACGTGAAATGTTAGAGAACAGGAGGAGGCCGATTTGTTTCTGAAAACGAAATTATCGGAATGTTATATTACGAAATGTGTGTGTGTGTGGGGGGGGGGGTATGTGTAACTATTTATCTTTTTTCTCTATTATTATTATTATTATTATTATTATTATTATTATTATTATTATTATTATTATTATTATTATTATTATTATTATTATTATTATTATTATTATTATTATTATTATTATTATTATTATTATTATTATTATTATTATTATTATTATTATTATTATTATTATTATTATTATTATTATTATTATTATTATTATTATTATTATTATTATTATTATTATTATTATTATTATTATTATTATTATTATTATTGTCATTGTCATCATCGTCATCATCATCATCAGCAGCAGCAGCAGCACCATCATCATCATTAGTATAATTTTTCAATAATATAATTGCTGTTATTTTTATTACTGTAACATTTTTAATTACTGTTATTACAATTACGGTGATATTTTCTTCACACACACACACACACACACACACACACACACACACTGCGGGCAGGACACGGGCCTCTCCCAAGCGTTTCCATTCGTGTTCGTCCTTTGCCTCTTTTCTAGTTTCGATAAGGACGGTCTCTGTGTTTCTTAAGCATCTCACCATCAGGCTCCTCCTTGGGTCTTTTTGGTCAGTTATTTCTCAATCTCATTTTTTCTCTGTTGTCTTGTCCCGTACATATGTGTCTTGAACTTTTCAGTTTCTTGATATTTAATCGCCTTCATTATGACATCAGTTTTTTCTCTGATCCATTTTCAGCTCTTCGTATCTACTATAGTGATACCCAACACTGATCTTTACATCTCTCTTTGGGCACGTCTCTATTTCCTCTCCAGAGAGTTGGTCACTGTCAATGTTTCGGACCCATAATATGTCATGACGGGAGGACGAACTGGTTGAAAACCCTTCCCCTGAAGTCCAATGTTGCCATGTTTTCCGAGAGCACTTCAGCCCGGCCTATTACGATTTATTTTTCCGGTTCTAGTTAGGAATTGGTTCTTATCGGTTTTCCTAATTATACTTATTCTTTAACTGACGCTAAAACTTTTCTTGGATGATTTATTGTTCAATTTGAGCGTGAGTATAATATATATATATATATATATATATATATATATATATATATATATATATATATATATATATATATATATATATATATATATATATATATATATATATATATATATATATATATATATATATATATATATATATATATATATATATATATATATATATATATATATATATATATATATATATATATATATATATATATATATATATATATATATATATATATATATATATATATATATATATATATATATATATATATATATATATATGTGTGTGTGTGTGTGTGTGTGTGTGTGTGTGTGTGTGTGTGTGTGTGTGTGTGTGTGTGTGTGTGTGTGTGTGTGTGTGTGTGTGTGTGTGTGTGTGTGTGTGTCTTTATATATATATATATATATACACACACACACACACACACACACACACACACACACACACACACACACACACACACACACACACACACACACACACACACAGCAAGCTAAGACGAAGTCATGACGTGATTAATCGTAAGCGTCAACAAAGAAAAAAAACTCAACAGGCTTGCAGGTCACGTGATCATAACACGCACGTCCACTCAGGTAACCGGTTAGTGACAGTGACGTGACGTCACGGCGTCATAACACGTCATGTACGGCATCTGTCGCATCAAAGCAAACGTAACGCAACGGTGTTGTCGTGTCGTCCAGAAGTGTGTGTGTAGAGGGGAGGCACGCAGCTCTGTGCCACGCGTAGTAAAGCATTAGAGCTTGAGGCACGGTGTGGTAGACAAAGGCCTGGAGACACACGTGGCAGGCCAAGGTGGCAAGGGAGCAGGTGTGCGAGGTGTGGCGTCACTTTTTGTTGTCTGGCGGAGTGCTGGGTCAGGCTGGGGAGCGACCATAGCCCAGCCGGCACCAGCCCGCGCCGCCGCCACGACCAGTACCGTCAGCGCTTCCCGTTTGACAAGACCTCCTCCACCTCCACATCTTCCGCCTCTTCCTGTCCACATAAACAGGAACTGTGGAAGTATCTCAACCTTTCGCTTGTCTTCCACATCACTTTGGATTTACTACATAACATCCTGACGCTGCCACGAGGAATTTACATCAACGCAATGGATTAGTAGCGAGATCTCAGTGCCCAGTGATTGTGATAGAACAGGCGAAACCTTGGCTCTGGCTGTGAGGTTATACAGACGCCTGTGTGTGTGTGTATGTGTTAAAAAAGTGCAATGGGTGAAATATGCACAGGAAAGTGTTCAAAATAAGTGTACAATGTGAGTTTAATCGTAACAGAAATATGTACAGTGTGGTGAAGCCATGCGAAACGTGTTCAGTGTAGATTAGCTTGCGTAACTTCCAGTGACGATGCTCTTAACAAAGTTGTGCTCGATGGAAAAATATATAAAACTAATTCAACGACGAAGAACGAGGAGCGAGCCAGCAAGATAGAGATGGAGAGCGCGGGAGAGCGAGTGAGAGGCCTGGCGGCGACCTTTGTGAGCGCTGCCGGAGCATATGATTGTCCACAGCGCCTCCAAGACACATGATCGCCCGCTGCCCGCCCGTCGGCCTCGCTTACCACGCACTGCCTTAACCTGTCCGCTGCGACTGGCATGGATTTGTCTTTTACTGGTAGCCTGGTTACATATAGTCCCATGTCTTTCTCTGCCTCTGTGGTGGATAGTAGAGTGTTTCCCATGTGGTATTGGTGTGCTGGATATCCCCTCCCAAGGTGCAGGACTTAACATTCTTTTTTTATTGAATTGTAGCAGCCACTTTTTGTTCCAATTCTGTTGCTTGGCGATGCCTTCTTGTAGGAAATCCGCAGTCAAGGGGTTAAGGGGCTATTACATTGGGCAAATTTTCCGTGGATCTTCAGTCAAACCACGATTTCCACTGGCGTGGTTCTCATATTTCCGTGGTTTTCTGACGTGTCCACGATCTTCCAAAGCTACGGTAGATTTCACTGAAGGACGACGGTATTACTCACCATCATCATCAGCAGCAATAACAACAAACAATTGAGAACCACGTTAGCGGAAATCGTGGTTTGACAGAAGATCCACGGAAAATATGCCCAGTGTGATCGCCCCTTTATGCATCACGGCACACACATATCATGACCCACACCTATACTTGCATACACCCATTAATACATCCTCTTTTTGGCCACTCTTTTGACCTCTATTCAGGAGCAGTAAGTAGCGGGCTTTTTTTATATTTTTCTTTACGCCCTTGAACTGTCTCCTTAGCTGTAAAAAAAAAATACATTCCGTGCTTACATACACACATTATGACACACACTCCACCTCCACACATAGATACATTCATACATTGCAGACATACACACATCGCGACACACCTACACCTTACACCCATAGACACATCCATAGCTTCCATACATACATACACACGTACATACATTCATACATCACGGTGTACACCTACTCCCCCATACATCCACAGATATATCCGTACATACCATATATACATATATAACTCTTTCAAGAGGAGGGTATCAGGACACCTCTCCTCCCGAAATTGACCTCTCTTTTTGGACGCTCCTTTGACCTCTATTCAGGAGCAGTGAGTAGCGGGCTTTTTTTTCTTCTTTACGCCCTAGAACTGTTTCCTAAGCTGTAAAAATAAAAATAAAAAATACACACCCATAGATACATCCTCCCGAAACTGATTTCTCTTTTTGGACACTACTGTATTTAGGAGCAGTAAGTAGCGGGCTTTTTTTTATTCATTATTGTTTTCTTTTTTTACGCCCTTACAATGTCTCCTCCGCTGTAAAAATAAAAAAAACATACATACATATATACATACATACATCACAGCGCAGAGCTACACCTCCATACATCCATACATTCCATACATACAAAGATATATCACGGTGAACACCCACGCCTCCATTCACCTATAGATACCTCCATTCATCAATCTCCACATAGCTACATCACGACCCACACCTACACCTTCATACATCCACAGGTACACTTAAAAGAAAAAAAAACATCCATAGATACACCCATATATCACGACCCACACCACCTCCACACACACACACACACACACACACACACACACACCTCCACACACACACACACAGATGCATCCACACTTTCTATACACACATACATGCATACATTACGACGCACACTTGCACAACTATACACCCACAAATACAACCATACATTCCCACCTCTCCACCCGAAACTGACCTCTCATCTGGCCTCTCGTTCTGTTTTCTCTTGTCGGAGCAGCACCTGGGGTTGTTGTTGTTTTTCGTTTTTTTTTCATCACCTGTCTCACCTGCTGTAAAAATTATACACACACACACACACACACACACACACACACACACACACACACGTGGAATGGTGAGGGAGGGACGCAAACAGTGTACAAAACTTACTAGAAAATGTATTTCCTAAGACTTACGGGTATAGAAGCGTTTGTTACAACACTCACATACACAAAGGACTGGTAATATGACGCCATGTGACACTACCATGACTCGGAACTTATGAACCTGCTGTTGAGGAAATCCCTCCTCTGATGTACAGTATGTGGTACGATACGACTATTAAGTCCTTGCTCACTCCAGGCATTGATTTCACCCATGTCTCCCTCTACGTTCATGCACGTGCCCCAAACATTAGTTCATTATATAGTTTTGGATTCGACACTTATTATTATATGGCTGGTATTACAAGACACCTTCGCTTCTCACATCAGCTATTTCTAAAGGTCAAAGGGGGGATCAATCAGGTTATAATAAGGGTTTTTTTAGGCTCAGGGTACAGAAGAAGGGTCAGACTACCACCAGGGTCATAAAACTACCCCTGGAAATGCTCACAACTACGAAAGCCTCTTCAATTATGTGTTCTAAGGGGGCGATATGTCTTTTAATACGACCCTATTATGTGCGCCGTATTCTTAAACACTCCGGCGCCCCAGTACACACATTTGACAAGGCTTTCGTAGGAGTTTCGGGCATTTCCAGGGGTAATTTTTTGACCCTAGTGGTAGTTTGACCCTTCTTCTGTGGCATGAACCTACAAAAACACTCATCAAAACCCGACTGATCTCATTTTTGGCCTTTGGAAATAGTTCATGTGAGAGTCGGAACTGTCTAAGAATACCAACCGTAGTGCATGTGGCCTAAAGCGTATTATTTTCCCGTCACTAAAATCTATGTATACCTATTCACTGAAGCTTCATTATTAAATACCGTTTCATCCTACAATCATTATGAACACCTATACGTCTCTCTCCGCTCGTACCTAATTTATACTATTATCATTTATCTTTGATTTTAAAAACAGTCACCCATCAACAGCATTACCCTTCCACAAGCTCTTTTTTGAGGGAGTTCTAGGAATACATTTGTCTTTTTTTCATTTTTTGGCGGGTTCTTCAAGTAGTTTCATTCCCCACCCCTGCCACAAACACCATCCCTCCCCACCCCTGCCACACACACCATCCCTCCCCACCCCTGCCACACACCATCCCTCCACACCCCTGCCACACACCCACCCCTCCCCACCCCTGCCACACACCATCCCTCCCCACCCCTGCCACACACCATCCCTCCCCACCCCTGCCACACACCATCCCTCCCCACCCCTGCCACACACCATCCCTCCCCACCCCTGTCACACACCATCCCTCCCCACCCCTGCCACACAGACACAGATCCCTCCACACCCCTGCCACACACCCTCCCTTCCCACCCCTGCCACACACCATCCCTCCCCACCCCTGTCACACACCATCCCTCCCCACCCCTGTCACACACCATCCCTCCCCTGCCACACACCCACCCCTCCCCACCCCTGCCACACAGACACACATCCCTCCACACCCCCACCAAACACGCATCCTTCCCCACGCTCATGAGTTCCCCACAAATCGCTGTAGCCTGGTCCTATGTTCTATAATTCATATATACGACAATCATTGAGTGTGGTATGAGGAACACTTTTTTTTCTTCTGTGTATTTCCCCGGGTGAACCGTCACAAAGGACACATACACGACGCCGTGCAGCACTCTCAACCAGCTAAGAAACATCACAAGAATTACCTTTACCCCCCCCACCCCCACCACCACCACCACCACCACCACCACCACGACACACACTTCTCCCGCGGGACTGTGTGTGGACAAAGGCATGACTACTCGGCCAGGCTCCCGCCCTGTGACAAGGATCGGGTACAGTCCCACTTTGAGCAAGGTGAATAGGAGAATCTGGTGTGCGAGGCCCCAACAGTACCCAAGAAACGAACGACTATCTAATATCCTCAAAGCTATCTCCAGAAGGATATTGGCTTGCGATTACTAGTCCGACACAAATATGAAATCAGTTAGTGTAAGGCCCGAACCTCTTCATGGCGCAGCTGCATCACCCCCTGTATGTCACTCTCTCCCTCGTGTGTCATCCACGTACTATTTAGTATTTAGAATTGTGCTTCACATATTCTGTAAATATTAAATAAGATCTGGTATATAACACGCACGCACGCACGCACGCCCACACACATTTTGATAGCTAGGTGACGAAACTTCTTTGCGGAGATTCATTGGTAGGAAGTGACCCACAGACGAGCTTGCTGTAGGACTCAGTGAATCTTAAAAAACAATGAAACTCAAAGACAATGCCGACGCTGTAATTTGGAAATATTAAACTTAGGCAAGGAGTTCATTTCTACGTAGCAGACAAAAAAACATCAAGATAAGGTAACGCTAAATGTAACGTTAGACCGAAAACTTTATTAAACTAAAGCAGCGAGACCAGCCGTGATGTTATCGCTCCGCAAGCTGCCGCGAGACACTCCGGATCATGAAGGGGAGCGGCGCGGCAGAAAAAGCGGACCAGCGCGGCGGGGAGTCCATCGCCGCCGCAGCTGCAGTGAATTGTTACGGTGCTTTTTACTTTTTTCTTCAGTCAGCTCGTGCCAGCGTACACGGTTAGGCTGCAGGTGACGCAGACTCTCAGGCGTGCGATGCGGCGGCCCGGGCTGACCCAGTGAACCAGTGCCGCCGCTGGTAACACGTGGGAGGGGCGTCAGAACCATGCTTGGCCTTGGTTGGCAGTCTTCTTCTTGCGTGTATCTTGTAGCGAGTATTTTCCTTTGTCACACACACACACACACACACACACACACACACACACACACGGAAAAGTTGGATAATGATAGATACGGAGACGGGACCACACGAGCGTAAGCCCAGGCCCTGTAAAATTACAACTAGGTAAATACACACACACACACACACACACACACACACACACACACACACACACACACACACACACCACCCTTTTATGTGTTTTATCAAGAATATTTTAACACTAACCACTCACCCCCTTCCTCGTCACCCCTGCTCTTCCCAGATATTTTTTTGCTTCCCTCAACCTTTCCTGTTATCCGAGCGTCGTAATTTTTTTTCATTGCCGTTTTTGGCGATCCCTGCTTGTGTGTTGTCTGGGGCGCTGTGTCTGGAGGTCAATAAAGTCGTCAGTCTCCCCCTTCTTTCACTGGCCCTCACTGATCGCTGGATAACGACAAGAGGAAGAGGGTCGTGCAGATGGTGACGCTCTTTGTCGTTACTGCAGACACTGATAATGACTTTAATGGCGCTGTTACGACTGTTTCTACTACTATTACTACTACTACTACTACTACTATTACTACCACTATTACTACCACTACTACTACTACTACCACCACCACCACCACCACTACTACTACTACTACTTCTACTACTCTGTGACATGGCGCCTGAAACGTATATTAGTTTGGTTGAAGCTTCTCCCCCTGAAGAGCCTCGGCCGAGCTTGTGTGGAATATATAGTCACCTCATGGCGCCTGTGTTTCTTTTTACCTCCTCTTCCAGCTTGTCAGAATGTAGTAGTAGTAGTAGTAACAGGAGTAGTAGTAGTAGTAGTAGTAGTAGTAGTAGTAGTAGTAGGAGGAGGAGGAGGAGGAGGAGAAGGAAAAGTAGTAGTAGTAGTAATAGTAATAGTAGTAGTAGTAGTAGTAGTCAAAGCAGCTCAGTAGTAGTAGTAGTAGTAGTAGTAGTAGTAGTAGTAGTAGTAGCAGTAGTAACCATACAATTAGAACAGTAACAAACATGGGAATCACACGTCAGTACAGCCCAGACAAAGGCATGATCATTATTTCGAACGGAGAAGAAAACTCAGCGCAAAAACCTTGGTCCACAAAAACCTCCCTTGTGGCGCAGCAACCCTGAAGGTCTGCAACAGCCACAAGTGTCCATGCATGCGCCGCCCCACCGCCGCCGCCGCTCCCTCTCACACCTGCCTCCTCCCGCACACCTGCCGCTCTCTGTCTGCCGCCGCTACCAGTCTCCATAATTATCTCCAACCGCTCGTATATTTAAGGAACGAACACCAAAAAAACAGGACGGCGCTGTTGTGAAATATGTTAGAAGGATGAAAATGGTATAATCCCCCCTCTCTCTCTCTCTCTCTCTCTCTCTCTCTCTCTCTCTCTCTCTCTCTCTCTCTCTCTCTCTCTCTCTCTCTCTCTCTCTCTCTCTCTCTCTCTCTCTCTCTCTCTCTCTCTCTCTCTCTCTCTCTGTATACATATGAATTACACATACTGCGTCATTTGGCCCATGTATCACTGTATAGCAATTATGGAAGGCTTTTCCCCACCATTGCCTCCTCCTCCTCCTCCTCTTTATCCTCTTTATCCTCCCCCTCCTCCTCTTTATCCCTCCTCCTCCTCCTCCTCCTCCTCCTCCTCCTCCTCCTCCTCCTCCACCTAATCCTCCTCCTCCTCCTCTTCTTCCTCCTCCTCCTCCTCCTCCTCTTCCTCGTCCTCCTCTTCAGACAACCCCATCTACTCCTTGCTTTCTCCAAACCACAACTTGCCTCCAGTAAAAGAAGTTCATGTCGTGAGTAGAGAGTAAACACACGAAGCAGGTCACGGCACTAGCTGTTCCCGTCTATACTCGCAGAACATATCGCGCTTGTCACCTTGTCTGAACTTCTTGAATGTGGAGTATTTTTATGGTAAATATGGTAAATGTATACGAACTAGGTTACCAATAGTTCGCTGGTCAGGTTCGGATGCAGATTGACCTCTCTTTCGGCCACCTCTTTGGATTTTTTTTTTTTTTTTTTTTTTGTAGGAGCAGCGAGTAGCGGGCTTTTTTTTATTATTGTTTCTTTTTTTGTGTGCCCTTGAGCTGTCTCCTTTGTTGTAAAAAAAGAAGAAAAAAAAACAGGATATTTATGTGCGGCGGAAAGGTAAAGTATTGGCAGAAAACATCAAATTATTAAAAAGAAAATATATATTATCACTAAACAGATTAAAAAAAAACACGGACAGAAGGACAAAATAGACATAAAAAAGGTTTAATTTTAAGTTATCTATCGATTGTCGACACTCGAGTTACACAACGCCGGAGATGCTTTTAACCTTCGACACATTTACATATCATTCCTTCTGTAAAAATTTATCTTGATTAGTATATGTATAGTATGCATGTCAGGGCACAGCGATGTTATAAAGAGTGGTATTATTGAATGTGTATGTACGTGTGTGTGTGTGTGTGTGAGAGAGAGAGAGAGAGAGAGAGAGAGAGAGAGAGAGAGAGAGAGAGAGAGAGAGAGAGAGAGAGAGAGAGAGAGAGAGAGAGAGAGAGAGAGAGAGAGAGAGAGAGAGAGAGAGAGAGAGAGAGAGAGAGAGAGAGAGAGAGAGAGAGAGAGAGAGAGAGAGAGAGAGAGAGAGAGAGAGAGAGAGAGAGAGAGAGAGAGAGAGAGAGAGAGAGAGAGAGAGAGAGAGAGAGAGAGAGAGAGAGAGAGAGAGAGAGAGAGAGAGAGAGAGAGAGAGAGAGAGAGAGAGAGAGAGAGAGAGAGAGAGAGAGAGAGGTGTAGGGGGCTGTAGCTTTCTCGTATACTTTTCTTTATTTACATATATATTTATCTATTTAATCATTTATTTTTGCCGCAAGTGCCGTGCTGTGAATGAGTAATAAGTGTCCTCAAAGTGACCGGAGGGAATGAAATAACGACTCCCGACCCTGAACACTTGAAACAACACACACACTCACACACACACACACACACACACACACACACACACACACACACACACACACACACACGTACTCTCCTACACTCAATGACATCTTCCAAATGTATCAAGATAAATATAGTTCGGGGCCCAAATTTACATATAATTACTATCAGATATCTTTTTTCGAATAATATAATATGCAAGTGACGTTGTGATTCTCTTCTTTTACTAACTCGTCTGTTGATATAATGGAGAGAGAGAGAGAGAGAGAGAGAGAGAGAGTAGTAGTAGTAGTAGTAGTAGTAGTAGTAGTAGTAGTAGTAGTAGTAATAGTAGTAGTAGTCAAAGCAACTCAGTAGTAACAGTAGTAATAGTAGTAGTGGTAGTAGTAATAGTAGTAGTAGTAGTAGTAGTCAAAGCAACTCAGTAGTAGTAGTAGTAGTAGTAGTAGTAGTAGTAGTAGAGACGCAACACGCAGTAGGAAAGACTAAGTGGTGTAGGGTACAAGGGAGGGAGGGAGGGAGGAAGGCGACAACGGGAGTTTCCTGCAGGCGTGTGGTAACAGTCTCCCTCCCTTCCTGCAGGTGGGGCTCAGGATGCAGCTGCCCAGCCTCCTGCCAGGGCAAGGGCGCAGAGAGAAAGGAAAAAAAAAAGAGCCACAAAGTAAGATTGGAAAATATAATCACAGGCGGAGGAGGATTGAGAGATAAAGTGGGTAATAGGTCCAGTTTAGCCACGTGCGTAGCAAAAACACGTGCGATCTGCCCTCCGGGGCCGGCGCGGCGCACGACCACTATCCGTAAGGGTGAAAGGTTAGGAAGTGATGGGGTGCGCGGCGACCTTGAGCCTCCTCCGTATGGCACTAGGTCGGCATTATCAGACATAAGAACATAAGGAGTCTGCAAGAGCTTCCACACCTCACAGCATCTATTTCCAAAAGCCGAAACGGAGATCAAACGTTTTCTAATGAGTGTTTTTTAGGTTCATAGTGAAGAGGAAGGGTCAAACTACCAGAAGGGTCATCATCTATTTCCAAAAGCCGAAAAGGAGATCAAACGTTTTCTAATGAGTGTTTTTTTAGGTTCATAGTGTAGAGGAAGGGTCAGACTACCAGAAGGGTCATAAAACTACCCCTGGAAGTGCCCACAACTCCTACGAAAGTCTTGCCAAATACGTGTGTGCTGGGACGCCGAAATGTCTAAGAATATGACCCTTCTCCCGATGCCCATTAATTAGACAGGTTTACGGATCCGTTTTTATCAAGGAGAAAGCATCGGCGGGGCTCTGTGCGCTGTGCTGTGTCTGTAAGGACCAAAATGGCTGGTTATGACGCAGCGCGGAAGAAGCCTCGACAGGAAGCAGCTAATCCAGCGGTGAAGTTTATGGCCAACACTCAATATATATGATGCGGGTTCTTAAATTCTATACACAGGTGATAGCCTGATATTGCGTTTTTTCTCAGTATTGGTGGTATTTTTGTTACGATAAAAAAGAATACCGCGTGTATGGCAGATTTATGAACACAAAATTGCGACTTACGTGTTCAGATAATTCCTTTATGATAGCAATATGGCTGTGCTTCCCGCGCTGCGCCAGCAAAAAGCAAATAAATGATATACAGCAAAGTTTTGTACGATTTCTGGCGTTAGAAAAGTGGGAAAGGTTCGGCATAGCTTACCTAAAACTCTTATTTGATACATATCTATATTCATCTCTATATTCATTTGATACATATCTATATTCATCTCTATATTCATCGTTTAATATGACACGCTAATAGACATTCCAGTGCTCAAAGACACAGTCCCCCGCAGTGAGTCAGCCCCGCCAGCCCGCCACGCCCTGCCCGCCCCGCCCCGACCCCCCCCCGCCACGCCACGCCTTGGAGACACGCCGCCCCTCCCTGGAGACGGAAGACGGAGCGACAACACCTTTCTGCAACACCTGCCTCCGCTACCTTGGCGGGGCGGCGGCGGCGGCGGTGAAATGTGTGTGTGTGTGTGTGTGTGTGTGTGTGTGTGTGTGTGTGTGTGTGTGTTTCAAGCGAGAGACAGAGATAGAAAGAAAACAGACATACAGACACAGAGAGAGAGAGAGAGAGAGAGAGAGAGTCTACATAAAATAACGAACCTGCCGTGCTGTTACAGGGAAGTGGACTCTATTTGACTCACCTAATGACATCGTGTTTTCTCTCCTAACTTTTCCAGGGTGTTGCTAAGGGATGGCATCTTTGTCCTCGGTGCTGGAGGGTTGTTATTCCAGCTCCCTAATATCACATCTTCAGTGAGGCGAGGAGACACACACACACACACACACACACACACACACACACACACACACACACACACACACACACACACACACACACACACACACCACTACACAACACCTGCTTTTCGAATTCATTAACTATTGATATGGTTACCGTGGTATAGGGAGAGGGAAGAAGGAGGAGGAGGAGGAGGGAAGAAAAGAAGGGAGGAAGAGGGAAGGAAACAGGAAGAAAAAAAGAGAGGAGGTAGAGCACTCAGTAATTTCCTTCGCTTCTCCTCCTCCTCCTACGCCTTACGGGAAACTTACGCATTTCTTTTACAGTGACTGGAGCAGTTCACGGGCAAATAAAAAAGACAAACAACACTTGCTTTTCCAATTCCTTAACTATTGATATTGTTACCGTGGTGTAGGGAGAGGGAAGAAGGAGGAGGAGGAGAGTAGAAACAAGGAAGAAGAGAAGGGAGGAGGAGGAAGAGAGGAAGAGGGAAGGAAAAAGGAAGAAGAGAGGAGGAGGAAAAGAGGAAGAGGCCGGCATTTAGCATTCGAAGTAGTAGAGTGCTCAGTAATTTCCTTCGCTTTTCCTCCTCCTCCTACGCCTTACGGGAAACTTTACGCATTTATTTTGCAGTGACGGGATCAGTTCACGGGCCACTCTCTACTTTCTTTTTATCGGAGCAGTGCTAGCTGACTTTATTGTGTGTTGTTTATTTTCCCCTTGAGTTGCTTCCCTTACTTAAAATAGGAAAATATAAAAAAGATAGATAGATAGACAGATATATAGATAGATAGATAGACAGACAGACAGACAGATAGACAGACAGAAAGATAGATAGATAGATAGATAGACAGAAAGAAAGATAGATAGATAGAGACAGGTAGACAAAAATAAAGATATGATAAATCTATTGATAGATGGCTGAAAATTGAGGCATAGTATTGATCTGAATGGAGACAAAAAAAAACATATTTAGACAGGCAGGCAAATGTGTGTGTGTGTGTGTGTGTGTGTGTGTGTGTGTGTGTGTGTGTGTGTGTGTGTGTGTGTGTGTGTGTGTGTGTGCGTGCGTGAAGGCGACGTGCAATATAGTTTAACACCGAGTCGAAAAAAAAACACAAAATCTTTTCTTGTTCAAATTTAGCTTTTAGTCTACACACACACATACACTCTCTCTCTCTCTCTCTCTCTCTCTCTCTCTCTCTCTCTCTCTCTCTCTCTCTCTCTCTCTCTCTCATTATACTCAATCATTGTAATATTGCGGCCCGGACCTTCATTTAACCTTACCACACCACCACCACTACCACCACCACCACCACCCCCCCCTTCACAGCCATCACCTGCTCGACCTTGGCTAAGAAAACATATTTGTCGCGGAGCAATACCAAGGTTTCCGCAAGACACGATGCCGGCGTTGTTTTGGGCTATGGGGACCACCGCGCCGAGGGGGGGAGGAGGGGGGCGAGGGAGGGAGGGAGGGAGGGGAGGGTGTAGGGTTCCAGCTCCACCCTCGGTCCAGGTGAGAGGCAGGTGCTGGGACGGCGACGGAGGCGAGGGGAAACACACACACACACACACACACATGTGGAAGAAAAAAAAAACAAGGTCAGCCTGCACGTAGTTGGAGAGAGAGAGAGAGAGAGAGAGAGAGAGAGAGAGAGAGAGAGAGAGAGAGAGAGAGAGAGAGAGAGAGAGAGAGAATCAGCAAAAAAAGACATAATTAAAGAAAAAAGAGAGAGGTAGGAAGGAGGAAGTGAACATGTAAGTATTGGAATCTTGGCATGTTCTTATGTTCTTCTTATGTTTTTATGTTCTGAAGTTCTGTTCTTCTGATGTTGTATACAAAATATTGAACAGACAGGCAAGTCAGAGACAGAGAAACTGAAAATCGGAAAATATATAAAAAGATATTGATCTCGCAGATAACGTCAGTACAACACGCATTTGTATGTGTGTTGATAGAGTTATATTCACAATTCTTTTTCTTTAGACCGGCTGGCCTTTTGTGGTCTCCTACGTCCTTATCTGAAATCCAAGTGTCATCAAATATTTATTTTGTACCGACATTGTGTTTACTTTATTCAGCGTCACTTTTACGCGGGTACACTCTGCTTCCCACACTGTTGGAACAAATTTGTCGTAATCAGCCTCCTATAACATGCAAGTTATGAACGTCAGATATTTTTTCAAATGTTCATCACCTTTGTGGAATCATGGTTATGGCAACAAGTCATTATTAAGTCATCTCTTGTTTTTCCCAGGCTGAGGCGAGTCATCCGGCAGCACCCTTCCAACGGCGGTGATTGTCACGCCCGACAGGACCCTCAGACAGGCCTGTCCCCTCCCCGACAGTGACAAGCAGCTGTAGGGGCTCTCCACTCGGCACGCACTCACAAATGCTTCCTCGAGCCCAGGTAAGGACGGACAAGACGACTGGATCACCTTCACACTATTATTATTATTATTATTATTATTATTATTATTATTATTATTATTATTATTATTATTATTATTATTATTATTATTATTATTATTATTATTATTATTATTTTATTATCATTAATAGTAGTAGTAGTAGTAGTAGTAGTTGTTGTAGTAGGAGTAGTAGTAGTAACAGTAGTAGTAGTAGTTGTAGTAGTAGTAGTAGTAGTAGTAGTAGTAATAGTAGTGTTGCTCTCATTACTATTTTTAGTGACGGTGGTGGCAGGGAGACAGATATAAAGGAGTGGGGTCGTTTATATCGGAAGCAGCTGGCTGTGACACTCTCTCTCTCTCTCTCTCTCTCTCTCTCTCTCTCTCTCTCTCTCTCTCTCTCTCTCTCTCTCTCTCTCTCTCTCTCTCTCTCTCTCTCTCTCTCTCTCTCTCTCTCACACACACACACACACACACAACACGGAGACACGTTTTGAGGTAAGAAATGACCGAATTAAATAACAATTGTGATATATGTAAAGGAAGGAGAAAGGAAGGAATAAATGATTGAAAATAATGAACAAAAGATGATAAATAAAGCAGAGAGGAGGAAGTGAAGGATGTAAGACCAAACTTGTGGGAATAAAGAAATGAATGATCGATAGAAGAAAAAGTAAACATGAAAAGGTGGAAAAAAGGGAAAAATAGAGAAAGAGAAGAAAAGCGAAAAGCGAAGGAAAACAAAAAAAAAACAAGGAAAAAGGATGCAATACCGAAACTGTGGGAACGAAAAGAAGCAATAAAAGAAAAAAATAGAAGGAAGAAACTACAGAGAAAAAGTCATCAAGAAAAAGTGCAAAAAAGGGAAAAATAGAGAAAAAAAGAAGAAGAGAAAAACGAAGAAAGAAATAAAACAGAAAAAAAACGAAACAGTGGGAACGAAAAGAAGCAATAAAGAAACAAAAAGAAGAAACTACAGAGAAAAAGTCATCAAGAAAAAGTGCAAAAAAGGAAAAAACAGACAAAAAAGAAGAAGAGAAAAACGAAGAAAGAAATAAAACAGAAAAAAAACGAAACTGTGGGAACGAAAAGAAGCAATAAAGAAACAAAAAGAAGAAACTACAGAGAAAAAGTCATCAAGAAAAAGTGCAAAAAAGGGAAAAACAGAGAAAAAAGAAGAAGAGAAAAACGAAGAAAGAAAGAAAACAGAAAAAAAACGAAACAGTGGGAACGAAAAGAAACAATAAAATAAAGAAACAAAAAGAAGAAACTACAGAGAAAAAGAAACGAGGGAGGAAATAAATAAACGTCAACAGTAAGAACGGAGACTGGATGATTTAGAGCACCAATAAAATTAATGGAGCAAGAGACGAAAAGAGAATGTAGGAAGGAAAGACAGGAAAGCGGAAACACCAAAATTAGAAAAGTGAGAACCCAAAGGAAGACAGTGATGAATGATGGATGAGAGGAACTGAGGAATGGAAGGAGGAAGGGAAAGAGGAAGGGAAAGAGGAAGTCAAGGAAGGAGGGAGGAAGAGAAGGAGGAAGGGAAAGAGGAAGTCGAGGAAGGAGGGAGGAAGGGTAGGAGGAGGAGGAAGGAAGGAGGGAGGCAAGGAAGGAAGGAGGAAGGAAGGATGAGGAAGGGAAGGAGGAAGTCGAGGAAGGAGGGAGGAAGGGTAGGAGGAGGAGGAAGGAAGGAGGGAGGCAAGGAAGGAAGGAAGGCAAGGAAGGATGAGGAAGGGAAGGAGGGAGGAGGAGGAAGGAAAGGAAGGCAGGGAAGGATGAGGAAGGAAGGAAGGCAGGGAAGGATGAGGAAGGGAAGGAGGAAGGAAGGAGGGAGGCAAGGAAGGAAGGCAGGGAAGGATGAGGAAGGGAAGGAGGGAGGAGGAGGAAGGAAAGGAAGGAAGGCAGGGAAGGATGAGGAAGGAAGGAAGGCAGGGAAGTAGGGAGGAAGAGATTAAGGGAGGAAGGGAAAGAGGAAAGGAAGGAAGAAGGGAGGAAAGGAAAGGAGAAAGGTAGGGGAGAAAAGAGGAAAGGAAAACAGGAAGGAAGGGAAGCAAGGAAGGGAGGCAGGGAGGAAGGGATGGAGGGAAGGAGGGAGGCAGGGAGTGACGAAGGTAAGATAGCACTGTAATTTAAGAAAGGAGATTACAACTTTTTCCTGCCGTTAGCGCCGTGAGTGCCGTGATATATACATGACTTGCTCGGTCCATGTTGCCCCCCGGTGCGCCTCCTGACCGAAGTCGCTGGAGTCAGGGATGAATTAAGACAGACCATCACAGTTATTATAAGACCTGGACAGCATGTAGGTAGTGACCTCAATTTCTTGTCTTGAGCATGTGTGTGTGTGTGTGTGTGTGTGTGTGTGTGTGTGTGTGTGTGTGTGTGTGTGTGTGTGTGTGTGTGTGTGTGTGTGTGTGTGTGTGTGTGTGTGTGTGTATGCCTTTAAATATCTATCTATCTATCTATCTATCTATCTATCTATCTATGTAGTAAACCTCCTCATAAGACGCAAAAGCCGGTTTCTTTGATCACACATACACGCAAAACCATACACACGCAGCGACATCAATAACCACACAGCCCGCAACATGAATTACACTCGATTATATTTTTACGGCTCGACAAGGAAACAAAGATTAAGTGAAGCAGCAACAACGACGGTAGTCACGCTAATGCCAGGTAGAGGGAGGGAGAGAGGGCGTGGAAGGAGGAAGGATGGAAGGAAGGAAGGGAAAGAGGAAGGAAGGAAGGAAAGAATTAGAGCAATGTTTGTGTTACCTCTACGCTTTTTTTCCAGGTAACGGAGGTGTCTTGGGAGGAGGAGGAGGAGGAGGAGGAGGAGGAAGTGGAGGAGGAGGAAGAAAAATGTTATTTACTCTTTGTGGTTGCAACTGATGAGGTGTGTGTGTGTGTGTGTGTGTGTGTGTGTGTGTGCTGGGAGAGTTATCAGGAGTGTCATTTGCAGGGAGGTAGAAATAAATAAAAAAAAATTTATTAATAGCAGTTGTAGTAGTAATTGTGGTGATGGTGGTGATTGGTGATGGTGGTGGTGGTGGTGGTGGTGGTGACTGGTGGTGGTGGTGGTGGTGAAGACGGCGGTGGTCTCATTATTACAAGGGCGATGGTGGTGGTGGTGGTGGCGGTGATGAATGTGCCGGTGGTGGTGTGACGCGGGGTGGTCGAATGCGTGTTGATAGTCGTCGGTGGTAGCGCTCGCATTTCTAGTGGTGATGGTGGTGGTGGTGGTGATAGTTTGGGTGATGACGAGGTAAAACTAGGAATAATGATGGTGACTGATGGTGGTGATGGTGGAGGTGGTGAGGATAGGGGTAGGGGTGGTGATTATAGTGGAAGTGGTGGTTAAGATGTGTGATGGTTTTAGCTGTGACAATGATGGTGATGATGGTGATGATGGTGATGTTGGTGGATAGCGGTGGTGGAGGTGATAATGATGGTGGTGGTGGTGGTGGAGGGGTTAGTGATGGTGGTAATGGTGACAGTGGTGGTGGGGGTGATGGTGGAAATGGTGATGATGATAGTTGGGGGGAATGAATGTGGTGATGGTGGTGATGAAGGGATTAATAGGATTGATGGTGATAATGAGAGTGGGGTGGTGATTGTGGTGATGGTGAGGATGAAGGGATTAACCTGGTAGCTTATCATATCATTGTATTCTTGTGTTAGTGATAGTATGATTTTTTTTTTTGCAACTACTACTACTACTACTACTACCACTACTACTACTACAACCCATTACTATTCCTACCACTACTACTAAAACCTATTATGTACTATTACAAATTATCATTATTCTGTATCATTGCACTTGTGAAAGCAGCGGGGATCATGTTTCTTAATGGTCCCTCTAAGCGAGAAAAATGAGAAAAAAAAAATCATCACTCACACAAACCATTTCATAATATACATCAACGCATTTGTGATCAGTTTATGCATCATCTATTTTGGGGGGTTTATATCATGGCAAAAATGTGGCCCGTCGCTGCTACACGGTAAAGCCACAAATTTGGCCCGTCGCTGCTACCGGGTTAAGGATTGCTGGTGATAATGAAAGGGGAGTGGTGATTGTGGTGATGGTGATGGTGATGGTGGTGGTGTCGACAGGAGAGGAAATAAGGTACATACACGTGAGGAGCAGGTGTTGTGTCCCTGTCCCCACCTGGCCGTACACACACACACACACACACACACACTAAGTCCTCATTGGAGCTTCTTTTTTCCTTTTTTCGTTGTCTTTTTTTCCTTCACACTGAAAAGGTTTTAGTCTCAAGTGAAAAGCCGTGTCCCACAAAACACTTCACCTTAATTGAAACGTCTGGATCCATACTGGGCGGGAGCGTATAGTGTTCGCGAGGAAGTAAATTGTGAAGTAAATGACAAACATTCCCCGGCCGTGTTAGTACAGACGAACACTATGGGGGTTAAGTGGCTATTACACTGGGCAAAGTTTCCGTGGATCTTCAGTCAAACCACGATTTCCGCTGGCGTGGTTCTCATATTTCCGTGGTTTTCTGACGTTTCCAGGATCTTTCAAAGCTTTTTTTTTTTTTTTTTTCTTTTTACGTTGTTGCCTATTGCGCCGGTAGGCATCTTCAGGGGGGGGGCTGATGGGCCAAGGCTTCTTCAGGTGGGGCCTGATGGTCAGCCCGTTCTGGCGCAGGCGAGTGTTTATAGTGGCGCCATCTTGCATTGGCATGCTGCCCCCGGAACTCGTTCTTGATTCGCTTGGACGGCTTCCTCTAGAGTCCGGGTTGATGGGTGGTCTTCAGGACAGCATGTGGGTAGTTTTAAGCCACTCGGCGGTGACTGAAAAATCCGAGTGGTAGCGTGGGGATTCGAACCCGCGTCGTCCATCACGCGGCGAATGTGGGTCCAGTACGCTACCAGTTCGGCCACCGCCTACCCAAGCTACGGTAGATTTCACCGAATGACGACGTATTACTCACCATCAGCATCAGCAGCAATGACAAGAAACAAATGAGAACCACGCCAGCGGGAATCGTGGTTTGACTGAAGATCCACGGAAACTTTGCCCAGTGTAATAGCCCCTTAAATAGCGTTCGGTGTGAGTCTGTGTTCATTTACATATCCAGGTCACGTGATAATAATGTCTTTTTGCTTCCCTCAGCGTCTACTATGCTTCCTTAAGCGTCTAATATGCTTCCTTCAGCGTCTAATATGCTTCCCTCAGCGTCTAATATGCTTCCCTCAGCGTCTAATATGCTTCCCTCAGCGTCTAATATGCTTCCTTCAGCGTCTAATATGCTTCCCTCAGCGTCTAATATGCTTCCTTCAGCGTCTAATATGCTTCCCTCAGCGTCTAATATGCTTCCCTCAGCGTCTAATATGCTTCCTTCACCGTCTAATATGCTTCCTTAAGCGTCTAATATGCATCCTCTGCGTCTAATATGCTTCCTTCAGCGTCTAATATGCTTCCTTCAGCGTCTAATATGCTTCCTCAGCGTCTAATATGCTTCCTTCAGCGTCTAATATGCTTCCTCAGCGTCTAATATGCTTCCCTCAGCGTCTAATATGCTTCGTTCAGCGTCTAATATGCTTCCTCAGCGTCTAATATGCTTCCCTCAGCGTCTACTATGCTTCCTTCAGCGTCTAATATGCTTCCTTCAGCGTCTAATATGCTTCCCTCAGCGTCTAATATGCTTCCCTCAGCGTCTAATATGCTTCCCTCAGCGTCTAATATGCTTCCGTCAGCGTCTAATATTCTTCCATCAGCGTCTAATATGCTTCGTTCATCGTCTAATATGCTTCCATCAGCGTCTAATATGCGTCCCTCAGCGTCTAATATGCTTCCCTCAGCGTCTAATATGCTTCCTCAGCGTCTAATATGCTTCCCTCAGCGTCGACTATGCTTCCCTCAGCGTCTACTATGCTGCCTCAGCGTCTAATGCTTCTTCAGCGTCTAATATGCTTCCTTCAGCGTCTAATATGCTTCCTCAGCGTCTAATATGCTTCCTTCAGCGTCTAATATGCTTCCTCAGCGTCTATTTTGATTCCTTCAGCGTCTAATATGCTTCCCTCAGCGTCTAATATGCTTCCCTCAGCGTCTAATATGCTTCCTTCAGCGTCTAATATGCTTCCTCAGCGTCTAATATGCTTCCTCCGCGTCTAATATGCTTCCTTCAGCGTCTAATATGCTTCCTTCAGCGTCTAATATGCTTCCTTCAGCGTCTAATATGCTTCCTCAGCGTCTAATATGCTTCCCTCAGCGTCTAATATGCTTCCTTCAGCGTCTAATATGCTTCCTTCAGCGTCTAATATGCTTCCCTCAGCGTCTAATATGCTTCCCTCAGCGTCTAATATGCTTCCCTCAGCGTCTAATATGCTTCCCTCAGCGTCTAATATGCTTCCTTCAGCGTCTAATATGCTTCCTTCAGCGTCTAATATGCTTCCTTCAGCGTCTAATATGCTTCCTTCAGCGTCTAATATGCTTCCTTCAGCGTCTAATATGCTTCCTTCAGCGTCTAATATGCTTCCTTCAGCGTCTAATATGCTTCCTTCAGCGTCTAATATGCTTCCTTCAGCGTCTAATATGCTTCCTTCAGCGTCTAATATGCTTCCTTCAGCGTCTAATATGCTTCCTTCAGCGTCTAATATGCTTCCTTCAGCGTCTAATATGCTTCCTTCAGCGTCTAATATGCTTCCTTCAGCGTCTAATATGCTTCCCTCAGCGTCTAATATGCTTCCTTCAGCGTCTAATATGCTTCCTTCAGCGTCTAATATGCTTCCCTCAGCGTCTAATATGCTTCCTTCAGCGTCTAATATGCTTCCCTCAGCGTCTAATATGCTTCCTTCTGCGTCTAATATGCTTCCTTCAGCGTCTAATATGCTTCCTTCAGCGTCTAATATGCTTCCTTCAGCGTCTAATATGCTTACGTCAGCGTCTAATATGCTTCCTTCAGCGTCTAATATGCTTCCTTCAGCGTCTAATATGCTTCCTTCAGCGTCTAATATGCTTCCTTCAGCGTCTAATATGCTTCCTTCACCGTCTAATATGCTTCCTCAGCGTCTAATATGCTTCCTCAGCGTCTAATATGCTTCCTCAGCGTCTAATATGCTTCCCTCAGCGTCTAATATGCTTCCTCAGCGTCTAATATGCTTCCCTCAGCGTCTAATATGCTTCCCTCAGCGTCTAATATGCTTCCCTCAGCGTCTAATATGCTTCCTTCAGCGTCTAATATGCTTCCTTCAGCGTCTAATATGCTTCCCTCAGCGTCTAATATGCTTCCTTCAGCGTCTAATATGCTTCCCTCAGCGTCTAATATGCTTCCCTCAGCGTCTAATATGCTTCCCTCAGCGTCTAATATGCTTCCCTCAGCGTCTAATATGCTTCCCTCAGCGTCTAATATGCTTCCCTCAGCGTCTAATATGCTTCCCTCAGCGTCTAATATGCTTCCTTCAGCGTCTAATATGCTTCCTTCAGCGTCTAATATGCTTCCCTCAGCGTCTAATATGCTTCCTTCAGCGTCTAATATGCTTCCTTCAGCGTCTAATATGCTTCCTTCAGCGTCTACTATGCTTCCTTCAGCGTCTAATATGCTTCCCTCAGCGTCTAATATGCTTCCTTCAGCGTCTAATATGCTTCCCTCAGCGTCTAATATGCTTCCCTCAGCGTCTAATATGCTTCCCTCAGCGTCTAATATGCTTCCCTCAGCGTCTAATATGCTTCCCTCAGCGTCTAATATGCTTCACTCAGCGTCTAATATGCTTCCTCAGCGTCTAATATGCTTCCCTCAGCGTCTAATATGCTTCCTCAGCGTCTAATATGCTTCCCTCAGCGTCTAATATGCTTCCTTCTGCGTCTAATATGCTTCCTTCAGCGTCTAATATGCTTCGTTCAGCGTCTACGATGCTTCCCTCAGCGTCTAATATGCTTCCATCAGCGTCTAATATGCTTCCATCAGCGTCTAATATGCTTCCCTCAGCGTCTAATATGCTTCCTTCAGCGTCTACTATGCTTCCTTCAGCGTCTAATATGCTTCCCTCAGCGTCTAATATGCTTCCCTCAGCGTCTAATATGCTTCCTTCAGCGTCTAATATGCTTCCCTCAGCGTCTAATATGCTTCCCTCAGCGTCTAATATGCTTCCCTCAGCGTCTAATATGCTTCCCTCAGCGTCTAATATGCTTCCCTCAGCGTCTAATATGCTTCCCTCAGCGTCTAATATGCTTCCGTCAGCGGCGAATATGCTTCCTCAGCGTCTAATATGCTTCCTTCAGCGTCTAATATGCTTCCCTCAGCGTCTAATATGCTTCCCTCAGCGTCTAATATGCTTCCTTCAGCGTCTAATATGCTTCCATCAGCGTCTAATATGCTTCCCTCAGCGTCTAATATGCTTCCTTCAGCGTCTAATATGCTTCCCTCAGCGTCTAATATGCTTCCATCAGCGTCTAATATGCTTCCCTCAGCGTCTAATATGCTTCCCTCAGCGTCTAATATGCTTCCCTCAGCGTCTAATATGCTTCCTTCAGCGTCTAATATGCTTCCCTCAGCGTCTAATATGCTTCCCTCAGCGTCTAATATGCTTCCTTCAGCGTCTAATATGCTTCCTTCAGCGTCTAATATGCTTCCTTCAGCGTCTAATATGCTTCCCTCAGCGTCTAATATGCTTCCTTCAGCGTCTAATATGCTTCCCTCAGCGTCTAATATGCTTCCTTCAGCGTCTAATATGCTTCCTTCAGCGTCTAATATGCTTCCCTCAGCGTCTAATATGCTTCCTTCAGCGTCTAATATGCTTCCTTCAGCGTCTAATATGCTTCCCTCAGCGTCTAATATGCTTCCCTCAGCGTCTAATATGCTTCCCTCAGCGTCTAATATGCTTCCCTCAGCGTCTAATATGCTTCCTTCAGCGTCTAATATGCTTCCTTCAGCGTCTAATATGCTTCCTTCAGCGTCTAATATGCTTCCCTCAGCGTCTAATATGCTTCCCTCAGCGTCTAATATGCTTCCTTCAGCGTCTAATATGCTTCCCTCAGCGTCTAATATGCTTCCCTCAGCGTCTAATATGCTTCCTTCAGCGTCTAATATGCTTCCCTCAGCGTCTAATATGCTTCCCTCAGCGTCTAATATGCTTCCCTCAGCGTCTAATATGCTTCCTTCAGCGTCTAATATGCTTCCCTCAGCGTCTAATATGCTTCCCTCAGCGTCTAATATGCTTCCCTCAGCGTCTAATACGTACAGGAAGTTTTGTTTTTTGGTTGTGTCGTTGTGGTGAGTTGCTACCCGGCGTCAAGGTCGTCCAGGCAAAAGGCGTTATGTCCGTGTATCGGTGTTTGGTTATTGCGACGCGAGTGTGCAATTACTTCCACCCAAAAGGATTTCCTGACGTTTGATTTCCTACTCTATTCATCTTCCTTTTTTTATAACTTGAAATATTGAACCTAATTTCGTTTCTAATCCAATACGAAAAATCATTATATCATTTTCAGTCATGTCATTTTTTTTTTCTTTTTTTTTTTTACAACAAAGTCCATTCATCTTCCTTTTTTTATAACTTGAAATATTGAACCTAATTTCGTTTCTAATCCAATACGAAAAATCATTATATCATTTTCAGTCATGTCATATTTTTTTTTCTTTTTTTTTTTACAACAAAGTCCATTCATCTTCCTTATTTTATAACTTGAAATATAGAACCTAATTTCGTTTCTAATCCAATACGAAAAATCATTATATCATTTTCAGTCATGTCATATATTTTTTTTTCTTTTTTTTTTACAACAAAGTGACAGCTCAAGGGCACAAAAAAAGGAAACAATAATTAAAAAGAAAAAACCCGCTACTCGCTGCTCCTACAACTACCTTACTACTATATTGCAACAACTCCATTTATTTTATTCCATACTATCTCATGGAAACTACTTCACTGGTTATTTTTTTCCTCTCGTGGCTCTGTTCTCTTATCAGTCCACAAACTCCATCAATAATTTCAGAAGTCAAATCAACAATGGATCGTTCAAGCTGTGCAGCCACCCTCTCGTCCTGAAGGCTTGTGGAGCGCGTCTTTTTTTTTCTATTATGGCCTTACTCTTATCAGTCCACATACAGCATCAATAATTTCAGAAGTCAAATCAAGAATGGATCGTTCAAGCTGTACAACCACCCTCTCGTTCTGAAGGCTTGTGGAGCGCGCGTCTTTTTTTTTCTGTTATGGTTTTACTCTTATCAGTCCACAAACTCCATCAATAATTTCAGAAGTCAAATCAACAATGGATCGTTCAAGCTGTACAACCACCCTCTCGTTCTGAAGGCTTGTGGAGCGCGCGTCTTTTTTTTCTATTATGGCCTTACCTTATCCTTACCCTTATCATTCCACACACTGCATAAATAATTTCCTAGTCTGAAGTCAAATCAACAATGGATCGCTCAAGCTGTACAACCACCCTCTCGTTCTGAAGGCTTGTGGAGCGCGCGTCTTTTTTTTCTATTATGGCCTTACCTTATCCTTACCCTTATCATTCCACATACTGCATCAATAATTTACTAATCAGAAGTCAAATCAACAATGGATCGTTCAAGCTGTACAACCACCCTCTCGTCCTGAAGGCTTGTGGAGCGCGCGTCTTTTTTTTTCTATTATGGCTTTACCCTTATCAGTCCACATACTACATCAATAATTTCAGAAGTCAAATCAACAATGGATCGTTCAAGCTGTACAACCACCCTCTCGTTCTGAAGGCTTGTGGAGCGCGCGTCTTTTTTTTCTATTATGGCCTTACCTTATCCTTACCCTTATCATTCCACATACTGCATAAATAATTTCCTAGTCTGAAGTCAAATCCACAATGGATCGTTCAAGCTGTACAACCTCCCTCTCGTTCTGAAGGCTTGTGGAGCGCGCGTCTTTTTTTTTCTATTACGGTTTTACTCTTATCAGTCCACATACTACATCAATAATTTCAGAAGTCAAATCAACAATGGATCGTTCAAGCTGTGCAGCCACCCTCTCGTTCTGAAGGCTTGTGGAGCGCGCGTCTTTTGTTTTCTATTATGGCCTTACTCTTATCAGTCCACATACAGCATCAATAATTTCAGAAGTCAAATCAACAATGGATCGTTCAAGCTGTACAACCACCCTCTCGTTCTGAAGGCTTGTGGAGCGCGCGTCTTTTTTTTTCTATTATGGCTTTACCCTTATCAGTCCACATACTACATCAATAATTTCAGAAGTCAAATCAACAATGGATCGTTCAAGCTGTACAACCTCCCTCTCGTTCTGAAGGCTTGTGGAGCGCGCGTCTTTTTTTTCTATTATGGCCTTACCTTATCCTTACCCTTATCATTCCACATACTGCATCAATAATTTCCTAGTCTGAAGTCAAATCAACAATGGATCGTTCAAGCTGTACAACCTCCCTCTCATTCTGAAGGCTTGTGGGGCGCGCGTCTTTTTTTCCTATTATGGCTTTACCCTTATCAGTCCACATACTGCATCAATAATTTACTAGTCTGAAGTCAAATCAACAATGGATCGTTCAAGCTGTGCAGCCACCCTCTCGTCCTGAAGGCTCTCCTATTGTGGCTTTCCTCTCTCATCTTTCCTCATACACCCTCACAAAGTTTCCTAATCAGAAGTCAAATCAACGAGTAACTCAATTTCTCTCTCGTTCTGGAGCCTCGTCGGGCGGGGAGTTGAGTTTGTGAAGGCTGGCTCCCCTGCAGAAGTGGGAGGGAGATGTGAGAAGGGCCTGAGGGTAGAGTAGCGGACAAGGAGCGTCGGCTATTGTCATTTATCGAGGTGGTGGTGGTGGTTGGTGGTGGGTGGTGACGCGTGGCAAACTCTACGGGCCTCTTCCTCCCTCCCTCGCTCCCTCACACTCACTCGGTCAGTCCGCCTCTCCGCCCCGCCCCCCTCAGTGACCAAGTTATATGAGGGAAGGAGAGGGGCCGAAGGGGAGCATGGAGGAGCAGGTACCGTTGTGTGGCCGTGTCGATGGGACCACGGCGGTGAAAAGAGGACTGTTTTTGCGACCACGGCCATTAATGCGGCTGATGATGATGGTGGTGGTGGCGATGGTGGGGAGGAGGAGGAGGAGGAGGAGGAGGAGGATAATACTGCTGCTGATGATGAAGATGAGAAGGAGGAGGAGGAAGAGGAAGATGGTGTAAATCTATGTAAATCTCTCTCTCTCTCTCTCTCTCTCTCTCTCTCTCTCTCTCTCTCTCTCTCTCTCTCTCTCTCTCTCTCTCTCTCTCTCTCTCTCTCTCTCTCTCTCTCTCTCTCTCTCTCTCTCTCTCTCTCTCTCTCTCTCTCTCTCTCTCTCTCTCTCTCCCATGACTTGCCTCTCCTCCTCCTCCTCCTCCTCCTCCTCAACCCCATCCTCCCTCCATTCTCTCTCCAAGCACTCCTCTTCCCCTCCCTAACCTAACCTACCTCCATGTTTCCTCCCTACTATTGTTTTTCCTCCACTACGGTTCCTTCTCTTTCTTCCCATTCTCCATTCCCAAAGTCTCGTCAAAATTGCTCTACATTTATCTCTTCCTTTCTCCTCTTAATCCATCTACGTCTCCTTCACTTTCCTCTCATCCACTCCTTCTCTCTTCCTTTATCTCTCACTCTTCTCCTATGTCTCCTTCATTTTCCTCTCATCCTCTCCTTCTCTCTTCCTTTATCTCTCACTCTTCTACGTCTCCTTCATTTTCCTCTCATCCTCTCCTTCTCTCTTCCTTTATCTCTCACTCTTCTCCTACGTCTCCTTCATTTTCCTCTCATCCTCTCCTCTCTTCCTTTATCTCTCACTCTTCTACGTCTCCTTCATTTTCCTCTCATCCTCTCCTCTCTTCCTTTATCTCTCACTCTTCTACGTCTCCTTCATTTTCCTCTCATCCTCTCCCTCTGCCTCTTCCGTTCTCCTCTTACTCTCCTCCTCCGTCTCTTTCTCCCATTCTTGATTCCCTAACTCGACCCAAAATTCCTCTGTCCTCCTCACCCTTCCCCTCCTTAGTCTCAGCAAATCTCTCTTCCTGTCTCTAAATCCTCTCACACGCCTATTCGTCTCCTTCTTAAGTCTCACCAAAGTCGCTCTCTTCTGTCTCTTTCTCTATCTCCCTCACCCTTCTCCTCCTCCTCTGTCTCATCATATCTCTCCTCCTGTCTCTATATCCTCTTATACACCTATTCGTCTCCTTCTAAGTCTCACCAAAATCGCTCTCTTGTGTCCCTTCCTCCTCGCCTACAAGTCAAAGGTTGGTATCGTTAAACACTTCCATCTCCCACATCAACTTCTTCCAGAGGCCAAAAAGGAGATCAACCGAATTTTAACGACTGTGTTTTTAGGTTCATGATACAGAAGAAGGGTCAGTCTACCACCAGGGTCATAAAACTACTCAAGGAAATGACCCAAACTCTCATGGGAGCCTCGTCAAATATGTGAGATTGGGCACAAGAATGTTTAAAAATATGGCCTTAAGCTCTCGAAGATAATGATTACAGTGTGTGGTGCGCCGAGCAGAGGGCGAGTGTCCGTGACGAGCCATTGCGGAGGGGGTTAATGAGGCTTGGCAGGCAGTACGAGGCGGTAAATAGGACCTAAAGAAAGCAAGAGACCAAAACTGCGAATCATAAAAGCATAATCTCACGCATTTTCTTGTTTTTTGTTTTTTTGTTTTTTTTTAGTCTCGTCAGAACACACACACACACACACACTCTCTCTCTCTCTCTCTCTCTCTCTCTCTCTCTCTCTCTCTCTCTCTCTCTCTCTCTCTCTCTCTCTCTCTCTCTCTCTCTCTCTCTCTCTCTCTCTCTCTCTCTCTCTCTCTCTCTCTCTCTCTCTCTCTCTCTCTATCTATCTATCTATCTATCTATCTCATCTTAAATACGATCGACTCTAAGTACAACATCGAATATGAACTCACTGGTAACACACTCATGACAGATACAAGTAGAGAGAGGAGTGTAGAAATCTAAAGGCGTGTCGTCGTTCTTATAACGTGCACGTTGAACACAGCAGGTTATATCCGTGTTGCAGGCCGTGGTCACCTACGCGGCTTGCGGGTTGTCTCGGGAAATCTATCAAGTCATGCCGATATGTCTTCTTCACCTCCTGCAATGCACGACTTCTGAGCGAGTTTGTGCTTGGATAAACACGAAATAGACCGAGATACAGGCAGAGCCGGAGACAGACAGACAGAAACGCAGACAGAGACACAGATGGATACAGGAGATGAAAGAATGGCACAGAGACAGACGGGCACAGGAGAGGAAAGAGAACGAGACAAACAGAAGTAAGTCAACACGACACAGACCGATAATAGGGATAGAAAGAAAAAGAAGAGAGACAGACATAAACTATCACCACGGGAAGTCAACCTGGCCCTCTCAGTAACCGTGGGAGGAGCGGAGCACACACACGCCACATGATCGAGGCACCTACACTCCCCTGAAGGGAGGGAGGGGAGGGAAAGGGAGAGGAAGAGAGGAATGGGAAGAGAAGGGGTGCAGTGGGGAGGAGTGGGGTGTGGAATTAAGGGAGGGGAGGGGGAAAAGAGAGGACACATAGAAACACAGAAAGGCAGGCAACAGGTAGCCTGTTGGCTAATTACGAGGATGCTTGGCATCCAGAGCAGACCAGAGCACTTAGGAGCATACGTTCAATTTACTCCTGTTGCAACGAAGTGCGTCGGTGCGATTTTTGCAGGAGTTGATGGTTCCTGTACTTCCTACATGCTACTTCATCCGGAAGGTTATTCGAATGGCGTATGACTCGGTTTCAGAAGAAACTCCTACCAATGTCTGTATTGCACCGCCCCGCTTGGATGGGTAGACAGTTGTTTCTAGTTCTTGAGTTGGTTTGTAGCTCGAAAAACTTGGAGTGGCCGACGTAACTGATGTTCCTCAGGTAGCTGCTTGAAGACCTGAATCGAAATAGCGTCCCTTTTCCAGCGAAAAGAAGTTGAGTCGCTTGAGTCGTTCTTCATACGGCAGGGTCCTCAAGGGTGGAATATTTTTTGTAGCGCGTCGTTGAGCTCTCTAATAATTCAATGTCCTTCCTGTAATTAGGGGACCAAAACTTGCACTGCATACTCGAGGTGAGGTCTTACCATTAAGTTGTATTAAGATAACGCTACTTCCGGCGTCTTACACTCTGAGTTCCTCTATGAGTCTATACAAACCCAAACATGGCGTTGGCTTTGTTATTTTCTTTTTACAGTGCTTTGCGTGTTTCAGGTCACTGCTGATCCACAAGATCCGATACCTCCTGCACGACCTGTAGAGGCTTTTCAAACATGTTGTAGGTATGGTTACTATTTCTGGACCCAGTGTGCAGGACTCTACACTTATCGCCGTTAAATGAGATCTGCCACATTTCGGTCAAAGTCCTTTTGGATGGGGTTTTTTTTTTTTATCCTTTTGGATGATAGAAAAAGAGGGGTTGGAGAGGGGAGGAGAGGAGAGGGAAAAGGAAGGGAGGGAAGGAGAAGAAAGGGGAAGGGAGGGGAGGGGAGGGGAGGGGAGGGGATAGAAAGGAAAGGAAAGGGGAGGGGAGGGGAAAGGATTGGAAGGGGGTAGGCGGGCGGCTCATGTAAATTTGTCATTAACGTGAGAAGCACTAGGCGGAGGAGGGGGAGGGGGATAATTTGTTTGTTGATATGTGTGTGTATGTGTGTGTGTGTGTGTGTGTGTGTGTGTGTGTGTGTGTGTGTGTGTGTGTGTGTGTGTGTGTGTGTGTGTGTGTGTGTGTGTGTGTGTGTGTGTGTGTCGATTCCGTCACGGGGGAAAACAGTCATGAGAGTCAGTGACCTCAAGAGAGAGCGACGAGATGAGAAAGAAATTCTCTCTCTCTCTCTCTCTCTCTCTCTCTCTCTCTCTCTCTCTCTCTCTCTCTCTCTCTCTCTCTCTCTCTCTCTCTGTGTGTGTGTGTGTGTGTGTGTGTGTGTGTGTGTGTGTGTGTGTGTGTGTGTATGGGAAGAATGCCAGACATTTACATAGATTTACATAGAAAATCAGACCACACAGACCCCATGGTCCAGACTTGGTGGTCTGTCCTTAAACCTAAGTGATTTTACATTAATCAGAAGACTCCAAAACGTTGCATTTCTACTCTAGTTGATATTACGTTGAAGGAAGTGACGGTCGAGCTTATTTTTGAAGGAGTCAATCGTGTTGCACTGGACCACTGATGGTGGAAGCTTATTCCATTCTCGCACTACAACGTTGGTGAAGAAAAATTTGGTGCAGTCTGAATTTACTTGTCTACATCTGAGTTTTACGCCATTGTTCCTCGTGCGCAAAGTGTCATCGATCAGAAACAATGTTGATCTGTCTACATTCGTGAAACCATTAAGTATTAAGAGAGAGAGAGAGAGACCAAGATAGAGGCGATGACTGATGTAATAGGTTGACAGAGACGGTAACGAACAGAAAAACAGAGCGTCAAAAGATAAAGCCAAGGAGACAAAAGAGACAAGTCAATTAACAAATACACACACACACACACACACACACACACACACACACACACACACACACACACACACACACACACACACACACACACACACACACACACACACACGGATGGGCAGCCTCCTTACACCTGTGCTTCTTCCCACCAAGCAGGAAATGTAATAGATGGTATCAGTCAGGAGTATTGTGTCACCACTCCGTGGCTTCGCAGCCTGACAGGGCGGCGGTTCAAGCCCGCTCAGGCCGGATTCTTTCCGCTGACAAAGAGTGGTTACTGTCCCCTCTTGAGCAAGGGGGATGGGGTGTTTGAGGCCCTGGCAGTACCCAGAGATCGACTATTAAGAGCACTTGCTCATGTCGGGAGGGTACTTGCTGGCAATAACGAGTCCAACTCGTGATCTGGCCGTGGTGATTACACACACATATGTTCGATGAGCACTAACAACAATAGCCATCAGCACCGCGAAGCTCCCACACCCACACGGCCGCACGCCACACCAGCTAACGGGATCACTATACAACTGGTCCCGTTCCTTGCGCCTGACCTTCATCGCCTTACGCCTTCGTCAGCGGCCTTCGATACGTGAATCAAGGAAGTAAGGGAGAAATATTCTGGTTTCTTAGGCCTAATCATACTCTCAGGGATGAAGTGGTATATAAACATTGACAAAAATAAGATTTCCAGTGATTTAATTCAATTGTTCACCTTCACTAGTCAACAGTCTACAAAAAAACAAACTGGGGAAGCACGAGAAAAAACATGTAGGTTATTCAGGTCTAACCTCACTCAGCAGGGAACACAAATATGGAAAAGTTTGGGTTTCTGGTGGCAAGGGTATCACGGCACCTCTCCTCCCAAAATTGACCTCTCTTTTTGGCCACTCCGATGTACTTTATTCGGGGGCAGTAAGTAGCGGGCTTTTTTTCATTATTGGTTTTTTTCCACGCCCTTGAACTGTTTCCTTTTCTGTAAAAAAAAAAAAAAAAAAAAAAAAAAAGTATCCCATCCTCGACAATGTCTACACCTTCCACAAGAAAATCAGGAAGCAGGAGAAAATATGTGGGTTACTCGGGCCTAACCATACACCGAGGGTTAAGTAGGACATGGATATGGGTGAAGCGTCTCACTCCATTGAACCGCATTATAACGTATAAGCCTACTACTTCTCAGTATGGAACAAAAGGCAGTTCCACTGTACTTAGCTTTAAAAGTCAACCTTTTTTTATAATTTCCTTGTTCCAGAATTTGAGATTTTTAGTTTTTTCTGTTTGTTTGTTTGTTTGTTTGTTTTTTTTAAATTAAAATAAAATACTTGAAATTCTTAATCTTAAATTTCAGGACAAGGAAATGTTAGGGAAATGGCTTAATAAGAAGTGTTAGGGAAATTGTTCACCTTGGAAAACAAATAAAGTTGTCATTAATTTTTAAAACTCAAAAAAGTAGATTTTTGAGAAATTAGCGTTGAAAAAAACTTTTACATATTACCCCATATCTCATAAATTATTAGACTTGTCTGGATGAAATTTGGTAGGCATCATCTTTGTCATGTGGTCATCCAATCCTGAGAAAATGGTTGTTGTAGCTGCAGTATCTCAGAAGTATGAGACTGATATGTTTTTTTGAAGAGCAGTAGAACACTTCATTGTGGCATATTTTGCACTTTACAGGCAATCAAATGTCTGTCTGCTGCCTTGAAGATGATGCTATGATGGATATGATATGATGGCTAAGCCAGCTGGGCATGCAACACTGTCAGCCTCAAACTGCTCCTACAATACATATTTATCAATAATGCAATTTTCTGTACTTACAACAGATGTTTTTTCACTGCAGTCCTGATGTAACAGCTCAATTCGTCTAGCCAGGGTGCAGGTGGGGGCTGGCTAGGAGGCGGAGCGGCTTGCCCATCTCACATGATTCTCACTGTGGCAGTCTTCTGTTCCTCTCTCTTTCAGCCTCTCTAACCTCTGCTAACCGTTCAGTTCTCTCCTTGAGCTCTCTAACCTCTGCTAACCGTTCAGTTCTCTCCTTGAGCTCTCTAACCTCTGCTAACCGTTCAGTTCTCTCCTTGAGCTCTCTAACCTCTGCTAACCGTTCAGTTCTCTTCTTGAGCTCTCTAACCTCTGCTAACCGCTCAGTTCTCTCCTTGAGTGCTTCAGACTTGCGTGTCACATCGAAAAAATGTTGCAAAATACATCACATTACGAGCCCGAGTGATCCCCAACACGTAAACAAACAATACTCTTCTTCTTCTTCTTGTTTCTTCCCAGGGCTGCCAATTGTCTTATGAATGACCGATTACCAACTCCACGAATATTCATAGCCAAACTTAGGCTGGTATAATAAGACACTTCGCTTCTCACATCAGCTATTTCTAAAGGTCAAATAGTGGGTCAGTAGGGTTCTAATGCGTGTTTCTTCAGGTTCATGGTACAGAGGAAGGGTCAACAGGGTCATACAACTACTACTGGAAATGCCCACAACTCCTACGAAAGCCTTGTCAAATATGTGTTTTTGGGCGGCGAAATGTCTTGTAATACGACTGAGTGTTTTATTACCGAATTTCCTGTGTGTGTGATTTATTATTAATTTTAAGAAAGGTCCGCCATGTTATTAGTGATAAAAAAAATATTAAAGTAAAGAAAAATTGAAAATCTACTTTTTTATGTGCTTGCTTGCTGTTTATAGTGGCGCCATCTTCTCTTACTAAGTGCAAGTTGCAGATTGTAGTGCATTGCTTGAGGGTAGTCGATCAAATAGAGCATCCAAGGAGTCGGATATATCACTTGTCCCCTACCATTGTATCTTTTTAGTTTCCTGGTGCTCCCTACACATGTATCCTTAGTTGTATAATCACACTCTGTCCTGCCTGGGGGTTGGGATGGCATGCTCCTCCCTTCTCCTTTGTTGTTTTACTTGCAACAATAAACTATCAATCAATCATCGTCACATGCAGTGCCGTCACCTTGCGTATATGGTCATACATGTCCACAGGGAATTTCTCCAACATGTCTGCGATTTTCAAGTCCTTGCAGCATTTCCCTAGCATGACGAGAGTGGTGTGTATTCGCAAAATTGCTTCAAGCATTTTCAGTTTCATCCTGTTGCGTATATACCTTCGTCTTGACGGCATTTACGTGGGAAAAAATCCTCTCCACGTCTGCATTACTATACAGCTGGAGTGGTCAGACGTGCCAAAGCGTAGCCAGCAACCTCCTGATAAGGTTTTCTGTCTCCTTCTTATATTTTTTTTATTGCGGACCAAAACTGGACTGGGTCATCAGGTATTCACTCCCAAATGTTTCCTCATTATTCCATGGATGGTACAAAATTCGACGATATTGTTCTTCACCTGCTTCTAAGGAGCCTTCCATTAAATAAGAAAATGGTAGGTCAGTAAAGGCTGGCCTGTTAATGTGCGTTAGGATATTTGCTGGAGACAGCTTGCGCAAACTATCAAACAGGCTTCTATACTTTGGCAAGCGCATCTTGACTTGAGCAACTAGCTCAACAAGCATATCTTGACAGCGCTTTTGTAGAGCTAAGAGACGCTCTGCCTCTTGCTCACCTGAGAGAGCTCTTTTGCACTCCATAGAAAACTTTACTCCAAAATCAGTCATATTCAGTGGTAGTAGTGAGCCATCTTCACTGTAGACTCGCCTTTTCAAGGATTTGAAATGAATATCCAATTCGTGCAGAAGCTGGGAGGGACTGACATTAGTAGACTGGAAGAGTGCGTTAACTCTCTCAAATTGGTAACAATAGAGGCGACATAAACACTGAACTACCCACGCTCATCACTGTTCCTTGTGTCAGTATTTTTTGACACTTCCGCCGCTCACAATAGCCATTTCCATATGCCAAAAAGGATTTAAAACAGGTATTAATGAGTGTACTATTAGATTCATGGTACAGAAGGAGGGTCAAACTACCACCAGGGTCATAAAACTACCCCTAGAAATCCTTAAAACTACTACGAAAACCTTGTCAAATAGGTGAGCTTGGGCGCCGAAACCCTTATAAGAACTTGACCCAGAGTCTCTCTTGTCACACTGTCGTCTACGGCCTCATAAAGCTAAGCCTGGAAGATAGTGAAGACGAGGCTGTATGTGCCTAACCATACTCTCGAGGGAAAGACAGGGAGGAGGAGGGAGGGTAGAAAAAATGAAGAAGAAAAGGGTTCTGATGACTAGGAACTTTTCAGCCTCACCACAACACAGCCGACACATATTTTTAAACATTTCGACGCCCAAGCTCACATATTTGACAAGACTTTCGTAGGAGTTTTGGGCATTTCCAGGGGTAGTTTTATAACTCTTCCGGTAGTCTGACCCTTCTTCGGTACCGTGGAACTAAGAAAACACACATTACAACCCGATTGACCTCCTTTTCGACCTTTGTAACCGTTGATGTGATGGGAGGAAGCGTCTGAAAATACCAACCTCACTCCCTTCCACGCATGACGGGAAGAAGTGTTATGACAGACATAGCTTCACGTCCGTCTGTCTATAGCTGTGTCCGTTCCTCCCTCCATCGCCTGACCTACATTCCTCTCTCTCTCTCTCTCTCTCTCTCTCTCTCTCTCTCTCTCTCTCTCTCTCTCTCTCTCTCTCTCTCTCTGTTAAGATAATATTGCCTTTGTTATAGAATTCAGCTTCCTCTCACTAGGTACGCTTATACATAGGCCTAAACAGTTTGCTACATACAGATTAGAGATCTCTCTCTCTCTCTCTCTCTCTCTCTCTCTCTCTCTCTCTCTCTCTCTCTCTCTCTCTCTCTCTCTCTCTCTCTCTCTCTCTCTCTCTCTCTCTCTCTCTCTCTCTCTCTCTCTCTCTCTCTCTCTCTCTCTCTCTCTCTCTCGTTCCCACGCTTCTCTTCTCTCTCTCTCTCTCCGCCACTCAACATATATACACAAGATAAAATAATAAAAAATGCTGCTTCCTGAAAAAGCGTGATATTTGCAGAAGACGGTGTCGCTGATCAATTGCTGAGAGAGAGAGAGAGAGAGAGAGAGAGAGATAGTGGGGTTTAGGGGGGAGCCGATAGAGGGGGCTTGTGATATTGTCAGATCACCAGAGAGAGAGAGAGAGAGAGAGAGAGAAGAGAGAGAGAGACTGTGGTTGCAGTAGAACTTATCCTCTCTCTCTCTCTCTCTCTCTCTCTCTCTCTCTCTCTCTCTCTCTCTCTCTCTCTCTCTCTCTCTCTCTCTCTCATGGCCTAGCTTTTGTCGCCGCAGGGTTACTAGTGAGAAAATTACTTGTTCACCGCAAAAACGTACGTGTGTGTGTGTGTGTGTGTGTGTGTGTGTGCGGGCTACAGTCTCACCGGTAAACAAAGGATAAAAAAAAATGGACTTCAAACAATTCAAGCAAAAATCGGACTCCGCGAAACACGTTTTTCTCCTTTCTTCTTCACATCCTCATCTTCATTTACGTCCAATCGCCTCCTCACCTGTCCACGCCTCCTCACCTGTCGACCCCGTTAGCTGGACCCTTCCTCGCCCCCTCTACCTGACACCCTCTCTCCCTACCTCTCTCCCTCACTGACTCACTCTCATTCACGCTATACATTATACCATCCTTCATCCCCTCTTTCTGGCACCCTCATTTCCTGACACCCTGTTTCTGGCACCCTCTCTACCACCCCCCTTGTTCCCGGCACCCTACCTCCCTCCCATACTGACTCACTCTCATTCACGCTATACATTATATCATCCTTCATCCCCTCTTTCTGGTTCCCTCTCTCATTCCCTCCCTCCCTGACCGACTCACTCTCATTCACGCTATACATTATATCATCCTTCATCCCCTCTTTCTGGTTCTCTCCCTCATCCCCTCCCTCCCTGACCGACTCACTCTCATTCACGTTATACATGATACCATCCTTCATCCCCTCTTTCTGGTTCCCTCCCTCCCTACCTCCCTCCCTCACTGACTCATTCTCATTCACGTTATACATCAAACCCTCCTTCACTCTCTCTATCTTGCTTCCTCATTCCCTCCCTCCCTCATTCCCTCCTTACCCACTCACTCATTCTCTCTATACATCCAATCCTTCCTCATTCCCTCACTCATTCCCTCACTAACTCACAATCTCACTCATTCTCTGTACCATCAAACCCTCCTTCACTCTCTCTATCTTGCTTCCTCATTCCCTCACTCACCACTCCCTCAGTCCTTCCCTCACTCACTCATTCACTCTATCATTCTATATAACAAATTCTCCCTCACTCCCTCTCTACCTGGCTACGTCACTCCCTTCCTTACTCCCTCAACCTCTCACTCATACTTTCTCTACGTCACCACATTCGCCCATTCCCTCTTCCTTGACCCGGTTCCCTCCCTCCCTCCCTCCCTTATTCACTCACTCATTCTCTGTCCCTCACTACCCATCCGTTTAGCCATTTCCTTCAAAGAGATGCAAGCAGACTTCAATAACACTCTTCCATGATCTTCCGAAAGCTGTTTGTTTACCGTACATCACGTATAATTAACCCGGTAGCTGTGGGGGTCATGTTTCTTAGGTTAGGTTAGGTTAGGCTAGATTAGGTTAGGCTAGGTTAGGTTAGGTTAGGTTAGGCTAGGTTAGGTTAGGTTAGGTTAGGTTAAACGCCCCTCTAAGTAAAATAATGAGAAAGAATCGTCACTCACGCAAACCATTTTATAATATATATCAACGCATGTGTGATCAGTTTATACATCATCTATTTTGAGAGGTTTATATCATGGCAGAAATTTGGCCCGTCGCCGGTACACGGTAAAGCCACAAATTTGGCCCGTCGCTGCTACCGGGTTAAGATCCAGGACTGACTCGTCTTTTTCCTGCGTGTACCAGGAAACACGCAACACAACACTATCTTATATTGGAAAAGACAGCATAACAAAGCAACACAAAGCACCTCACAGCGGAGCCCATGAAAACATAACACAACCTCAAATAACAGAACGAAGTGAAATTATAAAGACCCAGGTAGGCAATACTAGAAGCTTTCTCCATGATCAAAATCTTACATCTTACAATCTGGATCTCCCCCTCTGTATCACTCCTTTACTTCCTCCCTCCCTCCCTCTCTCACTCACTCACTCAGTCACTCACTCACTCACTCTGTCCTTCACTACCCACCCGTTCAGCCATATCCTTCTCCATGATCAAACGTTCTCAATATATTACAATCTGGATCTCGCCCTCTGTAACACTCTTTTACTCACTCACTCACTCACTCACTGACTCATCCTCTCCATACATCACCGCCCTTCCATTCAGCCATTCCCTCTTCCCTGGTCTGGTTCCCTCCCTCACTACCTCCTTCCCACCCTTCCTCATTCACTCATTCACTCACTCACTCATCCTCTCCATACATCACTGCCCATCCATTCAGCCATTCCCTCTTCCCTGGTCTGGTTCCTTCCTTCCCTCTCTGCCTTCCACACTCCCTCCCTCACTCATTCACTCACTCACTCATCCTCTCCATACATCACTGCCCATCCATTCAGCCATTCCCTCTTCCCTGGTCTGGTTCCCTCCCTCACTACCTCCTTCCCACCCTTCCTCATTCACTCATTCACTCACTCACTCTTCCTCTCCATACATCACTGCCCTTCCATTCAGCCATTCCCTCTTCCCTGGTCTGGTTCCTTCCTTCCCTCTCTGCCTTCCACCTCTCCTCACTCATTCACTCACTCATCCATTCCATACATCACTGCCCATCCATTCAGCCATTCCCTCTTCCCTGGTCTGGTTCCTTCCTTCCCTCTCTGCCTTCCACACTCCCTCCCTCATTCATTCACTCACTGACTCATCCTCTCTCTATACATCACTGCCCATCCATTCAGCCATTCCCTCTTCCCTGGTCTGGTTCCTTCCTTCCCTCTCTGCCTTCCACACTCCCTCCCTCACTCATTCACTCATTCACTCACTCACTCATCCTCTCTCTATACATCACCGCCCATCCATTCAGCCATTCCCTCTTCCGTGATCTCTGGGCCATACTTATAAAGAAATTGTTCCTTCCCTCCCTCCCTTCCTCACTCTTTCACTCATTCTCTCCGCAATACACCGCCCATCCACTCAGCCACTACCTCCCTGGTCAAAATTCTCCACTCATTACAATTAAACCCTTCCTCACCCTTTTCATCTTGCTTACTAAGTTACTCACTCACTCACCCACCCACTCACTCATTCTCCTACCTGAGTCTACCTTCCTCAGTACACACCATCTCTTTAAGTTAC
>NC_066555.1:7320338-7425338 GCF_024679095.1 Eriocheir sinensis | reverse complement strand
CAAACAGGCGGCGCAATGTCTTATATTGACATTGAGGCGGCGGTTCGAGCCCCGCTGACTAGGAGTGGTTACTGTCCCCCCTTGAGCAAGGGGGATGGGGTGTGTGGTGTGTGGGGTCCTGGCACTTGCTCATGTCGGGAGGGTACCTGCTGGCGATTTTTTTTTTTTTTTTACAACAAAGGAGGCAGCTCAAGGGCACACAAAAAAAGAAAACAATAATAAAAAAAAAGCCCGCTACTCGCTGCTCCTAAAAAAGAAACAAAAGAGGTGGCCGAAAGCAAGATCAAATACGGGAGGAGAGGTGTCCTGATACCCTCCTCTTGAAAGAGTTCAAGTCGTAGGCAGGAGGAAATACAGATGAAGGAAGATTGTTCCAGAGTTTACCAGCGTGAGGGATGAAAGAGTGAAGATGCTGGTTAACTCTTGCATAAGGGGTTTGGACAGTATAGGGATGAGCATGAGTAGAAAGTCGAGTGCAGCGGGGCCGCGGGAGGGGGGGAGGCATGCAGTTAGCAAGTTCAGAAGAGCAGTCAGCGTGGAAATATCGATAGAAGATAGAAAGAGAGGCAACATTGCTGCAGCGGAATTTAAGAGGTAGAAGACTATCAGTATGAGGAGGAGAGCTGATGAGACGAAGAGCCTTAGCCTCCACTCTGTCCAGAAGAGCTGTGTGAGTGGAGGCCCCCCACACATGAGATGCATACTCCATACGACGTTGGACAAGGCCCATGTATATAGACAGCAACTGTGCAGGGGAGAAGAACTGGCGGAGACGGTACAGAACGCCCAGCCTCGAGGAAGCTGATTTAGTAAGAGATGAGATATGAAGTTTCCAGTTGAGATTTTGAGTTAAGGATAGACCGAGGATGTTTAGTGTTGAGGAAGGTGGTAGCTGGGTGTTGTCAAAGAATAGGGGATAGTTGTTTGGAAGATTGTGTCGAGTGGATAGGTGGAGAAACTGAGTTTTTGAGGCGTTGAAGGACACCAGGTTCTTCTTGCCCCAATCGGAAATAATAGTAAGGTCTGAGGCTAAGCGTTCTGCAGCCTCCAGCCTTGAGTCGTTAAGTTCCTGAAGGGTGGGTCTTCTATTAAAAGAAGTTGAGTAATGCAGAATGGAATCATCGGCGTAGGAATGGATAGGACAGTTCGTTTTGGAAAGAAGATCATCAATGAACAACAGAAAAAGAGTGGGAGATAGGACAGAACCCTGTGGGACACCACTGTTAATAGATTTAGGGGAAGAACAGTGACCGTCTACCATGGCAGAAATAGAACGGTCAGAAAGGAAACTGAAGATAAAGGTACAGAGAGAAGGATAGAAACAGTAGGAGGGTAGTTTAGAAAGCAAAGATTTGTGCCAGACCCTATCAAAAGCTTTTGATATGTCCAGCGCAATAGCAAAAGTTTCACCGAAACGGCTAAGAGAGGATGACCAAGAGTCAGTTAAGAAGGCTAGGAGATCACCAGTAGAACGCCCCTTGCGGAACCCATACTGGCGATCAGATAGAAGGTCAGAAGTGGAAAGGTGCTTTTGAATCTTCCGGTTAAGGATTGATTCAAAAGCTTTAGATAGACAAGAAAGTAAAGCTATAGGACGGTAGTTTGAGGGATTGGAGCGGTCACCCTTCTTAGGTACAGGCTGTATGAAGGCATACTTCCAGCAAGAAGGAAAGGTAGATGTTGACAGGCAGAGGCGAAAGAGTTTGACCAGACAGGGTGACAGCACGGAGGCACAGTTTTTAAGGACAATAGGAGGCACTCCATCAGGTCCATAAGCCTTCTGAGGATTGAGGCCAGAGAGGGCATAGAAAACATCATTTTGAAGAACCTTTATAACAGGCATAAAGGAGTCAGAGGGGGATGAGTAGGAGGAATATGCCCAGAATCGTCCAGAGTGGAGTTTTTAGAAAAGTTTGAGAGAAGAGTTCAGCCTTAGAGATAGATGAGACGGCTGTGTTGCCGTCAGGACTGAGGAGGGGAGGAAAAGATGAACAAGGGAAGATGGAGGAGAGGTTTTTGGCTAGAGGCCAAAAGTCACGGGAAGAGTTAGAGAAAGCAAGGTTTTGACATTTTCTATTAATGAAAGAATTTTGGTTAGTCGGAGAATAGATTTGGCACGATTCCGGGCAGAAATGTAAAGTTCATAATTAGCATTAGTTTGAAGGCTCTGGTACCTTTTGACAGCACGAGAACAAGCGTGATTAAACCAAGGCTTTTTAGCGTGAGGAGTAGAGAAAGAACGAGGAATTTATGCCTCCAATACAGACACAATCAACTCTGTGATGCGCTGAGCACACAGAGGGTCTCTATCCTGGAAGCAATAATCATTCCACGGAATCGGAAAAGTACATCCTCAGGTCGTCCCACCGAGCTGAAGCAAAATGCCAGAAGCATCGCCTCTTCGGTGGGTCCAGAGGATGTACAGGAGCGATAGGACAGGATGCAGAAATAAGATTGTGATCGGAGGAGCCCAACGGAGAGAACAGTTTGACAGAATAAGCAGAAGGGTTTGAGGTAAGGAAGAGGTTTAGAATGTTGGGCCGATCTCCAAGACGGTCGGGAATACGTGTAGGGTGCTGGACCAACTACTCTAGGTCGTTGAGGATAGCAAAGTTGTAGGCTTGTTCACCAGGATGGTCAGTGAAAGAGGATGAAAGCCAAAGCTGGTGGTGAACATTGAAATATCCTAGGATGGAGATTTCAGCGAAGGGAGAGTGGGTCAAGATGTGCTCCACTTTAGAATTCAAATAGTCAAAGAATTTTACATAGTTGGTAGAGTTAGGTGAGAGATAAACAGCACAGATGTATTTAGTAATAGAATGACAATGAAGTCTTAGCCAGATGGTGGAAAATTCAGAAGAGTCAAGGTCGTGGGCACGAGAGCAAGTGATGTCGTTGCGCACGTAGGCGCAACAACCAGCTTTGGATTGAAATTTAGGATAGAGATAGTAGGAGGGAACAGAGTAGAGATTGCTGTCAGTAGCCTCAGAAACCTGTGTTTCGGTAAGGAAGAGAAGGTGAGGTTTAGAGGAGGAGAGATGATGTTCCACAGAATGAAAATTTGAGCGAAGACCGCGAATGTTGCAGAAATTGAGAAGAAAGAGGTTCGAGGAGTTATCAAGACACCTCTCGGGTCGGCAGCCAGAAGGGGAGTCCTCCCTGGGGGAATTTGTGGTCCCCCCCCCAGGCGGGGACTCCGAGGCTTGGTGTATGTGCGCCATTTTGAGATTTTAATATTGGGAAAAGGTGTATATGTTGTGTGAATGTAGTGTGGTGTGGATAAAGAGAGGATCTGTCTTTAGAGAGCATGCTGAACTACTCTCCGGTGTTGGTGAGACAATAGGGAAACGGTTAGTGAGGACATGGGAAGGGTCTTTGGAGGGCTTCAGCTCCCTTCTCACCTCCCATATATACCTCACCGGGAGTGGCTTGCGCCCGTTCGGTAGGTGTCTTCCTACCTACTCCAACACATGATCAGGCCGTGGTGGTGGTGAATTACACACACACACACACACACACACACACACACACACACACACACACACACTGTGTGTGTTCATTAGACTTGTCTCCTCAGTCGCCATAAGTCTGAAAAATGGGGGTGAAATTGCAAGACATAATAACAGATGAAGGAAGTGCAGCAGCAAAGTAGGTGACTCGCCAGAAGATGGCGTTGAAGAAGACTGAAAACAATCGCGCGAGCAAACACAAGAACAGAGTGACTTGCAAAGAAAATTCCGGCGAAATATCGGAGTAAGGGAACGACCCAGCCGGGGAGAAAAATCACGGTTGTTGTTTTTATATATAGATAAAAATACGTACATGTGAAGGAAAAAAATATTTATATAATTAAGAAAACAAAACTCAGAAAAATGGTGACGAGGAGATGAGTGGTTAGCGTACCTCCAGGCGGGTTCCCTCATCCACCAGCTGACTCCTTTCTGACATTTCTCCCGAAGGGTCCTCGGTCGGGACGTCCTGCACACTCTGAGCAACGTTCGGGGGATCGATCACCTGCACCAGCCGAGAGCTTTGTGTCTCCTTGGTGGCCCTCACTCAGAGTCGTCTCTTATTGATAACCTGTAAAAAATAACGGAGAGTTGAACCATACGAGGCGTGCCATACAAATATTCAGAGTTATAGTTGAGGAAGTTAACCCGGTAGCAGCGACGGGCCAAATTTGTGGCTTTACCGTGTACCAGCGATGGGCCAAATTTGTGGCTTTACCGTGTACCAGCGATGGGCCAAATTTGTGGCTTTACCGTGTAGCAGCGACGGGCCAAATTTGTGGCTTTACCGTGTACCAGCGATGGGCCAAATTTGTGGCTTTACCGTGTACCAGCGATGGGCCAAATTTGTGGCTTTACCGTGTACCAGCGATGGGCCAAATTTGTGGCTTTACCGTGTACCAGCGATGGGCCAAATTTCTGCCATGGTATAAACCTCATAAAATAGATGATGCATAAACTGATAACACATGCGTTGATATATATTATGAAATGGTTTGCATGAGTGATGATTCTTTCTCATTATTTTACTTAGACGGGCCTTCAACCTAATCTAACCTAACCTAACCTAACCTAAGAAACATGACCCCCGCAGGAACCGGTTAAATATAAAGTATGAAATGAATATATATAGTTGTCAGTGAACATATTTACTTATATATTACGAGGTGAAACAAATATAGTGTGAGGTGAAACAAAACGAGTAGAAAGTTAAACAAATATTCTAGTATGAAAGGGTGAAACAGATATTTAATGAAGTGAAACAAATGTACGATGACCAAATGAAAAAAAAAATAGAATAGTCAGAAAGAAATCAAGGGTCGTTTTATAAGACATTTCGCCGCCCAAGAACATACATTTGACAAGGCTTTCATATGAGTTGTGGGCATTTCCAGGAGTAGTTTTATGACCCTGGTGGTAGTGTGACCCTTCCTCTGTACCGTGAACCTAAAGAAACACTTATTAGAATCCGACTGACCCTCTCTTTGACCTTTAGAAATAGCTGATGTAAGAAGCGCACGTCTAATAATACCAGCCAAAATGTCGTAGGAAGTTAACCCCTTTGACTGCGGATTTCCTACAAGAAGACATCACCAAGCTACAGAGATGGAACAAAAAGTGGCTGCTACAACTCAATGAAGAAAAATGTAAAGTCAGGCACCGTGGGAGGGAAAATCCAGCACACCAATACCACATGGGAAACACTCCACTATCCACCACAGAGGCAGAGAAAGACCTGGGACTCGATGTTACCAGGCTACCAGTGAAGGCCAAATCCGTGCCATTCGCAGCGTACGGGTCCGGAAAATCTAGCATGTGGAGGTGACACCGGGAATAGCAACTGTGGACGTGGGTAAGAAAACATCTGAGTGTGTGAAATGTGGAAGAAATGTCACTTTGAGGAGAGCGAGGGCTGACGTGCTGGCCGTCCGGGAGTGTGGGAATGTGTCAGTACAGGGTAAGGGAGAAGGGGGGGGGCGAGGGGGGGGGGGAGATAGAAGAGGGGACGAGAGAATGAAAAGAATGAGGGAAAAAACTACTGTGTGATGTGAGAGAAACAGGGACTGAGAAACGTGTGTCGGAAGAGAGAGAGAGAGAGAGAGAGAGAGAGAGAGAGACAGACAGACAGACAGACCAAGGTAGAGGCGATGACTGATATAATAGGTTGACAGAGACGGTGACGAACATTGTCTCCATAGCCAGAGAGAGAGAGAGAGAGAGAGAGAGAGAGAGAGAGAGAGAGAGAGAGAGAGAGAGTTGAAGTCACTGAAGATTTATGAGTTTTATAGAAATGCCAAAATATAAAAAAGCGGTAATTGTTGATACTTTTTTTTTCAAACAGGTAAAAGAAAACACCAGGGAATGGGAAACCTCGTAAGGACGTGACAAAACCCGAAAAATTGACAACTTGTCTGCCAGAAAAATTATCCAGAGATACACGTTCGTCTGTACGCCCACGGGATTTTTTCTCCTAGATCCTGTTATTCTCAGGGAAAGAGTAACACGCTTCATGCACACACACACACACACACACACACACACACACACACACACACACACACACACATCTTACATGTTCATTATTCTTTAATGAAAAATGTGTAGAGCATTTTTTCAGTAACCTTCCCCCCCCCCCCTTTACCCTGGTGGCAGTGCACGCCCTGCACCACTGGGCGAGCTGCTTCCGGCCGTGCAAGGCATCAGCCAGCTCATCGTACGTGACGTCCTTTCGTACATGCAGCTGAAAGGTTCACATCGTTATCGTACTCAGTGGCCAGTCGGAAACGACGGTGCCCACGATAAGCAAACTGAAACGCTCAGTGTCGTCAGAACTCCCGTTTGCTGGCGTCACTACGCCTTCTCACTGTCAAGCATAACTCTAACAGTGCATGACAAAGATGTCAGTACATGCTGTTTGTTTATTGCAGTTTTCTCCATGTGGAGCAACCCTCGACGCCTGTCCGCACTCCGCCACGTGTGATGGGACTTGACGCAAGGTGATGGCGACGTCCCCGCAACTGTGTCCTCACATGTTGCTGACGCAGCTCCCCCGCCTCATGGCGCGAGGCTGGAAGCAGTCTACGAGAGCACTTAGATACGCGTCACTCCTCCCTGTCCAGCTCAGATAATTGTCTGTGCAGGACAAACAGGCCCCTTCTGTGTGCCTTTGACGAGGCTTAGATAAAGGGGTGTGTGATTACAGCAAGCGTAATGATGTATTCGATCTCCGCCGGTCCGCCGCGAGGGGTGGGTTGTGTAGCCGCCAGACTTTCTCTGCCTTCAGGCTCCTAGGTATGCAGCGCCACCTCCACGTGTTGACTCAAGAACGTGTCAACACCGAGTCAAGGCTCTCACACCCTCAATCCTCTCATGCCCTCTCACCGAGACCTGGCACATTCGTCTCCTTGTTTTCTCTCTCACCGAGGCCCTGCCACCCTCTCCGTTTCCTTCCTTTCACTCAAATGTGGCACATTTTATCTCCCACTTGTCCCTCGCACCGACACACTGGAGCCCTTTCTCCACTCTGCTCACGAAGACGTGACTCACCCTGGCATATCTTCAGTCACAAAGACCCTGACGTCCTTGCCTCTTGATTACTTCTCATTAGGAGCTTGCCATGACATCTCTCGCCATCCCTCCATACGTATGTTGATTCAAGGAATCCTCTTCCAAGACGTGTGCAAATTTTTCCTCTCCTTTCCTCTCATCACTCCCCGTCTCAGGCAGCCTTGCACTCCGCCTCGCAAGACCCTGGCACTTTCATCTTTCCTGCTCGTCTCCGCTTCCCATTCCTTTCATGGACTAATCAAAACACTGCCATCCTTCCCTTCTCTTCCTTTCTCGGAAGACTTTTTACTTTTGTGTATTTTTTTCATTATCACAAACCTCAGTTGGAGTGGCCTCTTTCTGTCTCATGGCCATGTCAATGTCTTATATGGTCTGCTGATCTGTGTTGTTTGATTTCTGTCTGCCTGTGTGTTCATCTGTTTGTATGTCACTGTTGCAAAGACATATCCCGGGACTACATCTGATCTGATCTGATGCATGAGTACTCCAAAAGTTGTTGTTCTGACGGCAACATTAAGGAGGCAGCTTTGTTATACTGAGGTGCCTCGAGTACGGTGCATCAATACGGTACGCCAGTAGCATGCTGTAACTCAGTGCGACCAGCAGGAGTTCAGCAGGAAAGTCGCCGAGTAGTCTGTGAAGGGGGCGGGGGCTCAATGCTCGCCTCGCCGTGGAGTCAGGCCGGCTTGCTGCGCTCTGGGAAGTGCTTACTAAGCCTTGACTTTATCAACATCAACCGCTCAGTCTGGAGAGTACACACGGGATTATAATGCGTCAGTTTATCTTACTCTGAACCTGTTTGCGCCGCTTTTCATTTACGCGTTATTATGATCATTACGACAGACCACATCGCCACGTTAATTAATGACAAAGCGGGGGTGATGCAGCGCTTGAGGCAGCGGGCCGTCACGAGGCGTCCCCGACCATGACGACTTGTATCATCAACCTCATCCTGCCTCCGTCACCCCCCTCGGCAGGCACACCGACACAAGACGCTCTCTCTCTCTCTCTCTCTCTCTCTCTCTCTCTCTCTCTCTCTCTCTCTCTCTCTCTCTCTCTCTCTCTCTCTCCGTGTGAATGTACATATTTATTTATTTATTCATTCCATCATATGACGGAGAGGTTGGATAAATACAGATATGCATGGAGACAAGACTATCCGAGCTCAGCCCAGGCCCTGTAAACCACAAATACGTAAATACAAATAGGTAAATACACACACATCAACATGAAATAGCCTCTTGGTCATAGTAAATAGATTTTTCTTGTTTATGAGCATATTAATAAATTGTCCCCACTTGTCCCTCCGTACTCTCACACCTGTTTACTTCCCAACCACGGAGAGATAAACACCTGTGCCTTCGGAGCTGATTAGAGGAACCCTTTTATATCAGCGACGAGAGTTGGGGAGGCAATACAGTAGGAACTATGACCGTGAAGGCTGTCGTGCTGTCTATCCTCTTGTGCTTCGTGGGCGCCGGGCTGGGTGTGGGCGCCGAGGGGTCTTGTCCTGAGCCGAGCGATATCCTTCCCTGCACATGTAATAATGGCTCCCTTGGACTCGTTATGGACTGCTCCGGGGTAAAAGACGAGCCCGAGCTGGCACAGGTTTTCGCGATTGATCTCCCTTCCACAAACTTCTACGAGCTGCTGATTTCCCACGATCCAGTGAACCCAGACTACCAACTCCAATCCCTTAAGGCAACCACGCTGGGGGAGGCGACCTTCGAGCGGGTCGCCATCAGCGGCACCCAGATCGTTACCATCGCCGGGTACGCCCTCGACAAGTCAAAGTCGACCCTCAAAGTCCTCTCTCTCGACGGAAACAGAATTAATTCGTTTCCCTTCGAGGCCCTCCCAAGGTACACCAAGCTCACCAGGCTGCTCCTCGCCAACAACAACCTTGAAATTCTGCCGCAGATTATATCAGAGACGCTCGAGAGTTTGGACGTGCAGGGGAACACGATGGTGGTTGAAAGCAAGGCCTTTGAGCGCAGTCCTTCCCTTCTCAGTATTGACCTGTCACGCACGGGCCAGCAGAGCCTCCAGCCGGGCCTCTTCACCCCGCTGGCAAACTTGCAGGAGCTGGACTTGTCGGACAACGAGATCACGGAGCTGGAGGAGGCGGCCATCGTCACCGCCGCGTCGTCCATGTTGTTTCTTGACCTGTCCAGGAACGACATCACCTTCGTGCGCCACGACTCCATTGTCGGTGAGTCCTACACACACACACACACACACACACGAGAAATAATAATAATAATAATAATAATAATAATAATAATAATAATAATAATAATAATAATAATAATAATAATAATGAAAAGATGATAATAACAACAAAATTGGAAAATGAATGATAAAAAATAATAAATTTGACAATAATACGAGAGAGAGAGAGAGAGAGAGAGAGAGAGAGAGAGAGACCAAAGTAAACCTCTTTCCTGACCTTAATGTGCATGCTTTCCCGTGTCCCTTGGCGTTCACAATCTCACGTTGGACTTGGTGGAATAATTACAATGCTCATCGTCATCTCCTCTGGGCCCTTTCCCCCCCTCGCCAGGCCTGTCACCGGGCGGCTTTCTCCTCATGAACAACAACGGCATCACGGAGCTGACGAAGGAGTCTTGGCAGCGCATCTTTGAACAGCTCCAACCCGACGGCTACATCAGTCTGGCGGGTGAGTCTGCCGTGTCTTCCGTGTGCAGTGCCCATCCCTCCCCCGCTGCCCGCCATGAGACACTGGATGGGTATGAGTGAAGGGTTGGTAGGCCTGTAGGGGTGTCTGTGTTTGTGGGTTTGTTTTGGTTTTCGGGTTTTGGGATTAAATTTCTTTCTATTCTCTGTTGGTTGGTTGTCTCTGTGGGATGGGAAGAAGAACGTCAGTGTGTGTGTGTGTGTGTGTGTGTGTGTGTTTGGAGGGAGGGGAAGGAAGAGGAGGAGTGTGTAACGTAACAGCTAAGTTTAAGTACTTGTGTGTGTGTGTGTGTGTGTCAGTTTAGGTATACGTGCGTGTAGTGTACGTGTGTTAATGGTGTTTTTTTCTGCGCCAGAGAACCCGTTGGTGTGTGGGTGTGAGATGAAGTGGTTGGTGCAGAACGAGACGTACCTCAACCTCCTCACCGACACCACGAAGTGCGCCACCGGTGAAATGATCATCTTCCTCGACCCCAACATGTTCGACGTCCTCTGTCCATAGAACTCTTGCCGTGTGCTCCACCTAAGCCATACATTTTAACATTGGGCCATATTCTGAAGCATTTCGGTTTGACAAGACATTCTCTCTCTCTCTCTCTCTCTCTCTCTCTCTCTCTCTCTCTCTCACACACACACACACACACACAAGCTGACCCATCTCCCGTCCAGTCATTGCCGTTGTTGAGGACGCTTCCTCTGCCCGGCCCGTTAGTCCTGGCGGTGTTATGGTGTAAGCCGTAAGGATGAGAGGGTATCGCGGTGGAGGGTGAGGGCCTTGGGAGAGGTGAAGAAAACATCACTGCTCCCTCCAGAAAGTAGCGGAGGCTTAAGAGTAGAAAGTTACTTGAAAAGACGATGAGCTTTGAATGCCTCAAGTAGGACCATAACCGCCGTGGGTCAGGAAAGTCAACAGAGGGAGGGTCACCGTCCTCTGATAAAGGCCGCCACCACCAACCCGACGACCCTTCCTCCGCCCCCTCTTTCCCCCCACTCCCTGCCCCTCCTGGCAGTGAGAGAGAGAGAGAGAGAGAGAGAGAGAGAGAGATTTACATAGAGAGCTAGTAGTAGTAGTAGTTATTATAACATTATAACAAACAGCCTTGACAGATTATAATTATCTATATGTTGCACTGAGATAGACAGATTGTCTTTTGTACTAACTTACATTTTATAATAGATACAGATGATGATGAAGCTGTTCCTTTGTCTTAGTGTGCATAGAGCTAATACTTTAATATTGAAAGAGCTGGCACAGAATGCACCTTTCTCAGCACTGGCTGTCACTGATAGCTGAGGAGCCCGGTCAGTGAGTGCTCAACCAATCATGAACTTATGTCCAACATGTATGGTAAGGTGGGGTTGAGTGTACAGGAGCTGCCTTGTATAGGCCAACCGGCCTCTTGCAGACTCCTTACGTTCTTATGTTCTTATGTTGGCCATTGGGGAATCAAAGTAATTAGAAAAAATATTTATAAGAATTTATTATCTCATCCAGGAAATTGCATCTATACACATTTTTATACAAGTATAATGCATGAAAACAATAGATACAGTAAAAGAAGTCAATCAAACAACTGACAATTATTCACCAAACTTTTCAAAGTTAGTGTTTTTATATCTGATAAGGAACCAATATAATGTACAGAAAGAAGGTAGAAAGCAGAAAACAGGTTTGAAGAATGGCACTCACCACATACATTCATCATAAACTTTTAACATATGGACAAGTTACCTAAAAATCAAAGAAAATAACAAGTGAATAACACATAACTTACAGCTAATAGTTCAGTTTACACTGGGAGGGAGGCTGGAGAGTCTTTCAATTATTGATTAAAGGTAATGGAATAATTTTTAATTAAGGGTAAAAAGGCATATTGATTGACCCCTTCAGCACTCCCTCCATAATGGTGCAACACTGCTAACTCATGTAGTTATGGATGTACCAGTCTAGTTAGAAAACCTTAGTTACAGCCAATGTCGTTACTACCTTACCCCACTGTATAGGGCAACTGAAATCCATTGAATGACCGGAAAATTGCATAAAATGCATACTGTTATGTCCGTGATATAAATGGTGTGTGGTTGGTGCACAAATCTACAGTACAAGCAGTGATGGGTGAGGATGGATGACTACAATGACATGTGTGGCAGACAGTGTATACCCAAACTTACTTTTGAATCTGAAATTAATTACAACTTTCTTTTGGCTCAAATTATAACATTTAGAAGTTTTGCATTTACAAGTAGGAAAGTACCTGTATAACTTATTACAAATCAAGGTTAGACATCAAATAAACCCAAACAGAGCTGGGCATACATGAGCCAAGGGGAGAAAGTCAGTTGTTTAAGAATTTGTACAGTTTTTCTATCACTTGTAAAAAAGTTAATATGAGGTGATGGGATACCTAATATATATATATATATATATATATATATATATATATATATATATATATATATATATATATATATATATATATATATATATATATATATATATGCATGCACATACACACACGCACATTTATGCATGTCAATATACTTTTGCAATCCATATTTTCCTGTTCACCTATGAAAGCCATATGTCTTAGGCATCAAAGGAAATGGTAGTTATTTTTCAATTCTAACTTCGTCACCATTTTGTGAGCTAAAAATCCATAGTGAGGATGTTCGGCAAACTGCTCAGACAGTAATCTCCACCTATACTTTATCGTTTGCTATACTGTAAAGAAACACTCTCTCTCTCTCTCTCTCTCTCTTTACACACACACACACACACACACACACACACACTATATTATCAAGGACCCGGCTCCATGCTCTGGCAAGGTGAAGAGAACCACCACATAAATATTCATGCTGACTCCTGACTACACATGTATGTACTCTGATGTAGTGACCTGTAATCATTTGGAAAATAAACAATCTAAAATTCATATCAGAAAAGTTGCTGCATTTATCAGTGATTTCAGGGCTGTTAGACATGGCTTGATCACATGCTTTAACTTATAGTATTGTAATCACAGTATATTTGCTATGCATTTCTAAGCAATGCACTTTGGATAAACTTTTGATAGGGCTGATGCTTCTTTCTGTTCAACTTATCTAAAGATGTAGCACATTTCACTCTAACTACCATCAAAATCTTCACATCAAGTATAAATCTACACAACTCCTGAAAGTGATTTAATGGTATGAATATCATTATGTTTACAAAATGAAAGCCATATATACAGTGATAATTCAGTTATTCTATATATAATGTAATAAATCCCTTATACAACAAAGAAAATTTAAAATATTATTGTATATCATTTGCATGTCTGATCAATACCAAACTAAAAAAGAAAGGAATTCACAGCATTATGCGTGCACACACACACACACACACACACACACACACACACACACACACACACACACACACACACTTTATTAGTGTACAAAGTATGCTAAGTATGCTTAAATTAGCTGGAAAAAAACATATTATTTTTCATAAACTTATTTCTGTTAGTATGCAGTTTTAACCAAAGTCACCACCAACAAATCTAATAAGTGAAAAAGCTTACATAGTTTAAAGCAATACTTACATATGTATATTCATTATTCACAGGAACAATTATGACTGGAAAAGATACAATTTATACAATACACATTGATGTTTTCCTGTTTTTTTTTAATGGGCAGTCAGAAATTAGATCAACACACAAGACACTACGGTAATTGCCAATTCTTACTCAAACTGCCCAATCATTTCTTGTGAAAAAAATCAAACTACCTTGAATCAAAGTAATTATCTGTATTACCACATTTATTGAAATATCAGATTTAAATAAAGGTTCACTAATTAACATTCATGTGTAAATCAGAAAAAAAAGTGGTATACATTACCTTAAATTATTTAACAACATAATACCAATAGTCTTTGCAAAGGGGATGCTGGACAAAGCTTCAATTGTTATTTATAAATTATTTTGGCATAGCACAGCTCTTACTGTCATCTTTTACATTAACTTTAGCACTACTTGCATGGTGCTAGGATAACATCAATTCAATATTATCGTAGAAAAAAAATTGATTCAGATTGCATACTGGTCCAAAGACAAGTAGCATTTTCAACTGGCCACCATGATTAATATGATCTGAGGAGGAGATTTCTGAAGAGCAAGAATAGGGGAGGGACTCAGGAAAAGGTATTATGAATTAGCAACCCAACAGCCTCCACAGGTGTAAAAGGAGCTCGGCTTAACTCTGGATATCTGTGGTAACAGAATCTTCTTGAGATTAGACCTTTGACATCAGACCTGTTCAAGGCCCTTCCTTCTACAATTTAGGTTTGCGCACCACTGCAAAATATGAAGCATTTGATATTTAAATAGATCACTTTATTACATGAATAATATATTCCATATAATTTACCCCTTGCTCTGCTCATGTATGTGTGCCATTCACCCATGATCTGGTCTGGACTCATGATCACCAGTCAGTATCCTCCCAGAAGTAGCTCTCTTTTGAGTTCTTCTCAAGGGAGGACAGTAACCACCCCTGTCAGCAAAAAAAATTTTAATGGTCTGAGCATGACTTGAATCTCAGCCTGCTAAGTGACAGGCAAAGGTGATATCCACTGAGCTATGAAGCAGTGTGTGTGTTTATGTGTGTGTACATGCATTCATGTGTGTGTGTGTGTGTGTGTGTGTGTGTGTGTGTGTGTGTGTGTGTGTGTGTGCTTATATATGAAGTTTTCATTCAAGAACTTGCTATAGTAGTATGTACATTTCTTTGTTATGATGAAAGGAACCACAGTAGCCTTTTAAAGATGGTATGCTTTCACAACTAAAGGCTTACAATTTCATCTTACATTAATCATATTTCAATCCACTTTTGGCATCTTTTCCTAAAGACAGTTATTTGTACAGTGTCGCTATGTACTAATCACTCACTTGCCCAAACTCAATTTTCCCCTTGTTAATGTTCCATCTATTTGGCCATGTCTCAGCAGTCTTATTTTTTTGGGGTGTGAAAATGTACTGGATAATAACTAAATAATGAATTTTGAGCACAATACTAACTGACCAACACGAAGTTCATACCATAGGACATGGATACTCTAACAATCATGTGGTACCATCAGTGGTGAAAAATCCTTAACAAATATTCAACATTCACAGCAATCTCACCCAATTGTGAACTAAGATACTGATCCCTGCACTGCACCAAAAATATATACTACTTTTGCAACACTGTAACACAAGTTTTAAGGCAACTGTAGTAATATTTTCAAACATCTAAACATATCATCAGATCTTTCAAAATTATGATATTGATAGGACTAATAGCCTGGAAATCATTATATAAAAGACTCAGATTGACACTGACTGATGAGTAGCAGCCTCATTAAATATAAATTAAAAAAATCAACTTTAACATCTGTATAGCTTTTTCTGAAAATTATTATAAAACATAGCTCCTAGGTAATCTACAAAAGCATATGCCAAATTTTGAATCCAAGAAAGTCAAAAGTCTTGGGATTGCTTTTTAATAATTTACAGAAAAAACTATGTATAAAAATATGCAATTCAGACTTACCACATAACAAAATATCATATGCTCAAATTAAGTGAGCATTCTAGAAGCAAATAATGGCATAAAGTTTTAATTATGTTTGTCTAAACCTATAAACTAATTTGCCTTACATTATAAGACCAAGCTATCTTGATGGAAACAAAATGTAAGTTGCCCATAGTGAAGATACAGCTTTGCAGATAATAAAAAAATATATAACTGCAAAATATGTCTCATTAACTGAAAGAATCAAAGAGGTAATGGAAGTTTCATCAATGCTTATGTTTCAATTTTATATACAGTATGTAATAATTTGCTTAGATTCTTCATTAAAAGATTTATATGATTCATTACATTCTTCCAAGACTACAATATGTTACTGGAGGGTTAGAATATTATCCCTTTACCACTGTACATTGGGGAGGACACATGTCTTAGTTATGGCCACTTTAAAGCAAGTTTGAGTGCGAAATAAACCCATACAGTAAAGGCCATTCCTAAGAGAGGTCAGTAAACCCTGTCACTGTCTTAAGCTACCCCACCCATCCCACACTAAGCTCTACCTGGCAGAAATTGATTGTCTATTACTGAGCGACTGGAACAGGCTCTTGTGATACTGCAGGTGAGGGTTTGACTCTTTCTTGCTCTGCTTCTGCTGCATCCTCATCCTCAGAGGGTGAGCCTGCTTGAGCCTCCACAAACTCTTCCTCTGGAGAGTCAATACTGGTGGGGGGTTCAGTGGGGGGTGAAGGCAGTTTAGGAGTGGAGTCATCCTCATCTGGAGGCTGAATAATATAAATAAATGTGATCAGTTTATTGTACAACCCAAATGTATACGCACTGAGTGGTAAAAACATCCTATGTACTCTAACAATGTATGTGTAAGAGTCTGATCATCTCACACACAGTTCCTGTCTGCTTTAGGCAGTTGGTAGTTATCTGAAAATTTACTTCAGCCAAGTTCCTGATGGAGAGATAAAAGATCTGGATAATGTCAAAGAAAATTTTATGATTCCCAGTTGCAAACAGAGAAAGTTTCATCTTTTATTTTACACTCACTTCTCTAATACCACCCCCAGCTCCATTTAACCTCATTTCCCTGACTAACGACCCAACATCCTGTTGCCACCACCCAGGAACAAGTTGCCTCCGCTTCCTAGACAACACACCCTCCTCCCCATCGCCACCACCCAGGGTGTTGTCCCTCTGGACTGGAAAAAAGCTGACATAGTCCCCATCTACAAGAGCGGAAGAAGAGACGACCCTCTTAATTATTGACCAGTTTCCCTTACGAGCGTAGTGTCAAAAATATGCAAAAGAATTGTGAAAAAGAAATGGACGAAGCACCTACAGGAAAATAAAATCATCACAGAAAGACAGTTCGGACTTAGGAAAGGAAGATCATGCCTGACAAACTTGGTGTGTTTCTATTCAAGGGTGATAGATGTTGTGCAGGAGAGAGATGGATGGGCTGACGCTGTCTACCTGGACTTGAAAAAGGCCTTTGACAAGGTGCTGCATAGGAGGTTGATGTGGAAGCTGGAGACAGTGGGTAAATTAGGAGGATTTCTAAAGTGGATGGAGGATTTTCTGAAGAACACAATGATGAGAACAACTATTAGAGACAGGAAATCAAGTTGGAAAAATGTCATGAGTGGAGTTCCGCAAGGCTCTGTGTTGGCCCCAATTATGTTTGCAGTATATGTTAAGGATATGACAGAAGGAGTGGATAGCTTGTGAGTCTGTTTGCCGATGACGCTAAGATAATGAGAGGAGTGGAAAAAGAGGAGGACTGCTTGCTGCTCCAGAGAGACCTGGACACAGTGTGGGGGTGGAGCAGGAAGTGGGAAATGGAATTTAATACCAAAAAGTGCAGTGTTATTGAATTTGGAAAGAGTGCAATGAGAGTAGAGGGACATTATAAGTTGGATAAGGATAAGTTAGATAAGAAGACAGAAGAAAAAGACCTTGGAGTGATGATCACAGAGAACTTGTCTCCAGAGAGACATGTGAATAAAATATCAGCTGAGACACAACCTGCTGAGGAACATCAGAGCAGCATTCACATACCTTGGTGAGGACATGGCAAGGAAATTAATTGTGACCTTGATACGCCTTAGACTAGAATATGCACCAGTGGCTTGGTCGCCATCACTTAAGAAACACATTAGAAAACTGGAGAGGATACAGAGAGCGGCAACAAAAATGGCACCTAGTCTGAGCGACCTGCCTTATGAAGAAAGATTGCTGAGGCTGAACCTCCCTTCATTGGAATTTAGAATATATATATATATATATATATATATATATATATATATATATATATATATATATATATATATATATATATATATATATATATATATATATATATATATATATATATATATATATATATATATATATATATATATTTTTTTTACTGTACAGATTCTTAACTCATTATCTCACCTCCAGCTGAGGCTTGGGTTGGATAGTGGGTGCAGTGTGTTGGTGTCTGGTGTGTAACTGTGGTGAGGGTTTGGCCTGAGGGATCTGTTCTGGGGCTTCCTCATGCATAGGAGACTGTGACTGCTGCGGGGACGGAGGCTCAGCCCCAGTAGAGGGCATTGGAGGATTCTGGAAAGTTGGAAGAAAAAAACTAATAGTTATTGATTTCTTATAACTATGAAACCCACATGTGTAGAAATTCAATGGTTGTGGATTATTACTCTAGGTTAGTAATGTTAATACTCATCTGAGGTTACAACAAAGCTGTCAAAATGTTCAATGGTGGGGTTGAGGCAATATTAAGAAAGGGTCGTGTTCACCAATATGGAAGGCACTATGAGCAATGCGTCAGCAGGGGCTAATATGGGTTCAAGGAGGAAGATTCTGATCTCAGAGACCTCAGGAGGAATTCCCACAGGAAACATGAAGCTGAGTATGAGGTCACCTGCTACAACCACAGCTCATGAGGAAATGAAGCCAGAAGATATGCACAAAGGACAAGAACAAAGACTATCAATAAGTGGTGATTCCATACAAGTACAAGGAGGTGCTGGAGATGAGCCAATCACAGGTAGTGTGTCTCATAATTATTATGACCAATTAATTATGGAATAGCTATATCAATTGTTAAAGCTTTATAGACATATATGCTTAACATGTACAATACTAATATGCTTATTGCATCAACACATCAAACTTACAAACTCAGGTGGTTGGCCCTGTGGATGTGACTGTGGGAATGAGCTTTGCTGATTCTTATGTGATATGGTCTGCTGGGCCATTAGCTGCTGTTGAAGGGGACGCCTCAATCTTTCACCCTTTCGCCACAGTGTGATTTCCTGGAAAGAAAAAAATATACATACAGTCAAGTCTCTTTTATCCGAGATTCTCTAAACCGAAATATTCAAATAACCGTAAGTTTTATGAAAACTCTCATTTCGACTGACCAAAGAAATCAAAAAATTTATCTGAAATCTGAACCTCACACCACTAGTGTTTGTTTCTGGATGTTCCACCAGAGCGTGCAGAAGTTGTCACCAGCTCCCCGCCCTCCCCCACTCCTCGTAACCCCTTCACTCCGGCGACGCTGACGTCGGCACCGTTAATCCTCTTCTAAACCTCTTTATCCTCTTCCATTTCCTTTTAATCTTAATGGAAGTTAGTCAACATGCCAATAATGTACACTTTACTTCAAAAAATATTCAAAATAAAGTACATTTCTTTTACTTCAAAAGGTAGCTGAATAAATTGCCTTTCCAATGATGTATAATGTATTGCATTTGGACCAATAATACTGCAGAAAAATTAACATAAATTGTTTTTAGTTTTCAGCATGCCAACAGCACAAGGCTGGAAGGCATAATCTATGGCCAACAAGCATTGCTCACTGGCTGGGCAGCATCCCCCATCACTGATCCCTACCTTCACCCGGTCACCCCAAAACAATTGCTCGGCAATGACTTTAATTTGTCTGAAAATATCTGCATATACTATCACTATGACAGCTATCTTCATGTTAAAAATTCCTTCAATTTAAACAGCAAGGTAAAAGCCCAACCTGCTGCTTGAAGTAGCGGCGTTCCTCTTCATCCACCAGCACCAGGTTCAGGTGATAGCGTACAGAAAACTTTTTGTTGATGTCCCGCATAGTGGGAGTTAGGTCATAGCCTGCCAGAAACACTCTAATGGGGATGCTCTCTCCTCGCACAGGAGCTCCATCCATAATTTCATACTTAGCAATGGTTTCATTTTCATTGAAGGTGTTGGGTCCTGCAAAATAATTTTTCCAATGTAAAAAAATATATATATATTGGTATTACCTATGAAACATACATACTGCCCCTGAGCTTATACTTCTAGTATAACTTAGGAACTGAGAACTGAGACCTTGCACTTGATTGCTGCATGTCTTTGGTTACATGGCTTTACCTGCCTCATTTTGCTGAAACCCCCTACAACCATAGAATAGTGAAGGAAGCCATGTGTAACATTTGGTTGGAGAGGTGTCTTGATACTCCCCTCATCAAAGTGTTCAAATTGAAGGAAGGAGGAAATACAAAGGAAGGCAGTTTCAAAATTTACTGGTGATAAAGATTAAAGAATGAAGATATTACCTCTTGCATTCTGAATTTGGACAGCATAGGGATGAACTGGAGTAGAAAGTAGTGTGCAGCAAGGTCAAGGAAGTGGTGGAGGCATGCAGTTAGCAAGTTCAAAAATGCAGTTAGCATGAAAATAATCATAAAAGATATATATTAGGGCAATATTGTGGCAGAGCTTAAGAGGTAAAACACAGCAAGAGGAGGAAAACTGATGAGACAAAAAGCCTTTGACTCTACTGTGTCCAAAAGAGCATCCTGCAAGGGTGTCAAAGAACTGGTGATGGAATGATACAGATCAGTGAGATCACCCAACCTCAAGGAAGCTGATTTAGCAAGAAACGAGGTAGGAGGATGTCCATTTGACTCTTTTTTTATTTATTTATTTACTACAGCAGCAGCTAAAAAAAAAGGTGGGGGGGGTGGGGGTGGCACTGCTCCAGCAAAAGGGAAAAGAATGAGAGGTCAGAAAAAAGGTCAATTTCAGAAGGAGAGGTGTCTAGATACTCTCCTCTTGAAAGAGTTTAAGTGCTGGTTAACTTTTGAATAAGGTATTGGGATAAAATAGGAATGAGCAAGAGTAGAAAGTCATGTGCAGGACAGACTTTGAATCTTTAGCATAAAAGGGGACAGCTGAAAAATATTGAGGCCCTTGAAGAAGAGAGGAAGAATGTGTCAAGGTAGAGAAATAGTTTTTGAGGCCTTAAAAGTCATCGCATTCCTTCTGTCCCATTCAGAAATAAAAAGTCTAAGGTTAAGCTTTCTGTAGTGCCCAGCCTTGACATGTATAATTTCTGAGATGGTCTTTTGTTGAAAAATGTAAGGTAACACAGAGTAGGGTATTGGACATGAGTAGGTAAAACAGCTTGTTTTGAAAAGGTCATTCATGAACTATAGTAAGAGTGGGAAATAAAACAGGGCCCTGTGAAACAACCATCTGTTTATAGGTTTAGGAGTAGAGGGGTCACCATTTACCACAGCAGAAACTGATAGGCATGAAATGAAACTGGAGACGAAATCAATAGGAAGGTAAAAGTAATGTTTTATGACAGACTGTCAAAGGCTTTCAAGACATCTAAAGACATAACAAAAGTTTCACTAATACAGCTAAGAAAGGATGACCAGAGTCTGTAAGGAAAGCAAGATCACCAGTAAAATATTTCTTGCAGAATCTGTACTGGTGATCAGAGAGAGGGTTGGAAGTTGATAAATGCTTAAGAACTTCAAACGTTACTGATTACAGCTATGAGTTACAAAACATCACCATTAGTAATACAATCCTGTCATATGTAGTGATGAAGTGAAAAATGTTGAGTTATAAGGCCGCTGCAAATAAAGAATAAGACACTAACCAGAGCCTGTAGTTTCTCTCTTGATGATAGCAATTTCCATGTGTTTGATCTTGATGCGCACCAGAAGAAAGTAGATTTTCCCCACAATAACGTCCTTCAAGTGGTACCTGTCATCACATGCATATTTAATTTTCACTGAAAATTTCACTGTAATGTAATTCTGATAATTAGAATATTTAATAATGCACAGATTTTATTTAGGGTAAGGAAAGTCATGATTATGAATAAATAGATGGAATCAAATATGACGAATAAAATAAATGCACAAAGATTTAAATTCTGGCAGTGTATACATTGTTGAGGGATTCACCGATGTTTGTATGCACAATAAGACAGTAGGAGAGCAAGACTGAAGAAATGTCACCATCTGAAACTGCTAACTTGGGGCAAACTTTTTAAAGTAAACAATAAAACAGACTGGAACCTTTCATACATTGACTTTTTTTTCTATTTCACCTGCATTTAACATAATAAGTAGAGGGAGATGGCAGTACTGGCTGCACTTTAAATCACTCGACTTCTCCCACAAGAGGAAACCCAAAATCTACTTATTGTTTGTCATCACTTTACAAAAATAAGAAATGGTCTATGGAGAGAAAAAATTTAAACAAAACACTATTATCCATGGTCACTTACTTTGATTTGTTGTATTCAAATTCAATATGTAGGCAGTCCTCGATACCAACTTCCATTTTTATAGAATTGTTCATCTCAGGATAGGAAGAAAGTGTGTGCACCAGCAAGTCCATCTCTCGAGCAATATCAGACAGCCTTCGTACGATGGTGACTCGGAGGAAATACCTGGACCCAAAATCTCAAATTATCTTACGCCTTTAGTAAAAACATAAAGAGGAGAGACAAGTTATCAAAACATGCTGAGGATCACACTTCCTCATTCACTTTATAACATACACCAAAGCATAATGGCAAGAAACTGCAGTATGTGTTTATTATTAGGAATGAAATTTGTGAAAGTTGGAAAGTTTCGTTTAGTCGGCGCAACATCTGTGGTCATATGCCGGAGAGAGACAGAAGGGGAAGGAATTATAGGAGAAGGGAACAGACCCCAGGAGACGAGACACAACCCCTGATTAATACCTGGTACCCATTCACTGCTGGGTGGACAGGGGCGTAGGGTATCGGAAAAGCCGCCCAAATTTTTCCACTCCGCCCGGGAATCGAACCCAGGCTCTGTCGGTTGTGAGGCGAGTGTGCTAACCACTGCACCACGAAGTCCCCATGAAATTTGTGAACAAATACCAATAGATACAGAATAAGATCTTACTGCTGACTGTCTATGATTTTATGGTGCTAATTTTCACATTAAAGGTGTAATTTTCACATAAAATATGCATGTACATTCTCAAATGCTGGTAGCTTTCCACCCTATTTGCAACAGTATGATTTGTTTATAAAAGTATATTTCTAAACAGTGAACAAAAAAAACAAGCAGCACTTCAATCAAGGACAATAATTTAGAAATCTTGAGAATTAAAAGTTTTCCAAAAAATATTTACTTTCTTCCTGGTTAAAAACAAGCAGCATTTAAAAGTAGAGTAAAACCTCAAAGCAGTGAACTAAAATCAGCAATGTGGTCAACAGGATTTTTTAATGGTTTGTTTTTCATGATGTTCTTGCACTAGCGAGAATCTGGGAACACACGACACATTATAATACTAAACATGATATGTCTAACCAATGTAACCACTCTGTTTTTATCACCTTTCAAATGTTACAACTCAGACTGAAATACCTTCTTAGACTTGTACAGCTTGGATGTTAAATGTCCAACAAATATAAAGTGACCCACCTGAGTCTCACGTTGGTGCCTGAGTAGGATTCATATGGCTTTTCCACTTGGTTGAACTCGAATTCAAAGGAAGTGTTGTGAGTGAGTTCCCCTGGTCGGGCCAATTCTTTGACCAGGGAGGTGAATTCATGATGGTTTCCTCTGTCATAATACAATTCAATCTGACCCACAAACTCAATCTTTACACCCTGATGTTCCAGGCGACTTCCAGGCTTTTTTAGAGCTATATTTACCTGTAAGAGAGAATTAAACAGTAAGAAAATTGACTGTAGTAGAGGGCAAGCTTGAAGGTAAGGCTATTATGCTGCAATAATAAAGACATGATATACAATACATACATGATCATGGTGACATATGATGTGAGACAAAATTCAAATGAAAAACTGTATTCAAAAGTACATGTATCATCTATCACATCAAACAGTTTTCATCAGGTTTCATCTGATACCAGACTTTATTGAATATCAGAGTTTCAATCTTCTCTAAACTTCAAGGGACAGAGGGGTGACTTGAATATTTTTAATGCGAACATGCAAAGAGAATCTGACACTGATTGCCATAGCAATCTTAGATAATATTAAAAATGAAATATAAGATAAAAACCCTCATTATGTAAATGATTATTCAGCAAGTAAGTTTGAACGGTATAGCAAAAGGGCCTGCAATATTATAATTTTCCAAGTCTGACTAGATGATATTGCAAGTCCTTTGCAGATTAATTAGATGTAATTTTTTTTTTTTTTCTATAATGTTAAATTGAGGCAGAGAAGATTGAGATGGTTTGGACATGTGAAAAAGGCAGAGGGGGGGGTTAAGTGAGGTGGAGGAGTTGAGAGTTGAGGGACGCTGGCCAGTGGAAAAACCAAAGAAAAAGTGGAGCAGATGTGTGATGGAGGATATGAATATATTGGGAATAGAGGAGAGTCATTGCCCGTCCAACCCCACCTTGAATGGGAAAATATGGACGTTAAACGACAATGATGATTGTATTTGCTAATGAAACTTTAATTACCTTATTTTTCTCTTACAAATATGAGTGTTCATTATGACATTATTCATAATTCATATCATAAAATGACTTGTAAAAGATCTATTCTGACAGTGTAGCTTCTCACTAGAAAAACACATACTTGTTGTGAGTGATAATTAGCCTCCAATCTTAGGCAACTCAGCAAATAATAAGTTTTTAGTTAGTCAAGTAAATATATAAATTATAAAAAATAATGAAGTGATAAATAAAAAAAAAATAGTGAACACTATGGTCACATTCAAATATGGAGCTTATAAAAAAAAATTGAATTAAGAAAAATGCCATGAAAAGTTATGATATTGCTATTAATATTATTTTCTTGTTGCTCACCTTGCCCGACACACTTTCCCCGTCATAGTACAGGAAGTAGCGCTCCTTCTTCCCATCTTCCGTCTTCATCTCAGCCATTTTCCTCGTTTCAGCTCCATCGAGCTGGATTTCTATATCGGCACTTTGGCCGAAACCAAAAAAACTCTGGAATGAAGAATGTAATTTAGCACATTTGTGTATAAATACAGGCTGAGAATCCTTTATCCAAAATTTCAAAATCCAAGAACCTCCACTATTCAATAGTTTTTTTTTAATGCTGACATGATGCGTCACAAATGGAAAATTCCACAAAGTGATGGGAAGGTTCCACCACGTAGAACTGTTGTGTGCTGCTCAGGGTTGCCAGGTCCGCAGTTGGGCAGGTAAACTTACTGCTGAGTCAACACCTCGGGCATAAAAACATCTGCCCACCACCACCATGAGTTTTGGGTGACTTTTGGGATGGGACTGGGCGGGAACACAGTCCACGGCCTGGCAACTCTGGTGCTGCCATGTTAGTTTTTTGTCAGCAGTCGTCACAGTAAAACCTTCATTCATTACTCATTGGGATTAAAGCGTGTTGTGTGCTCCGTGGTGTAAAAATATTGTTGAAAGTGTCAAAAGGGCCTGCATATTCCAAAATCTGAAAAAATCCGAAATCCGAAACATGTTCAGTCCCAGGGATTTCGGATAAGGGATTCTCAACCTGTAATGCCCTTATTATGAAATAAAGAATGTTCCTTAAAGCATTTGCTAACAAATACTGCCCTCATTGTGAAATTAATAATGTCTATTTTTTGTCAAACACAGTATATATAATGTTGATTTAATACATATGTATTTGAAATTATTTATTTAGTATGTCCTAAAATTTGGGACACTATTGATTGCACTCAAAATTTTTACCATTTACAACTTATCACTGGTCGTGTAATAACGAGCCACAGTGTGACAGTAAGGTAGTCAGTTAAACAAAAAAATGAATCAGGAAGGAGACTGAATCACCTGTGACACCTGATTGGCTGAGGACAAGAGCACCACACCCTCTGATTGGCTGCGTCAGCCTCTCCGTGACTGAGTTACTCCTTGCCCATGACTGGCTAAAGACGAGAGCAGCACAGCTACTCATTGAGTGTGTTGAACTGTGGGTGAGTGAGTTACTCCCTGAGATGCATTTAATGGCAGCATTGAGCCTAGAGGAGGGGAGACGACACCTCCCTCAGAGGCTGGCCTAGCAGTGAGGGTAAAGCATCTAGGGCCTCTTCAGGAGGTCAGAAAGCAGGAGAATATCAACAAAATCAATGGTTCATATAAAAATAAAAGCACAATAGATGGCCCTGCAAATAGTAGCCAAAATTTTCCATGACAAATGTTTTTGATATACCTTGTCAGTGAGCCTGTCAGCAGCCAGCCCACAGTGGCATGTTCACAGTGCTCCTGGGGCATCAATCCTGCTGAACTTATTACTTCAAACTGTTAGATTCTTTTGCAGTGAAGGAGAGAAAATAGAGACAAGGTTGAGAGGCAGAATTGTCAGAGACCTAATCATCCTCTTTTGAAGTCATTTGAGGAGATGCAAATCAATACAAGGTCGGGTGGAATGGAAGTGATGGGAAAGTGAAAGTTATACCTATGGAACTGCTGTGTTCATCCTTTCTTGCTCTTTGTATGATGGGAAGATCATGGCTTCACATCACATTGTCTGGCACTGCATTCCACATTCAGGCTCAATTCCACAACAAGAACATCCACTAAATTATCTCATTTCTCCCACGTTTCTGAGTTTTTGTATCACATTATCTATACCTGAAGCTTTGCCCACTCTTAGGCTCTCTACTGCTCTCTTTACCACCCATAACATCACTTGCAAAAAACGTAAACAATAGAAGCCAAAAGAACAGGTTATATTCTATTGAGGAGGCATCCTTGATACTTTCTTCTTGAAAGCATTGAAGTTGTAGGAAGGAGAGAATACAAACAAAGAAAGACTTTTACAAAATTTACACATGAAAGGGATAAAAAAATAAAAATATTGGGCTAAAATACAAAGCTGTGTGCAGTGGTGCTGTGAGAGTCATGAAGGCATGCAGTTAACAAGTTCAGAATAGCATGAAAATAATGATACAAGATGGAAGGGGAAGTAATAACAAAAAAAGAACATTGCAGTGGAATCTAAAAGGTAGATGACAGCCAGTAAGAGGTATGAGGCTGTTGAGATGAAAAGCCTTTCACTACTCTATCCAAATGAATGTGTAGAGCCCTTTAATATGAGATGCATACTCCATGCAAGAGTGGACAAGGCCCTTGTATAGGGATAGCATCTGGGAGGGGGATAAAACTGTTGGAGGCGACACAGAGCACCGAACCTAGAGGAAACTGAAATAGCGAGGGATAAAATATGAAGTTTACAGTTAAGATTTGAGGTTAACCCTTTCAATACGTGACGCAGATGTCGGCGTCACAGTATGGAAAGGGTTAAAAGGAAATGGAAGAGGATTAATCCTCTTCTAAACCTCATAATCCTCTTCCATTTCCTCTTCTAAACCTCTTAAGAGGATTGAGAGGTTTAGAAGAGGATTAATCCTCTTAACCCTTTCCATACTGTGCCGCCGACGTCTGCGTCACCGTACTGAAAGGGTTAAGGATGGACTGAGAATGTGATGAAACCAAGATATCTAGATGTTCTAAACTAAATGGAAATTAAAATTAAGAAGTGAACTTTTCTCTGCTATGTGGGAAGCATTTATTTTGCAACTGGTGACAAGGACATTCTTTGAAGTTAGCCTGGCAGGCCAAACAAGCAACACAGGGCAAGGGAACTAACTAGGCATGGGGACCCTCAATGCATGAGATACCGTACCTTTCTCAGGAGAGTGGTGAACATGCCAATGACGGCCACACTCACCCAACCTGACAGTTACAGTGGCTTCAGGGGCAGTAACATTTACCATTTAAAGTGGAGTGGTTGATGAATGACCTTTAGACTCACTACTGTATAATACCAGATGCCTAGCAGAGGAAGTAGGGACTGGAAAGATATGTATACAAGAAAATGTGATGAAATATTTCAGTGATGTAAATGTAAATTGACTGTGCTCCTTAAAAGGATAGAATAGCAATAAACCTGTCAGCCAAGCCTAGCCCCAAGCCATAAAACAGGAGAGCTGCCTGACGGGGCCGCAACCCCCCGCCAGGAGGGAGGGAGGGACGGCCCCCTCGGCACGCCTGCCCAGCCCCTGACGAGTGCCTGCCGGATGCTTGCACTGACCCGTTAGCGAGGAGCCAGGGCACCCAGGTAATGACTTGGGCACCACCATAACCCGTAAAGATGCAACAAATTGTCAAACATCAAGAGGAGGAGGAGGAGGAGGAGGAGACGGGCATCTGTCGACAATAATTAAGAGGACTTCCTGTATCGAGTGACAGCCTTGTTTGACCCTTCCCACGCCCGCCGCCCCGCCCCTCCCGCGCCCGCCACGCCCCAGAATTGTCAGTCCCCGCCCTCACCATCGCAGGAGTGTGTGGCGGCGGTCCTCCCCAGCAGTCATATGAAGGTATAGAGGCGAGGGTTGTTGTGGTGTGTCCGCCTCCTCCCGCCCTCGATGCTCCCTCAGGCTCGTCCAAGGAGGCTCCAACACCCTCTTCCTCATCTTCTTCTTTTGGCCTCCTTTTTCTTCTTTTGAACTGTTCCGCTTTGCCACGCTTTTCAGGTCCTCCAATTGGTACTTTTTCACACTTGGATACGCTTAATTACTTCGCTGGGGACATTTATATAATTTTCAACCCTGCCATGAGCTCCATGTGTCTGTTCTCATTGCATCCGCGGACTTTGCTTTTCTATTTTTCCTTTCCCCTGTTTTCTTGGCTTTTAACTTACGCTGGACTTTGCTTTTTTGCATTTCTCTAGTCTGCCCATTCGCTTGTTTCCATTATTATATTTTTCTCGTTACGTTTCCTCCTCTTCCTTTGAGTTGTCCCGCATTGTATGGCTCCTGAGGTCCCCCGTGGTTCTTATTCATACTTCTGTACGTCACCCTGCACCCTAATCTCCGTTATTCCCTGCACACTTTGCCCACCCTGAATTTTTCTTTGCTCCTTCCCTTCCCCGCGCGGCCGCCCCCTCCCTCCCTGTGGCATCGGACTCCACCTCCCGTCGCCTCGCACCCCCTACACAGCCGTCATCTTCGTTTCCAGTTCTCTTACTTTGGAATTCAATCTCTGTCCTGGATTTTTCCTTCCTCTAACCCCAACAGCTAATAATATATTCTACATTCATCTTGATCTTGACTAACAGGTGATCTCAAGCATTTACAACGCAAAGATGTCGCAATTTTATATACGTAGTACACACTGTGCGAACGGTATATACAAATAATGTTCTATAGTAGCCTATATATAGTGTGATAATGAAAACGATATATTTTTTTTCTAGAATGCTTATTTATTGCTCTCTTTTCTTCTTAATTACTTGCCGGCGTTTCTTCCTAAATTAAAACAAGCGTACTGACGTATGAGGTAATATCACCTTCCGTAGTTATTCGGCGAAAATCTGCATTTCTTCCAGCTTTTTTATATGTCGATATTAATTCGTTTGGTATGTATGTATATAGTTCGTAAAATAATAATAATAATAATTATATATGAAGAAAAATCTCGAAAATAAGGGCTTGTTTACGGTGCTGTAGGAATTAGCTCGCACCGCAAAATAGCTCGCAGAGGGCGGATCAACTTGCCTACTTTTTCTATGTTTCACTCACTGCTATCGTTTCCTTTGACTGTTTCTGTTCCATTATATGGTACAAACATAAGAGAGAATCTTATAATCAAGATAAGGCTTTACAACAAACGAATAGGGCAGGTTTAAGAAAGAATTACCCCCACGTAGTAAACATTCCTTCAATTCCTGGTTGTTTGGTCTGTTGGTCTGTGTTGTTGTCTTGTGGGCAAATCAACCATCACAAAGATCACAAACTAGAATAAAACCAGGCAAATAATATGTTTTCCTGCTGTGGATTTCCCAGTTTTCATGCGCGGTGGCCATCAGAGCGACTTATTTCCGCGAGGAGGTATTTTTCATAACAGCGGCCGCGCGTGTACGGCAACGTTTTGGGCCACGGGGACGCTAACGGTGGACCGTGGGCACTGTGGACGCCTTCCCGCCTAGTGCACGGCATTACGCTATTATTCTAAGGCAGTGTAGTAATAGGTGAGTCGTAGCGCACGTTTCCATGAGCCGCACTGCCGTCCTGGAGGTGAGGTGAGGTGAGGGCAGGGGCGAGCACTGGTGGCTGCCTGGCCTGCCCGGAGGTCCTCGGTGTGCTGTCCCGTGGCCGCTCCCTCGCCGCCTCCTGCACGTGTGGAGCTGTCGTGTGGGCCGGGCAGGGCGTGGCGGTGCTCGGGAGAGGCTTATAGCTGACGTATTACCTGCTGTGTGCTGGCCCTAAGGCACGCCGTGCTACAAAGGGGTGTGGACGTTTGCTGCCTCCTCCCCCCTACATAAATGAGTATTATTCCAGAGTGTCACCCGTCTCACAGCAAGGAACACCTTGGGGGTATTATTCACTAAAGGGTAGCCTACTAATTTCGAGATGCTGACTGCTTATATCTGGACAGAACGGGCACTCCTGTGGAATCCAAGTCCTGCTTGGCTCAGCTGCTACCCAGGGGTCAAAGTTGCCTGTTATGCATTTTCTGCTGCAGCGTTACCACGCTGGGTGAGCAAGCCATCCTGGCTCTCTCAAGTTGAACTTCTAGCACAGCCCTCACTGATTTTGAGGGTCAGAATCTGGAAGAAAAAAAAAGGAAAGTGCCTTTTACACAGAAAGTATATGTTTAGCTGCTAGACCTAAAATAACTTTTCAAATGGAATAATTTTTCCAGTCACCATTAACCCGTTTAGTGCTTAGTACGTATATATACGTACCTCTTAGGGAAGTGTTTAGCACGTATTATATGCATGCTCTTTTCAGAGCTTATACGCCCTTTATTTTTGTTTGTGTATGTAACGTTGTTCATTGTCAGTAAAGAGAGATAATTTGACAAGTCTTCGTGTTTTTAAATAGATGTTAAAGGGCCTTTGTGGACATTTATCTGCATTCCAACAAAAATCATTATACAAGAAGGTAAGTTACTTTCTTCTAGGTAATTACTCCTTGATTCTATAATCAGTAAGGCGTGTGGGATTGTAAGTTACGGTTCAGAGTAATTGGAAATGAAAACTGATCGTCGGAAGCTTCATAGTATTATGTTGAACTTTGCGAACTACGGTTATAATACCCACAGCCTTGAACCGAGCGGTGTTGCCTGTTTATTTTTTAGGCTTTTGTGATGTAAAGAAGTACTTAAACATTACTTACGCTTTAGGGTTGTGAGAAGTGTTTATAATGGAAAGAATATAGGCTCTAAAAAATTTTAAGATAAATTTCGATTTGCTGGTATGACATCGTTAGCTCTGAGACGGAGAAAAATAAGAGGACGAACACTCTAGGGTTCCATTCCTCACATATAATATATATATATATATATATATATATATATATATATATATATATATATATATATATATATATATATATATATATATATATATATATATCAAATGATTTTTAATTTTTTTAACATTTTATGGGGCAAAAAAAAAGGGGGGGGGGGGAACCTGGCATGACCCCTATCTATGACAAAAGACAACACTGTACGGGTTAAGGTGTTGCCAACATTCTCTTTAGCATATAAATAACATATATTTTATTGTCCCATTTCAGATTTGTTGGTGCAATTTCCACAAGCACTTGACTTATTTACTTGTGTCTTTCAGATACAGAAGCTTGTCACAATGTTGGATATTCGCCCAAACCACACCATATACGTCAATAACCTTAATGAGAAGGTGAAAAAGGAAGGTAAGCATTGGTCTATGCTTTTTATTATTATTTTGGCTTGTGTTTATTTTTCTGATGTTCAAGATTCCTGTTTCTTGCATACGTCTGACTACTGCTTTTGCTCATAAAATTAATACTTCAATTTTTGTCTTTTTTCAGAGCTCAAGAGATCACTTTATGCAATATTCTCCCAGTTTGGCCAAATTCTTGACATTGTTGCATTGAAGACACTAAAAATGCGTGGCCAGGCTTTTGTTATCTTCAAGGAAATTCAGAGTGCCACCAACGCCATGCGTGCCATGCAGGGATTTCCTTTCTATGACAAACCAATGGTAATTATTTTCTTATACATCTGCGTAGGGAAACATTCTTTTCATATTGTGGTTTGTCACCATCAAGCACCCGTCTTTACCTTGTCTGTACGGGTGAGGTCAATAATAATTATTTCAAGTCAAGTAACTCACCCACTCACGAGGTAAATGCACTTGTGACAACCAGAATGATTGATATTTTGTCCTGTGTATATTTTTCTAAAGAATACTAATTTATGAAGGTGATTGTTTCTCAGTTCAAAAGAAAAATGCACAGGAGACAAGTAAATATCAAAAGAATGTTCTATTTCGCTCTACCTGAGCCTTCTAACTCCTAGCAATCGTGCACTTGATACTGCTGCCCTGAATTGTGCCAAATCTATTCATCTACTCTGAAAATTTTGAAACTTCTGCCATCAAACAAAATTATCTTCAGTAGCCTTACTTTGTCTTTACCACCTTTTAACCTAGACAATACTACAACTGCTACATCTATCTCAGAAGATGAACTAATACAATACAAATAGTTATGAGTGTGGGAAGCTTCACCTCTTCTGCATCTTCTTACCTTCTACTAATGTTTCGTTGAACTATCATTGCTGTTTTCACTAAAGGTTCGCCTATAAGAGCAGCTGCATTTCCGTTGCACTCGGTTGATTTACTGTCCAGATTGGCTCATCTCACCCTCTAGGGGTTGTGTGGCTAACGGGTCCACTGAATGCAGCCCTGGAATCTGCAGCCACTGAGAATTAAACTCATGCCACAAATTTTGGTTTGGTTCACATCGTTTTATTCTAAAGAAATCATAATTAAAAAAATACTGACTTTTTGACATCACATAAAACCAAATTTGCATATTTTAAACTTTGTGTAAAATAAGAGGTACCTGTGTTTTGAAATATTGACATGCCAATACCACCTCAACATTTTATGTTCAATCCATTCCAGCACTTGTTTTATCATGTAGAATACAGCTCTAATTTACATCTTCCTAAATAACTCATGTAGCTAGCCAACATTCTCTTCATAAGTAGCTCATTTTCACTGCACATAATCTTGTCTGCTGTGCCTCCTTGACCCATGTTTCTGAGACATAGATATTGAAACAGCTTATATATTTGTAAAGTCTAAAGGAAAATTTGATTTTTCAGAAAATTGCTTACTGCAAGACAGACTCAGACTTAATAGCTAAACAGAAAGGCACCTACAAGGAACGAGGAACAAAACGAAAAGAAGAAGAGAAAAAGAAAAAGAAAGGGAAAGATGCAAAAGGAGCACCGGTTGTGCCTTCTGCCACTGCTGCAGCAGGTGAGTGTCTTGTGCAGGTGGGGCTGCTACACTTTCTCTTGTTTGTGAATTTCTTCCCTTCAGTATATTGGAAACCCACCTGATTTATAATGGAAAAGGTGAACTTAAGTTCCTTAACCCGTACAGTACCGGCCAATTTAAATATTTTTGGCTTGCCCAGTACTGGCCAATTTCTTATTTTTGGGGGGGGCTTGAAAATGTTCCATGTGATGGGAAAAGTGGGAAAAAAATCAGAAAAAAAACATATGTCATAGACCTACTGTTTCGCAGTAGAACTCTATGAAGTGTTACCACGGTGTGGCTGGAAACGGCCCCTGTACGTGATCGATGGTTTATGGAGGATTTGACAAATGATGGAGGCCAGGTAGCCCATTTTTGTAGCACACAGGTGGATTTTCAGAATATAGAGCACCATTTCATGGGGGTACAAGTGTGGGATTTTGCAATGGTTGAAAATTGTCAGCTTGCATCAGTGGGACTCAAACCTAAGTCCCTAGGTTCACCACACCTACATACAAAGGACACAAAGAAAGAACAAACAACAGCAGACCGTCCTTACGAGGCTGTTTGTGACAAGCTACACTAACTATCTAATCAAAGGTGGAAGATGAGGGACAGCTAAGGCAAAGGTTCCTCCCCACCCCCCATCCCTCCAGCCAAAGCTGGCAGGAAAGGAAAAAGAACCACGCAGCATGGAAATTATGTAGGAAAGAGGAAAGAACTACCATTACTGCTACCACTAACTGGGTGATAAAAGCGGACAAGGACACCAGTATTCGAAAGAACTTAACATTATGACGACAATGAGTAATATCTTAGTTGCTGGTTAGATTCAAAATACTTGTCTAATCTATTCTTGAAGGCCGTAACTGTTATACTATCAACGACATCACAGGGTAGAGAGTTCCAAACATTAACAACTCAATTGAAGAAGAAGTGTTTAGTTTTTACCACTTATCTTCAAATTGTGATTTCTTCTTGTTCTATTTGAGGAGAGGGGATGAGAGGGGGCGAAGGAGATGGACGAGAGGGGACGAGAGGGAGTAGGGGATGTACTGGTGGGGGAGGAGAGAAAACTACCCATGATAATAGGAGTTACCGAGGTACAAAAAAAAAAATTAAAGTATGGTGGATCTACTGATTTGTTTGTGAATGATCAACATACTGACCACTCAGCCACCACTGTGTGATGTGTTGGTGTTGTGTGATATTGCCCCTTCTATCAGTGTCTCCAATATTTATGTAATTTTCTACCATTGTCGCTTTGAAAATTCTCTCTCTCCTATTTTTCCTTTTCTTTACCTTAGCATTATAAAATTTTATGATGAGATTATCCTTGCACTCGTAGACTGTCAGGCTTACCTAAGCCTGAGAGCTGCTGAAACCTTGGCTCCTCAGAGGCATGTGGTCTTCTGAGGCTGACTTTTGGGAAATATAAATCAATGTAATTAAATCTTTCAAGTTTCACATTGCATTATGGTATGATTTCAGCAAAACCTGGAGCCACCGTTGTACCTCCACGTCCAAACCTGTTCAACCAGCCACCGCCAGTTCATGGAGCAGGAGGCATCGGGGTGCCTGAACAACCCCCCAACCAGATTCTCTTCCTTACTAATCTGCCAGATGAAACTTCTGAGATGATGTTGTCCATGCTCTTCACACAGTAAGTGATACTTTTAGAAGATTTTACAAGTAATTCGCCAGTTATTAGGGTACTCTTTCACTTCAAAAATAATTATTTGATAAATAGTTGTGTAAGAACAGTTTCATGGTGAGGGATGTGAATGGTAGTGAGAAAAACAGGTGCAGTTGAGTTACTCAAAGATACTAAGAAAGTAAGGAATGCAGTGGTTAGGTTATCAAGTGACAAGACAGGGTTTAGAGTGTTAACCCCTTTGACCCGGGGTGTCTCATTTGGCCTCTCTGTAACAAAATCAGTGTGGACCCAGGGATGTGAATGAACTAGACTTACCTTCATCCTTAGTTCAGGCCCACATGTTAAGGAAAATGTGTGTGTGGGAACCCAGAGTAGGTAAAATAATAAAATGGTTATCTAACATGTGGTGTAAATTAAAATTTGATGTGCTGTAGTGTGGAGACACTGAAGGCTGGCATGCTGAAGGCAGGCGACTCTCAGCTTGAACATGCAACTCGCCTCTCACACACAGCCACATGAACGAACCTGATTCTGCAGGGGCTGAAAATACACACACACACACAGAAGACAGAGAAGAACCGCTAAATTATCGACCGGTCTCACTCACAAGTGTTGTTTGTAAATTATGTGAAATAATAATAAAAAAGAAATGGGTAGACCATCTGGAAAATGAAAAGATAATAAGTGACACCTAATTTGATTTTTGGCAAGGAAGATCATGTGTTACAAACTTGGTCTGTTTTTACTTGAAAATAATTGACATAGTACAGGAGAGAGATGGATGGGCCGATTGCATATATCTGGATTTAAAAGGCATTTGACGAAGTACCACATAATAGATTACTATGGAAATTGGAACATAGAGGAGGAGTGGGGAAATATAAGGAACTGGATGAGGGATTACTTGATGAATAGAAAAATAAGAATGGTGGTGAGGGATGAAAAGTCAGAGTGGAGAACAGCGACAAGTGGAGTTCCACAGGGCTCGGTGGTGGCACCAATAATGTTTTTAATATACATTAATGATGTGCCGGAGGAAGTTTCAAGCTATATGAGTCAGGGTTGGTTTGATTTAAATCAGAATAAAAAAATCATGATAATTTTCTTAACATTTTATTCCAGGTTCCCCGGATTCAAAGAAGTACGTCTGGTTCCTGGTCGCCACGATATTGCTTTTGTGGAGTTTGAGAATGAAATGCAATCTGCAGCAGCCAAAGATGCCCTTCAAGGCTTCAAGATCACTCCCACACATGCCATGAAAATTGCATTTGCTAAGAAGTAAGGTGCACCAGTCATGGAAATCCAAAGTACTGTCCAAGATCTTACTTCAGTGGCATTGCATATTTATTTAGTTAAGGAAAATGAACCATACAGTTAACATCCCTCATTCTTACTCCAATAAATGCATAATTGGCATTAGCTACAAAATTTTGAAGGTGGGTTTAGGGAAACTTTTCAAGCATTAATTCCATTTCCCCAAATTAGTAATCTTATCATTGTTGCTGTTAGTGCAGTCTTGTCTTTAAATTTGATGAGTCGCCTTGAATAAAATTCCCTTTTATTCACAGTCCATGATAACAAATGATAGGATACATATGATAAGGGTGTTAAGAGCTGTATTTCATTTTTAAATGAAAGACTTATATTGTGAAAATTTCTTAAATAAAGTGTAATAAATGAATTATTTTTATTTCTAAGAACACTATCAAATCATGTGCCTTTATGGACATATGTTAGTATGCATAAACAAATATTCAATAGCTGCTTTCATTTCATCTGTCCATCCACAAGCGAATTGTGATAAATATTCAAGTGATTTTTTCAATAATAAATTTGAATGCTTATTCAAACCCCAAACATGTCGATTTGCATTGATAAAATACCATACAAGGACACGAAAGACAAGCTTGTATCACACAGCATAGTCTGCTCGTACTTAAACAAACAATGGCCTTCTCATATCTATAATTTATCTCATTTCGGGTACACAAAGACATCTGGCTCTATGGGTGCATATGGTTTATTTATTTATTCCATGTAGATCACATAAATAATATTTAAAATAGCATGAAATATTGCTGAATGTGCTGCTAGGCTATTTATTTTTATTTTAGGTACTTAAAAGGCCATTGTTTGTTCGAGTATGACCGGGCTATGCAGTTTGATAAGAGCTTATCTTATGTTTGCTTATATGGTATATTATCGATGCAAATCAGCATGTTTGGGATTTATATAAGAGAGTGCGAGGGTTTTTTGTATACACAAATATTCAAATATTGAAATAATAGCTTGAACATTTATCACAAAAGATTATTTTCACTCAATCAAGTATCAATGTGCATGTGCCATATCTATGCTCACGAGTAGATGGATGGAATGAAACTGACTATATTAGCTCATTTTCAGTAGGCAATCCTTGTGCTACACTTTGATTCCTTTTTTCTAATCTTGGCTTCACATACATGAGGCAGACTTTCAAATGTGTAAGCCCTTATCAATCTGCTTTACTCTAGGACATGTTTGCCAATTTGTACACACCATTCCAATAAATACTGAAAAAAAGCTGTAGTGGAAATATTAACTAAAGTAAAAAATGTTGTTTATCAATCTTTATTACCCCAGTGACTATTTATTTATTATTTTTTCTTATGAGTAAAAATTGAGTGGTGGACTACTGATGATTTGACAAACAACCCTAGAAAGAAAAGGTTACGAGGAGACAACTGGAGTTTATAAATGGATGAAGGGGTTTAATAAGGGGAATGTTAATAGGGTTTGTTTTGGTTGTAAAAGAGCCGAGTGGGACACGTAGTAATGGGCTCAAGTTAAATTCAGATTCAACAAAAACATAGGTAAGAACAGTCGTGGATGAGTGGAACAGGCTTGGCAGTCATGTGAGTGCCAATACCATGGTTATATTCAAGAAGAGGTTGGATTAATTCATGGATAGTGAGGTTAGGTTTACAGGAGCTGTCTTGTACAGGCCAACCAGCCTCTTGCAGACTCCTTATGTTCTTATGTTCCTACAACTTACCACCAACACCAGGTTTCTTTAATCATAACTTATTTTCTACTTTGGACGGACATCAATTGAACTTGAACTCTATCACAGTGAGATAATCAGAAGTTGAAATACAACTGAAGTTTTGACTAGAAATTGACTTTATATGAATGTGAGTGCTCCATCTACTGCGCTTGAAAGAAGTCTGTTAGGTGTTGAATGCTCAGGTTACCATAGTTGTCCAGTATTTCCAAAAGCTGCGGAACACGGCTCTTAACGTTGATACCCTTGAATTTGTACTTGTCAATGTATAAGTCTGTAATCATACCTGTAGAAATGAAAGATAAGACAAAATTACATATTAATCTTTCATCTCCATTCTTAAATTTTAAAAAATCCCAGTCATCACTTAACCAATAGTTTAAATTCTGTAAACTAGAAGTGGAATTTAAAACCTTGATAAATTTGAAGAGAAGTTGGACAGGCTTACCGTAGAGGCGCTCCAAGTGACATGGTTGCTTCCGATACTGAGCCTGCAAGTCGTCAGCATTGTCTAGTATGTACTGGTACTCAGGGGAGAGGAAGCTTGTATCAGACTCATGGGAACTTAACTCTCGCAGAGCATCTATTAGTGATACCTGGAAAGAAATCATTTTTTCAAGAGTTTTCAATGAAATAAGCAAATGGATTAATTGAACCTATTTATTTTGGTGCATTTTAAATGATCATGGAGACATTCAGTGTAGGTGCAGGCTGTGGGACTTGTTCAATGGTTTCATTCTCTTAGCTACTCTTTCTTCATTGGTTTCATTCCATCAGCTACTCTCTGACTTCAAAGTTTTCTTCTCTTTCTGTTGTTAGTTTTTTTTTAATAGAGGCCATTTTGAACCCCCTGGCTACAAGAAATGGAATAACTCCTCTTTTAGAAGATAAAGAGTTTACCATTACAGTTTTCCTATGGAATCCCAGGTGAAACGTCTACTCCCTCAGTCACAAGTCAATGGGTCCTTAAAGTGCTGTACCTGTTTTGCCAACATGAGCTGAGCACCAAGCTGTGGGTGCAGGAGCTGCAGGGCGTGCACCACACTCTCCTCACTGACCTCACAAGAGATGTCTAGCTGAACCTTCAAGAGAAAAGTTGTGTTATCCATCATGATAGTGGGGATTTGCACATGACATAGCAGTTATGTTTTCAATTTGCAATGGTAAAACTGTGAAAAGTTCATACTTTTTTACGTGTGGCTTCCTTGGTGAGCACATCTTTGAGAATGGATATAGTTGAGATATTGTCTGACTTGAAGACAGCTTCCTTTGCACTATAGACACAATGCAACTGAAAGAAAATATCATATCATAAGATATCAAACAAGATCAACTTATATCAACATTTTTAACAGAAGCCATCCTTGTGCCCTTGTCCCAGGACAAAGGGAGGATGAACAGCTGGGCGAGCTAGGTGCTGACTGCCCTGGGCCGGGATCAAAATCAGGCCTGTGGATCTGAAGCTGAGGATGCAGACCACCACACCTCTAAATTCAGTGGTGGGCACAGTTCCACTAACCGCTAATTAGCGAACTTTCTCGTTAGCTGATTAGTGTTTTCACTAACTCAGGAAAGTTAGCGGACCAATTAGCTTCTGTTAAATGTAGTTCCTCCTCCGCTAACTTTAAGTCCACTAAAAAAATCATGCAGGTTTGTTCTTGCCCATTGTGGGCAGACACAGCACCAGTTGAGTCACATGGCGCAATAATTCCAGGGCTTCCACTTTTGGGTAAATTACGCCTTAAAGCATAGCAATTGGACAGTTATTAAGGAAACTTTTTGGTATTTTAGGGTAATGCATCTTCCATTTCCAACTCATTGAAAAAAAGTTAGCGGTTAACAGTAAGGGTTAGCTTCCACTAATTTCTTTATCAGTTTAGCGGCTCAGTGTAAGCGAGGCTAACTTTTTAGTTAGTGGATTACCAGTTAGCAAAGTTAACTTTTTAGGTAGTGGATTACCAGTTAGCAAAGTTAACTTTTTAGTTAGTGGATTACCAGTTAGCAAAGTTAACTTTTTAGTTAGTGGATTACCAGTTAGCAAAGTTAACTTTTTAGTTAGTGGATTACCAGTTAGCAAAGTTAACTTTTTAGTTAGTGGATTACCAGTTAGCAAAGTTAACTTTTTAGGTAGTGGATTACCAGTTAGCAAAGTTAACTTTTTAGTTAGTGGATTACCAGTTAGCAAAGTTAACTTTTTAGTTAGTGGATTACCAGTTAGCAAAGTTAACTTTTTAGGTAGTGGATTACCAGTTAGCAAAGTTAACTTTTAGCTGGGGGAATACACCATGGTTGTGTGTGGCTTCACTGATCATCTTCGTCGCACTGGCCCTTGAGCTTGTGGCAGGAGAGAACCCATTACTTTGGGATACAGTTAGCAAAGTTAACTTTTGGTTAGTGGATTACCAGTTAGCAAAGTTAACTTGGTTAGTGGATTACCTGCCACAACAAGGTGGGATTTTTCAGTCACCGCTGAGTGGCCTAAGATTATCCACATGCTGTCCAGAGGACCACCTTATCAACTGGAATCTAGATTCTCTCTCCAAAGAGGATCAAAGATGAGCTCCAGGGGACAGCATGAGCCAAGCAAGATGGCACCACTATAAACACTTGCCTGAGCCATAACAGGATGGAGCTGACCATAAGGCCCCACCAAAAAAAAATGACTAATGTGAGAATTGATTTACGACAGTTTACTTTCCTCAGGTATCCATTTACTGACCAGCCCAAAAGGGAGGATGAACAGCTGGGTGAGTTCCAAGCTGACTGCCTGGGTTGGGACTTGAAGGCTCACAAATTCGTATATAACTTCAGGTTTAATGACTTTCAAACAGCATGACTCATAAGATGACTAAGGGTGAGATAAAATCATATTCATGAAATAAAAAGAAAATGGTTAACTCTATTAAAAACTGCTTAGTACCTGAGTCTCAAGGAAGGTGGAGACAAAGGTGAACTCAGCCTGCTCCCCAGCAGGTGTCCTCTCCGGCAGCTCAGGCAGACAAAACACCACCCAGGAATGCATTTCAGGCAAGGTGAACTGTCCCCTGAGGGTCAGCACATTGTAGGGACGGTTGGGGTCAAAGGAATGGGTACGGGAGTGGAGGGACAAAGGCTTGATGCGGTACTGCCGAACCTGAAGGTAAAGTTACATTGATGTAGACTTTTTGTAAGTATTATTAGTTTTGTAATTACTATCATATGTATATACTGACCCTGAAAAGCACTAAATCTTGCTGTCCATGGAGTCTCAATTGATGCCGTATTGCCTACTGATGACTACTTTTTTCTTATTTTATTCATTTATTAATTCTATTTTATTTATTTATTTATTTATTTTTGTGAATGGCATGGTGTCATGCTAAGTTTGGATCTACAAAAGGTGACACATTGCCAATTTATGAATAATTTGTGTGACTTTCTGACCATTTTTTATAATGAAGAAATTGTTTACAATCAATATTTGTTGCAGTGACAACTTATACACAATTCTGACTTAAAGAATGCCAGTTCTTATTTCTTCTGTTCACAAATTCAGTCCTTCTGTGCTCCAGTCCACTTCACAGTGAAAGTGAAAATAATATACCTTCATATCAGCAATCTGGGACTCTTCTTTTATTTACACATGATTATGGTCAGGAGAGTCGGCATAAGTATACAAATTCAAATAAAAGAACCTTATCTTTATAATACTCAGGAACTGCAGTTCATAACATTTGCTATTGAACAATCTCAAAGGAAAATTACCTATATAAGCATGTGCAACCACATGGAAAACTTTGGTAAGGAATATATACATACCTGGCAACACTTAGGCTGAAGTCTGGGGGTGATGTAGGCCTGCAGCGTGCCATACTGCCCTTCAATGGTCCTTATTCGTACCTCCAAGCGAGTTGTATTGGCCTGACACCGATATGTTGCAAGCAAGAAGTTTCCACTCTGTGCATCACAAAGATGATGTTAGCTAAAACTTTATCTTTATATATCATTTGAAGACCAAAATTAATATAAACTCGTAACAAAGGCATCACTCATCAAATACTACACCATATTCCATCATATAGTCAACAATAATCTACATATCTGCTTTGCAGTTTTATGTACAAAACTTTTTAGTTTCTTTAAAATGTCTCCAACTTTTGAAACAAAAAATCCTTTGGAAAACATTCACCACATACATATACATGTATAGAAAATAGTAAGAATTGTATATCTGACAGTGCTTTCAGGGGTGTGAATGACTGGTCCACTCCTATTCAGATTATTGGGCTTTTATTATATATGATTAATAATAATAAAACTCACATCAGTGTCACAGGTACTGTAGCTGACAACGGCAGAGTTCTTCTCCACATCCAGAAGGTCAATAGGCACATCACTCTGCAGCAGCACATTGTCTATTGCCGTCTGAACCTCCAAGCCCAAGAGGTAGGAGGCATCACTACGATTCAAGGTCATCTGAAAAGTTCATATAGCAACGTTAAATCTTGTTTTAAAAAACATGATGGAAAGTTTTTGAAGACCAGGAGTTTCTTTCCTGACAAATTTAAATAGTCTTTTGGCAAGTCATTTTCACTTTTTAGAATTTATTCTTGCAGAGGGGGTCAGGGGCCTTGGCATTATTCTGCAACACTACATCATTCAGGACAATTTTGAACTGACAAGGTGACCAGTGGAGAGAAAATAAATGGAAACTTATATGTAAGATACTGAGCTACAGCACTGACAGGCAGAAATGGTTACCAGATTATACCTTGTCATTAATGGAAAAGAAAGGCACTGCAGAAATGCCAGGAAATGCACTCTGGGTGGCTGCTTGGTACTGGTCACGCTCACGCAACACTCTCGTCTGCAGATCATCTATCTCAGTCCTGGAGGATGGAGACGACAAATAATTTGTTATATGCATTTATAAGAACATAGGAGTCTGAAAGAGGCTGGTAGGCCTGTACAAGGCAGCTCCTGTGAAACTAAGATCCTGTGAATCTAACCCCACCTAATATCACTGTCCATGAATTTAGCTAATCTATTTTTAAATGTGACAATTGTATTGGCACTCACCACATGACTGCTCAGCCTGTTCCACTCATCTACCACTCTGTTAGTAAACCAATTTTTGCCTATGTCCCTGTTGAATCTGAATTTATCCAGTTTAAACCCATTACTATATATGTTTCCTACCTGGTTCTCTTACCATCAGAACCTTATTAATATCCCCCTTATTAAAGCCCTGCATCCATTTATAAACCTCTATCAAGTCACCACGCACCCTTCGCCTTTCTAGAGAATGCAAGTTTAATTGTTTTAGTCTTTCCTTGTATGGCAAGTTTCTTAACCCCTGAATCATCTTAGTCATTCTTCTCTGTACCGATTCTAACATTTTGATATCCATCCTATAGTAAGGTGACCAGAACTGAACCACATAATCAAGATGAGGTCTAACTAATGCTAATATAGTTTGAGGAAGACTTTGGCACTTCTGTTGTTTACGCTCCTTGAAGTGAATCCCAGTACGTACCCTGTTTGCTCGATTTCTAGCTTGAATGCATTGTGCCCTTGGACGGAGATTCGCTTATTTGGCATTTTATGAAAAATCTGTATACACCATGGTGTTCAAGAGGCTTTTCTTTATAAGATGGAATGGTTTATTTTAGTCCTCATTTCATACCCGCTGCAAATGGCAGTTACATGTAAAATGTGTTATAAACATTACAGAGTGATTCTTTAACTTCAACTAGTCACTATTTATTTAGTTTTTGTTTTACTGAGTTTTCACCAACATGTTCGAGTTTTGTAATCACTGCTACATCTAACGGTGTTAACCAAAATGCCCTATCTAGTGCATGAGGTGAGTTATAGCAAATAATATAGAAGCATGTCTGTGATGTCACTCCTTCTGACCAAGCGATCTCGCGTGAGAAAAGTTAGCTGTCAACTCTCCTCGCTTCCTCGCCTGTCATCTCGCTTTCTCACCATTACTTGCTCGGTGCCAGTGTGGCCACCTCGTTTGCTTATAATGTATTAAAGTTCCTCACTCTCTCTCGCTCCCAGCGTGACCACGGCTTTAGAGTAGCAATTCATTGGTGTCCCCAAATGTGAATTCACCAAATCCGTACATGCCAAATGCAAGACTTTACTGTAGATAAAATGAAACAAACAAATACTTTTTTATCTATTGAAGTTGCCATCTCTAAACATGGGCTGCTTCAAAACTCAAGGAATAACTCTTAAGAAAACTAATTACATGCTCTACATGACCGCTGCATTCAATGGGTTGTGAAGTGTGCAACAAGCAATATTTGTGCAGATAAAAATCATGTGAAAAATTAATATGTGCTTCACACTAAATGAGGCAGACAAGGTACCTCAGTTTCTGTATCTTGAGTTTTGAGTCCTGAGATATCTGCACAACCCCAGACTCTGAGGTCATGTGGCGGTCCATAGGCTCCGTGGTGGCTCCAAAAATCCAACCTGTGCACCAGTGTTGGAGAACAAAATTCTAGTAGTGGTTACCTTAGTGACTACACTTTAAAGTTAATGTATTTTTCAATGAGAGTGAAAGGCTCTTAACCCGGTAGCTGCGGGGGTCATGTTTCTTAGGTTAGGTTAGGTTAGGTTAAAGGCCCCTCTAAGTAAAATAATGAGAAAGAATCATCACTCACGCAAACCATTTCATAATAAATATCAACGCATGTGTGATCAGTTTATGCATCATCTATTTTGGGAGGTTTATATCATGGCAGAAATTTGGCCCGTCGCTGGTACATGGTAAAGCCACAAATTTGGCCCGTTGCTGCTACCGGGTTAACAATGTCAGGATGAAGATATGAGGTTGTTGATGAATTTACTTAAAAAATAAAAATGAACAAGTATGTAAAGTAAAATGATGCAACCTATTTAAAAGAACCTGATAAACCAACTCACCTGTATAAGTTGATGCAACAATTTCATCGTATCCAGTATTTCCTACAACTGCTCCCTGCACTGATGTAACACTTTCATTACATGCCTGAAAAAAAATGACAAGGAAGTGAAAAGAATGAGTGATGAAACGCAAACACGTGAACGAACAAAGGAAAACCATACACTCACTTAAACATGCATACCCGCAGGACCTTCAAGCATCGTTCCGGAGTGATGGCACGGGAATGCTTCAGTGCCAAGGGGCGTGGTGGCCTACATTTTTTTAAGTAAGGTGACAAAATGAACATAAACAAATACATTGAGACGCTTGAACACCATTTGATGCCACACATGGAGATGACAGGCTGCACATTTGTGGTAGTTTGTCTCCCCTAACCCCCGCAAATGTGTGGGATCACGTACTAAAAATTTCTACATATGATTTTCATTGTTTACTTACCATAGAAAACCTCATCGTTGGCTCCGATTCATCCCCATCCTCATAAGAGTATACTTCTAATGACCCATCATCTCTCCCCACAATGAGGTCCCGAATGCCATCTCCAGTCATGTCGTGATGATCCATGCTGGTCACACCTCCACGCCGGGATGTGCCGTTGCCACCTGCTCCGCCACCACCTTCACACACCCACCGATGAATGGCTGACCCTCTGAAACAATACAGTAAGTCGTCACATAATGTCATCGGCAGGTTCTCGAAAACTACAACTTAATGCAAAATGACACCGGCGTGAGGTGCATCACCATATGGCTGTACAGGCGAGCCATGACCCACCTCGTGTGTCACCGTAGTGAAGGGGTGAATGGCTGATCTACAACACAATTTATAATGGTTATCAGTGATGGTGGGGAGACCTATTTTAGACTGTCCTCACCTGCCAAGCTGCACAAGGCCAATCTTCCCATCTGAAGTGCCATAGAGGAGTTGGTCACCGTTCTCCCCGCCATCATTATAGAAGAGCTGGAGGGAGGTTGGAGGTGCTGGCAGTTCCACCGAGTACAAAACATCAGAGTCTCGCATCACCCTCAGCAAACGGTCCTCACACGCCAGCACCGGCACAAGTGTTTTCATCTGTGTGTTGTGATAAGGATGTTTCAGGGTACAAAATTGTTCACTAAGAAAGCAGTATTTCAGTTGTGTTGATAAAGTATGCAGCCGTCCCTCAAATAGTACGGTTTCCAATAGTTCGGTTTCAGTTTTATGTGGATTTTCTAAGAACATTTTTAAGGATTTTTAAATATCCCAATGAGCAGGAAATTTAAATATCCTAAAACATCTTCCATGACAATCTGTATAAAACCGAAACCAAACTATTGGAAACCGTACTATTTGAGGGATGGCAGTATACTATATTTATCATATCTTAAATCATCACACATACACCTGTCCCCCTGTATTAATGTGCACATTTGCGTATTTCCCCCCAAAAGCACAAAGGCGACTGCAGAGGAATTTTTCCGGCGCCACTCCAGCGCACCCACAGATGATTCAGGCTTCACAAAGGAAAGGGCAATCTATACATGCATAAAGCAGCATGAAGTATCACGAATAGCATCATTCATCAGCTATACTTACTAGACTGTGATTTACATAAACTTCTTACAAATATATAGTCATTGATATCTCACTTAGTAACTGTTGGGTCCTCAGCACAAAGTCTTTGCCATTTTCTTTTCCAACTTCAGGTGCTTAAACATATCACACCATGCAAATTATTTACTAATGAATGCTTCTTTCCATGAAAATCAGGAGATAAATACCTCAGTTTACAAGTTTACGAGTTTGCCCTCAGAGAGCATGCTGAGATACTCTGTTGTCAACTGAGACAAAGTGAGGACATGAAAGGGTCTATGATAGGTTTGCAGCACCTCCTTCCCCCATATATACCTCACCAGTAGTGGCTTACACCCATTGTATAATTGCCCACTCTCATTTTTGGTTTCTCCTATTCTTGTTAAAGGAGCAATGCATTGCAAGCTTTTTTTAACTTTTTGTTTCACTTCAAGAGCGGACTCCTTTGATGAAAAGATATATATACATATTTAAACCATTTACATGCCATCTTGCTGGTACGGTGGCGATCCATAGACAGCCGGTGCCAACCCTACTCCCTCCTTGCCTGCCCTTCCCCACATTCCTCAGGTGCCTCTTTGGGCCCCCTGCTTGCCATAGATGTATCCTGGCTAGCCTCTCCCCACACTCTACAGTACAGATGACAGTACCACATTTTTGCCACAATTTCTAGTGATTTTATAAATAAACCATGTGGTGTCACTGCATGCACAACATGTAAGAGATGAATCCTTGTGAACAAAACTATGAAACTGTAATTGTGATCATAAGCCTAAGTTACTGCTGACTATTAGCATAAGTGTCTTCAGCTCTACTGTGCATACAATGTGTAACAATTCAAACCAAAATATTAGGAGAACTAAACTGCAGCATTATTTTGGCATGGCCAAAGTGAGTGATAAGATGTGACAGTTTTATCAAATCTTTCATTGTCTATGTGTAAGGTGAGACTGCATTTCCTACATTAATATGTACTGTGTGTGTGAGGCATCAGCCATCATAAAAATATACCTTTTGATTGCATAACAAAAAACAGCTCCATTGAATTACAGAAAACTTCACATCTTGACATAATGGATGTCTCATATTGTGCCTGAAACAAGCCTGATCTATTTTACCTGTTCAGTAAAGAGGGTTGCCTTTAAGTATTCACACTGGGAAGGTAAGTCTGGTGTTAATGCAGGTTTATGTTTTCAAAAGGTTAAATGAATACACAATACATATATAAATCAATGTCCACGCTAACATTTTTCTGATAAAACAATGGATATTGTACATCGTAGAAAATCTGATAAACAGCACCTACATTTATTTCTGTGATGTAAAAACAATAAAATATGATAAGGCAACTTATTATTTAACAGTTTAGTTTATCTTCATGCCTCTGCTGATATTCATAAGTATGAAATAAAAAGTTCCATAAAACTATTCTAGAAAGCAAGAATGTAATTCCCTGTCATGCCATTGAATCTTCAGCCTTACTTCATAAACATCTCAAAGTAACTATTATAAAGTGTATCACTAATATGTACAGATATACAGACTGGACCACAGCCATTAATGAAGAGCTTTAGGGCACTGATTTGGAGGACGTGAGTCTTTCTCAGAAAACTGAAGGAAAATAACGCTGGATAAGTTTTATGAAATAAGGTAATCAGTTACCTTTTCAGCAGGCAGTGCAATAAGGTCATTTATCTTGTCTGCAGCCAAGAAGTAATTTACATCTTGGCAGTCGTGGTAGTGATTGTAGACATAGTCCCCACACACCAACAAGTCACTCCCACTGATATGCCTGGAAAGATTTTACAACCACATTTCACAAGTTATGACAAAACACTATTATTAATGATAATTATAAGTGCAATATCTCTTCTGTGTCATAAATTTCCACATTTTATCATCTAACAAATCACAGATTTTTTCAGTCTAAGTGATCTTTTATCTTATGATGTACGATTCATATATATCACTTTGCAAACAATATACTCAAACTATACTGACTTACATTGATTTGATTTCCTCCATTAAATTTGTGTCAAAACCTAAAAACTGCTTTCCCTTTTTTGTGTAGCCTCGAACCTCATTGCCACTTGAGACAAAAATTTTGTCCTTTACTGTTCCTGAGGAGATAACAATGCCATGTGGTACTATTAAAAACATGGTAAGTACAAAAAAGATTTCATAAGGATGGGTTTTGCACAGGTTTTAACTTTTCATTTTCATTGAAAAATCTTACAATTTTCTCAGGAAACATCAGATTATTAAAATCTGTACCCCAGAATGAATACAATGATTGCTAAATGAAAAATAATCAACATTTTATTACAAGGTATGAGAACAAGGTTAACTAATTCATATTGCATTCTTTTTATTACCAAGTGCTCCTCCCAGTTCAAGACGAGTGATGCTTTTGGCAGCCTGCGTCTGAAAGCCAAACTGCACCTCCCCTCGCTTCATGGAGAAGAGCTGGATCATGCCATCATGGTCCCCAACCACCACCTGTAAGGGGCTTTTTGTAGGAATCATACCCAAAAAGGTGAATTAGAAAACAACTTAAAGCAGACTTCTTCCTGGTCCAAGGTCCAAAGTGATATAAGGATGAGGCCTGTTCATGTTTGACCTGTTAACTGTGCTGTTCTAGAGGCTTGCGAACCTTGCCCATCTATACCTCATGGCATTCTAGGTAACACTAATAAAGCAATCCCCTTCTTTACTCTCCTCTAATACTTTCCATGCTCTCCTGCACAAAGTACACACTTTTCCATGCACTCCACTAAAACCCATACATCCCCCCACCACACTCCTCTATCACTGACCTTCAAGTGGGTCACTGTAACAGCCAATACATTCAGCCTTCCTCTTTCAAAAAAATTTCATCATCTCTCTCCTCCCATAATCACCCAGCATTCCATTCATATACAAAGAAGCTTCCCTAACTGAAATAGTGTTCAAAAGAACTTGCATCAGTAGCCATACTGGCCATTGTTTATCAGATTTCATTTGACGGGACTAGGCCACCCCTGTGGGCAGCAAGAAACTGGAGGCCCTTATGGTCTGGGCTGGACCGCCTCCTCAGCCACTCCTAGCTATTACCTGGTTATGAAAAAAACTAAACTTTGCTGATTATTAACAGATCTTCATGACTTTATAATGAGTTATATATACTAATAAATACATTACCAGCCAAGATTCTTAAGATTTGCAATATAAATCATTATAAAAATCTCAAAAAAATATTTTTGCAGAAAAAACAAAATAAGCAATAATTTTTTGTTATGTGTGACAAATAGGTGAAAATCATACCAGATAAACATCAGACAATTTATGAAAGATTCCTTTTTTGTAGATCTTTTTCATTTCCTTATACTGTAGTGAAATTATTTTTTCTTTGATGTTCTCATTTAGACAGTAATGCAAACGTTTCTGTGACAGAAAAATCTATTAAAAGGAAGATAACTTTTTTTTCCTGTTTCAGTTGAGCCAAGTCTCATTAGAATCAGCAAAATGACTACAGAATATTATTAAAAAAAAAACATGTCACAAAGCTCACTGTAAGATTCTGACTGATATTTTTTACTTCTGAGTTTTTTGCATAAACCAACAAAATTATACAGAAGCAGAGAAAATTATTCATTAAAATTTCATGAAAAGCTTAATACATGTACTTAAGTATCTGTAAAAGGAAAGGAATTAATACAGAATGTATGTTTTCTTCAAGATATTTTACCCTGAAAAAGATTAAACAGGAAACATGTGCTTTTGAATCTCAAGTAAGGACCTGTGTACCTTCTGTTGGGCTTTTGTAGTTCCTGATGGCAAGACCTTGAGGCAGCGAGGAGAAGTGAGGCCCACTTGCATGTAATCTACTCTTGACAAGTTCAGTTCCATGTTTTCTGAAAAATATGTTTACTATTAATTTCTGAAATACATTTTTACTATTGAATGTAATGTTGCCACAAAACATACTGAGTAAACTACACACAGAGCACTCAAGTAAAGAGACCTTGCTCAGATGGAAAGACAGAACATCACAAGCTTGATTTGTTCCTCAGAAATACAGAACACACATGGAAACCTGAATGCACACACACACACACACACACACACACACACACACACACACACACACACACATACACACACACACACTAGCTAGGTATAGTGATTTGCAAGCCTTTTCAGCACCATAAGCTGGTCAGAAATTAAAGAACTAAAAAGTACAACAAAAATATGACTAGTACTTCCTTAACCCGGTGGTGGCTGCGAGGATCATGTTTCTTAAAGTTCCCTCTAAGCGAGAAAAATGAGAAAAAATCATCTCTCACACAAACCATTTCATAATATTTATCAAAGCATTTGTGATCAGTTTATGTATCATCTATTTTGGGGGGTTTATATCATGGTACAAACTTGGCCCGTCGCTGCTACACGGTAAAGCCACAAATCTGATCCATTGCTTCTACCGGGTTAAAACTTTGGGCCGTATTACAAGTCAAACCTGAGAAGTTTTGGGTCCCTACAAAGGTCGGTTTAGGGGCCATATTACAAGTCCGATCCGAGAAGTATTGGGTCCCTACAGAGTTCGGGATGAATAATTCTGTAGGGACCCAAAACTTCTTGGATTGGACTTGTAATACATACAACCCTTATAATGAAGGTATAGTAAAGTGGGTACCATATTATCTGATATAATTAATGAAAAGAAGGAAAAAAGAAGAAAAAACACAAGATGTCTGGAAGCAAAGAAGAAGAAAGATAAAGCATGGAGAAACTTGAAAACAGAGAACGAATGCCATAAACAGAGAAAGCTGTAGACAAGCTAGAAATGATTACACCAAAGTGAAGAGAAAATATGAAAAAAAATATGAAAAGAATATAATAGAAAAATGTAAAGGAGATCCAAAACTTTTTATAGACATATAAATAAGAAATTAGTGAAACGAAGCTGTAAATACGATCAAAGTGGGCGACCAAGTCTTTGAGGATGTAAAGGAAATCTGTGAAATATGAAATGAAAACTTTCAGAAGGTATTTACCCAAGAGACAGAATTTAATGAGGGATGAGGAGAGATGTATGGAAAACATAAAAGTGGATAGAGAAGAGATACTGGGGCTATCAAAATCACTATAGATGGTAAGAAGGCAATGGGTCCAGATGAAATATCAGGTCAAAGTACGGACAATTTACGGTTTCACCCAACCAACGATTTTCTCACGTGGTTCATGTTTTTCTGGTGATAAATGTACTGAATTGCACGATTTTGTACCTCATTTCCGTCGCAAATGTCTACTTATCGAGTAAATTGACCCAAAGTACTAAAAGAGTGCAGTGAACAGTTAATAGAACCAATTCAAGACTCTCCAAGACAAGAGGAGGGTTTCAGAACACCTCGCCTCCCGAAATTGACCTCTCTTTTTGGACACTCCTTTGACCTCTATTCAGGAGCAGTGAGTAGTGGGTTTTTTTTTATATTTTTCTTTGCGCCCAAGAGCTGTATCCTTAGCTGTGAAAAAAGAAAATTCAGGACATTATAAATTGTTCAGTCAAGACCAGGGAAGTCCCAGAGCAATGGAAAAGGGCACATGTGTTCCCATTACACAAAAGCGGAAATAAACAAGAACCTCTGAACTAATGACTGATTTCCCTAACAAGCATTATGTGCAAGCTGCATGAGAAGACAATTAAAAGACAGTGGGTAGACCATCTAGAAAGATAGAAGATAAAAAAGGAAAGTCAATTTTTTCTTTTTTTCTTTTTTTTACGTCTTGGCCTATTGCGCCGGTAGGCTTCTTCCCGGTGGATCCTAATGGTCGGTCCAAAGCTTCTTCCTGGAGGGTCCTGATGGTCGGCCCAGCCCGTTCTGGTGCAGGCGAGTGTTTATTGTGGCACCATCTTGCATTGGCTCATGCTGTCCTCCCGGGGCTTATCTTTAATCTTAGAATCTAGAGTCCGTGTTGATAGGCGGTCTTGTTATTTGTTCAGCCACTGCCTACCCAGATTTGGATTCAGACAAGGTAAATTTTGTCATAAATCAAATATTGCTTACCTATTGATGGCACAAGAGGCATGGGAGCTATATAGTATTGCTCATAAGGATTGTCTCTTCTCAAATTGTCTATGAACATGCCAGTCGTATTTGTTTTTAAATGCATTAACACTTTCACTACCCACAACCTCCTCCGGCAAACTGTTCCACCGATTCACCACTCTCATGTTTCTACTCAAGAAACCTACTAGAAAACACAACTAATATAAAGTACTTAACGAGACTGGCGCACTCACCCTCTCCCATGCACACCGCCCCGCCGTGTTAACATTACCTGGCTGTGTACAGTTGGCTGCACTCTCAAGCTTTAGGCGGTGACAGCAGCACCCCCGGCCCGCTAAGTCCCACCAGCCAGGAGACCAGTTCTTGGCGTCCACACAGCGCGACGCAACACTCGGGGCTCAAGTCTGCTGAACCGCACGCCACACATTCCTCAGCCACGGGGGTCCTGGGGCGGGGGCGGGGCGGGGCAAGTCAGCTGTTTGTGACACCTTGCTCTTGCTCTTGCTGTACAGTTGTGCCTTCGTATCGGCACACCCTGTAAAAAATAAAAACAAAACAAGCAGTATCCATTGCAAATCTTCCAATTCCCTATGTCTTTCACACCACATCTTTTCCAGAAAAATCTTCATGGCTTCTATAATTCTATCATTTGCTTCAGCACTCAGTCCCAGCAGCAGCAGCATCCACTCCCTCATCTTGAACTTGATCCTGATGTTGCTCACCTGGTCACTCACCTGGTTGGCTACCATGTTCCAGTTAGACATACAACTCGAGGGAGATATGCTAATAGTATATTAGGGTAGCCCACAACTTGCTGGCACGCCAGCCACTCAACTATATAGTTATGTCCATAGCAACAAGTGCAAGAGAAGTGGCTGAGTTTTGTGCCATATGCACAAAAGAAAACAGCTGGGAAAAATGTCAGAGTAGAGTTAAATTTCAGTCAATATATTCAAAAAGAGTTTGTCCCAACTGGACATGGAGATGCTTTTTAAAAGATGTGATAGAATCACAGCTAACAGCTGCATCAGACAAAGAGTTCCAGAGATCGATACATCTGATACTGAAAAATCTGCGTCTACATTCCAGTGATGTGTGAGGTTTAGCTAGCTTGAGTCTGTGACCTCTGGTGTGTGTTACTGAAGAGAGGCAAAAAAGATCTTGGGGAGTTATTGAGGATTGATTGTGGAAAATTTTCCAGCATTTGATGAGATCAGCTCTAATTAATCTACCCTGGACGGAATAAAGGTTCAGAGTTTGTAGACGGTCTGCATAGGTAAGATCAGTCATTCCAGTGATTTGTTTGGTCCATCTTCGTTGTGTAGACTCTAGGAGTCTTAGGTCACCCAGGTACCCTGTATTCCATACACTAGAGCCAAATTCCAACAGAGGTCTGACGTGGGTTATAAACAGGGTGATCATAAAGTCCTTGTCTCGACAGAGTCTAGATTTTAGTAAATTGTTTGCCAGGCCCGCTGCTTTCTTTACAGTTATTGATATGTGGGAGTGGAACTTCAGTGAGCTATCAACTGCTATACCCAAGTCTTTATGTGTGGTCTCAATAGAAAGGTCAGTGTTGTCCATGTGGTAATGCTGCAAAGGACCCGCAATGATCCTATCTGTTGAGCCTCTCTGACAACGTAGCACGGCACACTTGTCCAAATTAAAACGCAGACCCCAAGAGTCAGCAACTTTGAACACCATGTCGATGTCGTTTTGACAGATACTAGTGTCTTCGGCTAAAGAGGAACTGTAGTCACTGCGTATTTTGAGATTGATTGATTGATAGTTTATTGTTGCAGGTAAACAACAAGGGAGAAGGGAGGAACATGCCATCCCCACAGCAGGACAAGTGTGGATTATACAACATTAATATGTGTGTATGTAGGTACCATGATTAAAAAGATACAATGGTAGGAAGGAAAGCACAAAGATTTTCATGTCATCAGCGAAGAATTTGCATTTAGACAGAATGTATGATGGCAAGAAGTTAATATACACCAGGAACAAGAGGGGGCCCAGGACTGAGCCCTGGGTCACTCCGCTATCCTTGGAAGAGCTGGTACATCCAGAAACTGAGACTTGCACGGTGCGGCCTAATAGAAAATCTGAGATCCATGACAGCAGGGGGCCATGAACTCCCAGTAGTCTCAGTTTGTCTGTGAGAAGAGTATGGTTGACAACATCGAAGGCTTTACTAAAATCAAAGAGCACAACATCAACTATGTATATATCCTACATTCAGCCATGAAGTGACATCATTATACACAAGTAGCAGCTGGTCGTCTACTGTTTTGCCTTGTCGGAATCCGTCAGTTGAAAAAATACCATTGGAGTCGAGAGAGATGTAGAGTGAGTCTGAGATAAATCGTTCCAGAGTTTTACAGATGTCACAGGTGGCTTGAGATTTCTCCCAGCCAGGCCCTTGTATCGGCAGCTCCTATGAAAGAAAAAACAAAACATACAGAAAATCGGTGTTGCGCTACTCTGGGCAAGATGTCATTGCCTACATCTTGCAAGCCACATGCTCTCTAAGAACTCTTTCACTGCCTCAACCACTCGTCCACTCGTCTCTCCACACAGCCCCAGCAGCAGCACCATCCACTCCGTTCCAGCAGTCCTCCGGCCCAAGCTCTATCCACTATATGTCCACTATTCGCAAGACACCAATGTCACCTACGGAAGAGTGCCTTATATGATCTTGCTGTAATGCGTCTTAGACTAGGGTATAAATACTACTGGGAGGTGAGTTTGTGCCCACTGATCTCTAATAATAATAGAGATAATATAAAAGAGATCAGTGAGCTGGACAGACTAAAGGGACCGAGCTAGCACCACAGAGTTATATACCAAGAGCGCGCTCCCGTGTTGTGGGGTTGGCGGCGGGTGAGGCAAGCTAACTTGGCGCGGCAGCCATCTTGGGGAGCCCACTTTCCCTCACTCTGTGGTGGTGGTTTTGATGGTGGTGGTGATAGTGGTGGTGGTGATGGTGGTGGTGAAGGTGGTGATGATGATGGTGGTGATGGTGGTGGTAAGGTGGTGATGGTGGTGGTAAGGTGGTGATGGTGGTGGTGGTGATGATGATGATGATGATGATGGTGGTGGTGATGGTGATGGTGGTGATGGTGGTGGTGGTGGTGATGATGGTGGTGGTGGTGGTGAAGATGGTGGTGGTGTTGGTGGTGGTGGTGATGATGGTTGTGATGGTGGTGGTGGTGATGGTGGTGGTGATGGTGGTGGTGGTGATGATGATGATGGTGGAAGTGATGGTGGCGGTGGTGATGGTGGTGGTAGTGGTGGTGGTGGTGGTGGTGGTGGTGGTGGTGGTGATGGTGGTGGTGGTGGTGGTGGTGGTCTTGGCGATGGTGGTTTTCATATACAGAGAGAGAGAGAGAGAGAGAGAGAGAGAGAGAGATATGTCACGTCAGTCCGTCTCTCTCTCTCTCTCTCTCTCTCTCTCTCTCTCTCTCTCTCTCTCTCTCTCTCTCTGTATATGATTTAAGTTCCGAATACAACATAGATGGCTACAGACTCTTCAACAAAGATCGTGTAAACCGTAGAGGCGGTGGCGTCGCCCTTTATGTCAAAAGCTATTTGCAACCCACTGACAAAACACCGGAAAACAGTAACGTTGAACATTTGTGCGTGCGAGTAAACATTGCAAAAGTCAACTTAAATATATCTGTCACCTACAGACCTCCCGGGCAATCACTCGATGACGACCTTGAAATGTACAGCGTCTTAAGGCAGTCACTTAATAACAGCGACTCACTGATATTAGGAGACTTTAACCTCCCCATATCGACTGGGCGACACTGTCAGGTACAGAAGGCGAGTCACATAGAATGATCGAATTTCTAGAAGAAAATTATCTAAGCCAAATGGTTTCTGAGCCAACTCGACAAAATAATATACTCGACCTTGTTATAACAACCCAAGATAACCTAGTCAGTAGTGTCACGGTAGGAGAACACCTCGGTTCTTGCGATCATAAATTAGTGCGCGTCGACATTAAAGCTCAATCATCAGTGACTGAAAATAAAGTAAAGGTGCCCAATTTCAAAAGAGCTAACTTCGTAGAAATCCGACAAAAACTAACAGAAATACAACTATCAGATGACGGCAACGTAGAGGAAGCCTGGCTAAGCCTTAAAAATCACTTACTCACTCAGCAGAACACATTCGTCCCCTTGTGCGAGAAGCGAATTAACACTAATAAAGCCCACCGTGGTTTAATAGCGAAATTAAACAATCAGTCAATGAGAGAAAATTGTTTTACAGGTTAAAGAAAGAACAAAGCACGCCCGAAAACATTAGACTTTATAATGATGCCAGGCGACGAGAAAAAAACTAGTAGGTCAGGCAAAGCGTAGATACGAAGAAAATATTGCAGCCAACTGTAAAAATAATCCGAAATCTTTCTTCAGTTACATAAACAACAGAAAGGCGATCAAAAGTGGTATTGGACCTTTAACAAACAGCGACGGTGCACTAGTGACTGACAGCCAACACATTGCAAACCTCTTAAACAATTACTTTTCCTCGGTGTTTAATACTAACAGTCTTCCTCTCGCTACCACCAACACCAGTACTATTGTAAATCTCGAGCATGCATTGCCTAATTTTGAAATAACAACCGATGAAGTCCTTAAAGCTCTCCATTCACTTAAAACAAATAAAAGTCCTGGACCTGACAAAGTATATCCAACTCTGCTGAAAGAAACAAAGAGCGAAATACTCTCCTCCATCACAACCTTATTCAATATTTCCTTGCGACAAGGCATCGTCCCTTCAGATTGGAAAAAGGCAAACGTGACACCCATTTACAATAAAGGAGACAAAAAAGTACCAGGTAATTACAGGCCCATTAGTCTAACTTCGGTTGTAGGTAAGCTACTTGAGGGCATAATTAGAGACAAAATTGTGAATTACCTTGAAAGCCACTCATTGATTGGGGACTCACAACATGGCTTCCGAAACAAAAGATCCTGCCTATCAAACCTATTAACCTTTTATAACGACCTCTTCACTGTTTATGACGTAACCAAATCACTGGACGTAGTCTATCTTGATTTACAGAAAGCGTTTGATAAAGTCCCGCATCATAAATTACTTTACAAATTAAATCAAATAGGTATTGACGGTCAAGTAAACCAATGGATCGCGAATTGGTTGAGCAACAGACAACAAAGAGTAGTGATCGACGGATTTAACTCAGAGTGGGCGCCTGTCACTAGTGGCGTCCCTCAGGGCTCGGTCCTTGGCCCAGTGCTCTTCATTATTTACATCAACGACGTGGATGTTGGACTCAATAACCGCATTAGTAAATTTGCAGACGACACAAAGATTGGCAACTCGGTTCTCACTGACGAAGACAGGCAAAGCCTCCAAGAGGATTTGCACAAAATTTCAGCTTGGTCGGATAGATGGGAGATGCCCTTTAACGTAGACAAGTGCCAGGTCCTTCAAGTTGGAACGAGGAATAAGAAGTTCGAATACGAAATGCGCGGCGTTAAACTCAAAAGCGTTCAATGCGTCAAAGACTTGGGGGTCAAAATCGCGTCAAACCTCAAATTCTCACAGCAATGCATCGATGCAGCAAATAAAGCGAACAGAATGTTGGGCTTCATTAAAAGAAACTTTGTATTCAAGAATAAAGATGTAATACTCCCGCTCTACAACAGTTTAGTCAGACCCCACTTGGAATATGCGGTACAGTTTTGGTCTCCCCACCATGCAAAGGATATTGCTAAATTAGAAGGTGTTCAGCGTCGGGCAACGAAAATGATCCCTTCCTTGCGCAACAAATCCTACGAAGAAAGGCTTTCTACCCTTAACATGTTCTCTCTTGAGAAACGTCGCCTCCGAGGAAAACTGATCGAATGTTTTAAAATACTTAATGGTTTCACGAATGTAGACAGATCAACATTGTTTATGATCGATGACACTTTGCGCACGAGGAACAATGGCGTAAAACTCAGATGTAGACAAGTAAATTCAGACTGCACCAAATTTTTCTTCACCAACGTTGTAGTGCGAGAATGGAATAAGCTTCCACCGTCAGTGGTCCAGTGTAACACGATTGACTCCTTCAAAAATAAGCTCGACCGTCACTTCCTTCAACTTAATATCAACTAGAGTAGAAATGCAACGTTTTAGAGTCTTCTGATTAATGTAAAATCACTTAGGTTTAAGGACAGACCACCAAGTCTGGACCATGGGGTCTGTGTGGTCTGATTTTCTATGTAAATCTATGTAAATCTCTCTCTCTCTCTCTCTCTCTCTCGAGATCTCTCTCTCTCAACCAACTCCTCCACCCACCACCACCACCACCACTAGCCTACAGCACCAGTGCACCAACACCACCACTATAGCACCACCACCACCACCATCATCACCACCACCACTACCATCACCACCATCATCACCACCATCACCTCTTACCTCCACTTTGAAGTTGCCGGCTGGAGCACAGAGTTGGCTGGACTGGGCTCCCAAAGATGGCGGCCGAAGTACTTCCGGTTGCCGCACCAGAGTGTGTGGCTCGCGCGCTCTAGATATAACTCTGTGGCTAGCACGCTGTATTTTCCTTCAAACCAGCATTGCCAAATTATCGCACTCATCGCATAGCATTGTCGTAGTTTCTGACCGATAACTATAGCAAAAAACACAAAAAGCATCAATAAATAACAGTTTTAACGCTAACTTTACTATTCTATCGTTGTTTGTGTGGTTGCGGCAGTCTTCAAGCCTAAAAATGATAAATGCCATGTTCAGAGTACGACAACTTGGCAACGCTGCTTCAAACCTCCCGGAAAATAACATAATCAAAGTGTGGCAGGCTGGCTTCTATACTTATGCTTCCTTTATTGCTGTGAGGACGAAGCATGTTTTAAGTAAATTTAAATGTCTGTTTTCATGTTTAATTCCCACGCCGGTATATGGTTTCATTATATAGTAACCCGCTCACATCTCGCTCCCCGGCATCACCCACGTTAATTAACCTTCCAACCGCCTGGAAAATAACATAATCAAAGTGTGTCATTATCAAAACCATAGTAAAGATCAGCCGTCAAAAAACTCATGAACAAAATGGTTATAATGCGTCTGTTGCACGTGGACCCCGTTGCAACATTTGGCGCCAACACGGTATCTGTTCTCTGCTCTGATTGGCTGCCGTGCGTCTTGCTGTGCGCTGATTGGCTGAGAGTCCTGCCCCTTTTCTCTCGAGCTCTCTGATTGGTCGGCACCTCAGCTAGCGGCAGGCAACACCAAGGCAAGTATAGAGAGGTATCGTCACTCATAGAACGTGAAGAACCAAATTTTGAAATGAGCTTTTTTATTAGGACCTCTCGGATGTTTTTTATGTTATAAACTACTACAATAAAATAAAATAAGATGTGGATTTTTTGTTATATAGCCTATGAAGCAATTGTCGGTGAATAAAAAATATAAATAGAAATGTTCACGGCATCTCATCCTGGACGATGATTGGCTGGCGTCTCGATAAGCTCCGCCCCTTCCTCGAGCCTAATTAAGCCCCGCCCCATCCTCGTTGTCTGCCCAAACCGACGACTTCACACACCTCACTCTCACCCTGTTTCCTGACCCCAACATTCATTTTTACGAAAAACTGAGACCACCATCATCTTCCTGAGAAAATTCTGCATCACACGAGCATAAAATTGTAACAATAATGTAAAATTACACATACGAAAATGTGAGTTAAATGAAGTAGGGAATACATATTTTCTTGCACTTATTTCCCTTCAACTCCTTAGTACTCAGCTGGTTTTCGTCGAATCACTTTTTTTAAGTGCAGATCCTAAATCTGCATGCTTTTCTGCTTCTGATGGTGTAGGGTACGTTCCGAGGTAAAAATATGCATAGGGTCAAAATCGCCTTCGAACATAAGCCGAGCCGTGACAGCTTTCATTCACTTTGGCATTTATTTACTGGTCAGACTCGCCGCTCACACACAGATGGGGCGTGAGGTGATATGCCGTGAACATTTCTATTTATATTTTTTATTCACCGACAATTGCTTCATAGGGTACATAACAAAAAAGCCACATCTTATTTTATTTTATTGAAGTAGTTCATAACATAAAAAAACATCCGAGAGGTCCTAATAAAAAAGCTCATTTCAAAATTTGGTTCTTCACGTTCTATGAGTGACGATACCTCTCTCTACTTGCCTTGGCTTTCATGTTCATTGCATCAGTTCATCCAAATAAGCGTGTTTCTAGAGGCCATTAACACGAGGGGCAGATGTCCCTTCGCTGCCGTACTAAACAACACCTTCCCAGCAGCTCACTCCTCCATTGTCTTATATATTTCCTTATTAAGCGGCTCAGCTCATCTCAACGTCCTAGCGGCGGCGATGTTAATAGAACGAGTGTCTAATTATCCCTTGAAAACCCTCACCAATATATTGTCAATAGTTTCTTTAGATAGGCAGCCGTATTATAGATAAGTAGCAATGAAACAAACATGCTGCTAGGTGAATAAATCCCGAAGTTTGCCCTGAATGTTTTGTCCGTAGCTGTGAATAGTGACAGGCGGACGGAGTGGCGGCAGGTTTGCGGGCATGAAGGGCACGGTGGTTATCTTGATGTCAAAATTACCCAATTCAGCCAGTGTGTCGGGAAAGAACATTTTAACAAAAAGCTGTGCCATTACGTTTTGCGTGGACCAGCAGCTGTGAGGGGGATAGAGTCGTCCCTGGGCAACAGGCCGGCATATGTTATGTGCGACAGCCTTCTATGTCGGACACGGCCCACCTGTTGGTGTTCAGCCCGAGACTGTATGGCGGCGACTCGGCAGCCTTAGAGCAACTCTGGTTTCCCTTCAAAACGCATAAATCTTTCGCCTTTTACTAAAGATTTCCGTGGAGGGGAACAACTCAATGAGTCTGTTATAATTTTTACTTGGCCTACTTAGTGGGCCTAAATATTACAATGATTATATACTACTTAGGGTACATGTGCAGAGCATTATGCAACAATAATTAGGAGTTTAATGCCCAGAGATTCCAGATTCCCTTCTGTAACCTCGCGTTGATCTTGGGTGTTTTGGGGCTGCTGAACTGGCAGCTTATAAGAACGTCTCCTGTAAGCTTAACCCCACTTTACCTCGCTATCCATGAATTTATCTAACCTCTTCATGAATTAACGTATCAATGGTATTGGCACTCACAGCACGTTATTACATGAGGAAGACTTGGAGTGGTCTGAATGGGGCTATAGGTGAGAGAGTATAGGGCCACGACCGTTTTAAATTACAGGAATATGGCGAAAATGATGAAGCCGTGAAGCGTTTGAGGGACTTTTGGGGGCTAATTAATATGCACTCTCTGGGCTTAAGGAGCTGGGTTACTATATTTTTATGATGGAGGCTTGGTAATGGTCTGAGAGGGGTTGGGTGAGAGACTATAGGGCCACCACCGTTTTAGATTACAGGAATATTGTGAAAATTATATAGCCATAGAGCATTTGAGGGACTTTTGGGGGCTATTATGCACTCGCTGGGCTTAGGGGGGCTATGGTAACAATATGATGGGAGCTTGGTAATGGTCTGAGAGGGGCTGAGTGAAGGACCAGGGCCAACGTACTACACCGTTTTAAATTACTGGAAAATGGCGAAAACTAAATAGCCATGGAGCGTTTGAGGGACTTTTTGGGGCTATTATGCAATCGCTGGGCTCAGGGGGCAATATGTAAGAATATGATGGGAGCTTGGTAATGGTCTGAGAGGGGCTGAGTGAAAGACCCGTCATGGAGCGTTTGAGGGACTTTGGGGCTATTATGCACTTGCTGGGCTTAGGGGGCTAGTTAACTGCATGAGAGGGTTTGATAATGGTCTGAAAGGGCTGGATAAGAGGCTAGGGCCGCTTCCACTTTAAATTTATGCTTGTGTAGTGCAAAATATTCTCAGGAAGATGATATATTTCTCATTTTTCTCGCTTAGAGGGACCATTAAGAAACATGATCCCCGCTGCTACCGGGCTAATATCCATCAACACGAATGGTATGAACCTTGTAAACAGTAACGGTGTATGTGAGTATAAGGACACAGATAGGAAGGAGATGAGTAGTTACTATCCAGCAGCCAAGGAGCCCCTCAGCGTCGATATGGTGATTTCAGTTTTTCTTTATTATGAATGGTGGGGTTAGGGTGGGAGTGAGGTGTGTGAAGTCGTCGGTTTAGAATGAACTGGGCACACTCGCGGCCGCTGTGGCAGAATGAAATGGGGCTGTGCGGATGCCGTGTTCGCTGCCCATGTCCAGAGGCGTCACTTGCAGGGCCTTGGCGCGCACTCTATGGTACATAACTCTATGTCTGAAACTCCCAACCAAGACCCAGGCCAAGGCCAAGCGTCCTCCTGGCAGCCTTCAGTGGTCTTGTTGACATTCGCCATTTCTCTGTGGTACGTTGACAGGAAGACAGAGATACTTTGATTATCAAACGTAGAAACGCGAGACTGTTCAGAGACTTTGCGAGGCCAATATCAAGGCAATTCCACCGACTTATCGCCGTCATTGGAACCAAAACCCGAGGAGGGCCACTGTTGTTTTTTTTCTGACTGCAGGAAAAACATGAAGTGAAAACAAGAGAAAAGTACGAGATCAGGAAATGTGGAATTAACGCAACAAGGACTACTTAGTGGGAGGCGTTACAAAGGCTCATCCCCCACCCACCACTGGCCTGGCCTGGACTCCTATGCATGCAACAGCCAGGCCACAAGCGTATTAACCCAGGAGAAAATGGACTCTGGGATTGACTCAACAGAAAGCAGTAATGGCAGTGCCGAGGAGGTGGAAGCCGCAATGGACGCTGTGCCCTCTGTGGCCCCACAAAATCTAACCCCCAATGATAAATGTGCCGGTACTCTGTCATCATCATCGTCGTCGCTGTCGCTCTCTTCGTCGCCTTCCTCCTCATCTAGCCTGTCCGCCGTGCATCCCAGCACCCCGGCGGCATCGTCTATTGCCAACTTTGCCCCCTCCTCGCTGAAGGCTCTGGCAGCATCCACAGTCAGCGAGATAAAAACGGAGGTGCTGGAGAACAACAAGAATCAGACAGAGCCGCTTCAAGTTGGCGGTCAGGACATGAAGACGCCCCCAAACACACCTGCCCACACTGCCTTTAAACTGGTAAGTGACTCCTGCTGCCACTGTTGTTACTAAAGTACTATCAACGTATCAAGCTTGATTTAGTTGGTCAAGTTGTAAACAGAAGCTTTATTCGGTTAATCAGAAAAACTCCTGGTAAAGATTCGTTTTATTAATGCTCCATTTTGGGACGAAACTTTTTTTTGTTAAGATTGGTTTTGTTACCCCCCTCATACAGAAAGTTTAAAAAGTTTTAGTTTCCACTTCAACATGCTTGAGGCTCCTGAGGGGGCTCGATTTAACATGGTCTTTGTCCAGGAAAGTGCCTTTCCTCTCACACTGAACTTGCACACTTTTAGCCTGCTAGTGCAAGTGTTTTCATTTACGAGCAAAAAACAATCACTAAAAATGCCATGATTTACGAACGGGTACTTGGTGTACGAGCATCCTGTTTGTACAAGTCGAAGATGCGAGTGTGGGTTCCCTTTGTTTGCCGCAAGACAAGAGTGCTCAAAGTGCAAAATAATGGGAATGGGGTCTCAGTCCATGTTGTACACCCGCAGCTCATGTCCGCTTAAGTTTGTGCTCTAGTGTGCGATTTTTGTGTTTTCAGCACGACAGTATGTGTTCGTTTTGGTTTACAAGTTTTTTGTATTGCAAGCAAATTTCCCGAACGAATTAAACTCGTAAACCAAGGTATGACTAATTCTACTGTGTTGATTTGCTTGGGGGACCACCAGGGTTAGTGTCACAGGGTGGGTGAGGCAACACGTCCCTTGGTGTATGCACCTATGGATTGATTAATTTACATATGACAGTTGTTCATGAATTTGAGAAGTGTCCTTTTAACAAAGTTCTTCTTCAGTACCCTTTGATCTCTCTGCAGGGCACAACAGAGATTCCTGAAGGCAGTCGCTTGCAGCTGCACTTCCCACTGTCAGGTAAAGGGAACTCGGAGGACTCCAGGCAGACCACCTATGAACTTGACCCTCCACCTGGCCTGACCTTTGCCAATGTGTCGCCATCCATGTGTCTCAGTCGTGGATATGAAGTATACTGTAAGTGTAGTTAAAATGAGTTTTGCTTTCGAATATCTGCACAAATATGTCTCTAGTGTGAGTTTTGGATATATGAAGTGTAGTTACTACATACAGTAATGCAACTAAGAAATCTATAGCTGTTTGGTCTTATTTTTTTTTTATTTATTTATTTATTTATTTATTTATTTATTTTTTTTGCCCCAGTCTTAGTGAGTGTAAAAGGGTCAGTAAGGGTAATGCTGGAGACTATGAACATGTCTCTGCACACTATTGTTGTGCTGTCCTCTTCATGCTGGTGCTCCTCAGTGAATGTTTTTAATATCTTTCAATCATCAACATGCCACTGTTATACCCACATAAGCCACATTATACCCCAAAAATATATTAACTTTAGCATAAATTGTTCTGTGTTTTCTGAATGCTTCACAGTAATTTCTGATGTAAATGAAAGCTTTTACCATGCAACTTCTCTTCATTCAAATTTCTTTTGTACTAATAATTACTGTAACATTTCTGTTCAGCATTTCTCTCCTAACACTTGAAGTTCTAAATGTTCACTCCTGGCCAGCACAGCTCAAGGCTATGCAGTGCTTCCCTATGAACACAATGCTCTCAAGAAGAAGCTCAGGACACTGCGCCTCAGGATGAGACAACAAAACTGCAAGATACTCTGCTCAAAGTCAAGTGAGTCAGTCCTTCATTGATAAAATATGGTTCATAGCAAATGATACATTACCCATGTCTCTGGAAACCTCCTGACATTTCAGTATTTACTCACACTTTGAGCATGAGTGATAGACATATTTTCAAGACTGACTAGCCCTTTTATAATATGGCTCTTTAGGGAAGAAAACACTGTAGTCACTTTCATTACATTTGTTCACTCATGAACATAGATGTGGCACCTGCGCATTGTTAGTTTGTGATTGCATGAAGATCATTTTTTTTATTTTCAGTGATATATTACAATGTTTATATTTAAAAAGAACTCTCAAACCCTCGTATATAAACCACAAACATACCGTTTTGCATCGATAATATTCCAAACAGGCACATGAAAGACAAGCTTGTATCAAACACTGTATAGTCAGATCATACTTGAACGACGTATAGCCTTTCAAATACCTGATTGATAATGTTGTTTAAGTTGGATAGGTTAGGTGGATAGAGAAGACTTGATGGAGAGAGAGCAAAGGAGAGGATTGAGAGGACACAACAAGAAGCTGAGAAAGGAAACATGCTTGAGAGACAAAAAGAAGTACAGCTTTCCTCATAGAAGTGTGGATTTGTGGAACAGTTTGGAAGAGGAAGTGGTGGAGGAGAAGAGTGTCCAACAAATGAAAGAAAGATTGGATAAAAGTAGACAAGGAGACAGGACTATCCGACCCTAGCTCAGGTCCTGCATGCTACAAACACACACACACACACACACACACACCATTCATTTTTGTTAAGCTTACAGGAATCTGACTCACATGCAGTCTGATTTAATATACTGTGTCCCAGAGCTGTTTTATGTTGTTTAACTGCTATTCCAGAGGAGAGGAAGCTTAGAATAGCCGTGGGACTGAACAACGTTGCAACGGTGGAGCGGTTGCTGAAGGAAGGTGTTGATCCTAAGGTTACCGACATAAAGGAGCGGTCACCCCTGCACATAGCTGCCTCAAAAGGTTATGCAGAAATAGCAAGGTAATAGTCAGTCCCCAACTTTCAAAAACAATTAGTTCCTAAAGTTTTTTTTTCCTTTAGCACACCATATTTTCACCAAGAATAATATAAGGTAAAGGTAAAGTTGAGGGCATGCACTATGGCTGCCCTTGGCCTGCATGATAATCTCCATCTCATTGGCCCTTGACACATCACAATGGGACACAGGGCAGGTGTGACATCCGGGGTGCCACGGTTTATCTTCACCAAGTTACTCATTGCGCTTATATATTGACCAGGCGGAAAGGGAGCATGAACAGCTGGGTGGGCTGCACACTGACTCCCAGAGCCAGGATTCATAGCTGGGTTTCCTAACCACTACACCACTGAGCATATGACCACAGATGTTGCGCCGACTAAACAAAACTTTCCAAACTTTTTGTCCTTGAAAAGTATGGGTTGCCACAGCTCTGATGCTAATTATAATTTCATATGTATATTTGTTCATGATATACATCTATATACATGAAAACTGATAATACAGTAGGTTGTAGTACATACAAAAACACAGTTGTATTAGGACACTGATGATCAGTAGCCAATTCGTCAACTCAATTATCTGAGTCACAAAAAACGTATAAACCAGCAAAATAAAGCCCTGTATTGTCCGTGGTTATGATTTATCGAAGTAATTCACTGTTCCCTCACCTTAAATTTTCCATAAATTATAAACAGGTATTCATCAGTAATGAAGAGATTAGGCCAATGAGACAGAGATGAACACAGGGACCACACTCATCTATAGCATATGTCCCTACCTCTCATCTTGAATAATTGGATAATCAAATACCCAATGAATATTCAATGTACATGTTTCAATAGAAAATAAGTAACCAGCAACTATTTCCTCCAGGCTGTTGCTCCAGTATGGTGCAGACCCTAACCAAAAGGATGCCATAGGGAACACAGCGCTCCACCTGGCAGCTTGCACCTCCAACATCCCCATGGTGACGCTGCTCCTCAAAGCTGGTGAGTAGCAACACTTGTATAAATAAAAGAAATGACCAATGATAAATTTTACATTCTGGTCTTAAATGTGTGTTGTTTTTGTACCAGCTGTGAAACTAGACAACAGTATGAATCCCAGCTGAGGCATTTTCCACACTACCCACCCAGCTGTTGGTAATAGAAGTAGAAGTTATTGATGAATGATTTTGGCAGGCACTAATGTGAGGCAAGCTGACAACCAGGGTTACTCCCCTCTCCACCTGGCACGATCCAAGCTCAAGCTGCTTCAAAGAGACAATTCCTCCTCTTCATGCGACATTAAGAAGCAAGTCTATCAGGTACAGTGGGCTTGACTTGTTGAAAATTCATACGTGGTACCCTAATTTGGGTTTTCCTTTTATAGTATAGCAGTGATATATTCATAATGATATTATTTCTCCTTTTCCTTTCTCCCTTTTTTCCATTACACCCTTCAAGTTTTGGCTGAAAATGTATATAAAACTAGGCTAAAAAGATGATGCCAGCTCAAATCAAGATTGTGGCATGTTACCATTGTATTCTCATTTTCCTCCACCAAGTAGCTTACATGTATATTGAAAAAATTTCCCATGTGACCAAAAAATAATGCCTGCCTCACCGAAAACTTCTTTCTGTCAGTCAGCTCTTTATCTCCTCTTCATGCTGCAGTCTTAACCCACCAGCTGTGTACTTGTAGGTGATAGAGATGATGCAGACTTACCTGGAATGTTCAGGGAGTGCTGAGGAGGCTGAGTTGCTGAACTGCTTCACCACGCAACTCTCGCTGTCAGACACGAGACAGGATGTCCAGGCGCTCCTTGACTCACTCAACAACCTCAGCCTCACCAACAACAACGCCCCCAACAACAACAATTCATCCACCACTGCCACTGCCACCTCCACTTCTCCCACCAACTCCACCACTTAGGTTCCTTCACTCATGTTTCTCCTCACAGGTAATTGAAGAATTACACAAAATGAACAGTATTATTTCAATGGCTTTCAATGGATAAAGGCTTCTGCCTCTCCTTCCTTATTTTAGTAACAGTTAAAGAATTACTATCAACTAGCATTGGTTAAATTGGCCTCAGGAAGTTAAACCCTTTCGTTGCTAAACACTCACAGTGAGCACTAGCGTAACTTGCCGGTGGTGCCGGCTGCCTGGGATTGAACCCGCGACCAACGTGACGGGAGAGCCACTCCCTACCGAGTCGGCCAAAGAGGTACCCCACTGGCTAAGTGGGTTATGGGAGGCTCGTTCATCAGGCATAGTCGCCGCACTTCACAACTTTCCCCTCTATGTAGATTAATTTCTGTGTGTTGAGACCTTTAGACTGTGACCCATTTTGCTGCACTATTTCACAATGTCCCCGTAGAGACATGCCTCCAACACTTCCCATTTTCTATTACCCTGTTACCCCTTCGGGGAAACTCAACAGAACTGCAGGAGAGGTTGCCCACCGCTATGCCACCACTGTCATGCCCTGGGAGTTTATTTTCTCTTTTTTTTCTATTTTCCTACACGTCCTCTGCGTGTATCGAAACACACGAGAAATTAATCAAGACAAGGTGAGGGTATTCGCCGGCTGCCTGGGATTGAACCTGCGACCAACGTCATGGGAGAGCCACTCCTTACCGAGTCGGCCAAAGAGGTACCCCACTGGCTAAGTGGGTTATGGGAGGCTCGTTCATCAGTCATAGTCGCCGCACTACACATGCTCCAAAGTCTTGGCTAATTTAGAAATGTTATCACCAACTGTAGCATGAACACTGCTTACAGCATGAGCTCCACAGGCAACTGAGGGGGTGGTGTGGGTGGGGTGGCTTGAAGCTGCAACAGCGGCAAGGTAGGAGATACAGGAACGCTGTGTGAACAAACAACTGCTCTATCCATGGCAGGATATGTGAAATGTTGACTCATTACAGTATCTAATATTACTAATTTTATTGGCCTCGAGGACTAGCTGTATCAATAATGCTGGAAGGAAGTATTGATGATGATTTTAACATTTTATGGAAATTTTTGGACAAGCTGATTGCTTGGGAAGGCAATTTTCCGGGTAGACCTGGACAGAGGTCTTTGCAGGTGACTGCATCGGCCAAGGATTACACATTAATAAAAGAAAAAAACAATTGTCATGGAAATGTGTAGTGGTGTTCAGTAACATTGTTAAGAAGTGAAAATGAGCACCTGTCCATGAGCATCCATTTCTGTATAATTCCAATTCCTAGCCAGTTTTTGAGGCAAGCAGGTGAGCAGCAGGACCAAGCGCTGGATTTGCAATGCCAGTAATGCAGGAGTTGAATTATGGACCTTTCAAATGTCTAAATAGTAGTTGTGGCCACTGATGAAAAGGATTTCCATAATGAGTGGATGAATAATAATTAAATTGTGAATGCCTGATAATCCTTGAATTCTGTGTGATCAGAATTATGTATAGAGTTATAGCACTCTTCAAAAAGCAGTGACATTGGAACCCAATTTTACTGTTGAGCGCTGACTTCTTAAACCAGGATATAGTAATGCCATCACAAGCAAAGTTGTTTTCCATATTTTGGGATAAGGATACAAAACAGCAGCTGATGACCTGCAGCAAGGGCTGTCCCACCGGCGACTTATCAAATCAGTAGTTTGTGCATAGCATGAAATCAATCATGTCACCATTTGCTATGAAGTGTTAAATGGCAGCATTCTTGTCCACCATGAAATATATAGTGACAATGGACATCATCTGTTCCATGTAAGATTGATAAAAGTAGTATGTAATGCTTATAGTCTAATGCATACACCAAGATAATGGCAATGAAACATAAACATCTGCCTGATGAGTGATGCACTGAGTCTGTAAATATCTCTTCTAAAAAAAATAAAAAAAATAAAAAAAATTATGTATCACTGTATAGAAATAAGAATGAGGGTAATGTAAGCAAAGAGAAATACATTAAGCTTTGGTTATGAAAAATGTCAGTAGACAATTTCAAACTTGCTTTTTAAGAAATTCAAAGATTTGTTTGTTATTTATGCAGTAGTCAGAAGTTTGGTGATAGTGTGTACAAATGTATTTAAATAAGCATCAGTGTTTATCGTAATAAGAGTATGCAAGGCAAGTGGCTAAAAGATTATGTGTCTATGTTTGGTTGTGATGTATTTGTGAGGATTTTGACTCTGAGGAGTGCCTAGCTTTTTCTATACATCTTGCACAGCCTGTTCTCTCTTTTTCTATGATGTATTGAATACTGTACTACTACCTGTTATGGACAAAGGATAGAAAAATGTGAAACATGTGACTAACAGTGAAATACTAACATTAATAATATATCAGAGAAACATTAATTATATAAGAAAATGGCAGTTATTCATCACCATCTGTGGCCTCCCAAGTTACAGAGTTGGGTAAAGATGAATAATTAAATGTAAGAGCCATGCAATACAGCAAAACCTGTGACAGTAGAATGTTTAATTAAAGACATTTTGTCCTTACCAAATCAGTGAATGAGTTAAGCTTGTGATCCTGTGTTTGTTTTAACTTTGTGTGTGAGTATAATTGCTGTTTCTAGAGTCACATGAAGTACCGCCTAATGATATGTACAGACATCAACCCTAATTCATGGTATGTCTGCCAGTTAGCATGCGCAGTGGCACCTAACCGTGAGTGTGAGGACAGTGCACATAGTATCAACATTTACCAGTTGTTAAAGTTATTTCAAGTAATTTTGTAATCAACAATATGTAGTATCCTGCCCGCTCTCAAACTCACACAGACTTGGGGCTCAACACAGCCAGCAGCACAGGCACTCAGGACTGTGCTGTTAGGCCTGTGTTGGACATGTTAGTACCTCTCCACAATACACCTGGCAGCCAACACTGGTCCTTTACTCTCAACCCAAAAAGCATGTAAAATTATATTCATGTTTTCCACTGGTGCTCAGACATAGTCACCAGTGCTCATAACATAGTCCTAACTGCTTAACCCTTTTTTTGGAATAATTAATGAATTGCACCACTCACCACCACAAGGCATGGTGGAAATGGGTCAGTACCTTCAGTACCTTCATGGCCTGTCTGACTGTGGGTGTGGAGGTGTGCTGTCCGCTCTCTCTCTGGGTTTTTTTTCGGTTTACATTTGAGAATTTCTCAGACTTACACTGTTACCGTTTGTACGTTAGTAGAGCCTAGGTAATTCTACATTATATTTTATTATATTATATGTTAAACCTCCCTTACATCTCTCACTCTCAGCTAGCAATTGGCACTAAAGGAAGGAGATTATTATTGACTTTACAATTCAACGAAGGAGGAGTTGAATCTTTGATCAATGTGTTCCCTGAATGCTGCATGTGAACTCTTACATTATATACAAGGAGAATATGGAAACAGAAAAATCATGTCACGCAGAAGTTCATGCTGCAGGTCGGGAAGGCACCTGAGTGTATGTATACTGTATGTTATGGATGTACTTTGTTCATTGAGTCATTTGAATAATAATTTGCCATACTTGAAAGAAAAAATAAAAAAAATAAAAAAAAATTTTTTTATTTAAAAATTTATTTTTTCCTTTTTTGTCCGTCTCCATATAGATTACAGATTGTGGAGGGGGGATGGGACTCAGCCAGGCCCCCCCCCAACACTAACACTACTAAAAAAAAAAAAAAACAATCTGCCTTTTTTTTTTTTTTGTCATTATAATTTAAGTCCAAAAAAAAAAGTATTTTTTTAGTTTGTTTTCAATAATAGTACAGAATGTATTTTCTTTTATATGTTTTTCAAATAAAATAATTTTAATTCGAGAAATTCTTCCTCGGGTTACCTTTTCGTTCTGAAATCGAGGGTTACCATTCTAGGGTTAAGCTGCTGGCTGTGTCCAAGTCTGGGCCTTGGTTGAAAGCATGAATGTATTATAATCCCACAAAAGTTCAAATGAAACATTTATCAAATGTGCAATTCAGTGGATCTACCATTTAGTGCACACAGTGGCTATATTGTTTGTGTTGTATCTGGCTGTGAGGTTGAAAGCTGTGAACAAGGCAATGGACTTTGTTTTTGCCAATGATGCTATAATCATCATGGAGTTGCTGGAGCTTCTGATGATGGCTCTCAAGTCACTGCACTAGGAGGTGAAGCCTTTAGGACTCCAGATCTCTGGGCCAAGACCAAGGTACAGGTGTTTGAAGGCTTTTTAAATGAAACACTACAGTCTGTTCATTCCTGTAGCAAGGACATTGATATCTTGGAAAATTCCACATACCCTGGTAGTGTAGTGCAGAACAGTGGCAAGTCTTGTCAAGAAGTCTAGGAGTCTTACAGCAGATTGGCTTGGCCTATTGTGTCACTGACTTATTCATGAGTATATGTCATTGTCGATACCTGTGCTGAAAGACAAAGATTCGGACCTTCAAATCACTTGTGCTCCCTATAATGCTCTATGGCTGTGAGACATGGACACTAAACAGTGACTTAAAGATGTAAATTGATGCCTTTGGTAATAAGTGCCTAAGCAGAATCATGGGATATCACTGGAATGACTTTGTATGAAATTTACGATTACTCAGTGAGATTGAATCGAGGCCTATTACCTGTATAGTTCGTGAATGCCAACTCCAGCTCTAAGGGCATGTGGCATGCTGCCCAGAAGCCAGTTCTGCTCACTGGGTGGTTTCTATAAGACACAATCCAATGTGGAGGAGGCCAAGGGGATGCCCACAAGTCTGTGGCTTGAGCAAGTCAGTAGATCCTGCCATGAGGTACTTAGGATGGGAAGTGGACCTGCATGGAGACATGCTTAGAGGGACCCCCAGGGTTGGCATTGTAAGGTGAATGAGGTGATATACCCACCCCCACCCCCACCAGAATATGCCCCCATTGGCTGATTGATTTGCTTTATTGTAAATAGTTTGAAAATATTAACCCTGTAGGAGCACCATTCCTGTTTAAGCACATCCAAAATAACAAAGAGAATGAAGGCACACTTGTGGCCTGCCCACTCAATGTAAACAAATGTGGTGTTAGGTACAGAGGCATCACTGTGAAAGGATATTGGCTTTTACTCATGCTAGTACTTTTTTTTTTCTAAATCAGTTAAAATCATTCACTGTTTTTGTTTTTTTTTTTTTTTTTTCTGGGAAATTGAGGGTCAACATTATACAGTAAACCCTTGCCGCTGCTGATTTCAATATAATGAATTTCGGCTTTAACAGACTTTTTTACCTTTCCAGTATGTGTGGGGATTTACCAGACAAGTTTGGTAATTGCGGGGCCATGTTCGGTGGTGGTCTGGCCAAACTTGTACACACATGGCGTCAGCGTAACACAGTATCCAACGTGGTTTGAGCCATGCCAGTGGTGAGGGTCGCTAATCATTTTGTTTCAATGAGGGTGAGGAAACTTACACTCACACCAAAATTAACACCAACGAAGTGAATAACTATTTTGTAATATTATTGTTGAATATGATTCAAGTAGTGTCATGGGTTTTCTTTTATAATGCATTTAGTTTGACACCATTTGTGTCATAGTGTGCAAACAGGTTGTAACCTTTTGAAGCATTCAATAGAATTTAGGTGTATCATGGACAGTTGCAGTCAGTTACACAACTTTGGAGCCAAATAAGAAAATGGCCTCTCAGAGAAAAGTGATTGTCGGACAGCTTCACCAAGGCACGGAGGATCGTCATCATTATGTTGAATCACTCCAGGCCATGGCAGTGGACAGTGTACCAAGGCAGCAGGCACCTGGGCTTGCCAAGTTTGAGAACCTTAAAGGGCATGATTCACAAGTTCAGTTCCATTGTAGCTCTTCTTGGCAGTCAGTGCCACTCAGTGTGGTGTGAAGTGGAATGACAAAAATGATTATTAAGATCTGTCCATCGAGAAATTAGACCATATCTCCTTACATCTCTATGGCTAAGGTCTAGACAGTAGATGTCTGATCCCACAGTAAGTGGAGTATGAATGAGTCCAGTGTGTCATTTCTTAGAGATTTGCAAAATGCCCCTCTCCTTTCTATTCCATTTAATAGACTAATATAGTTCAGATATTTATAAAACAATAACATGACATAGTTTTAGTAATAAAAAGCCTGGCTGTGACTAGCTGAAAAATGATGCTCTAGCTACTGCAGTAATTGAGTTTAGGTCAGTGCAGCAAAACTTACTTCCTGGAGCTTAAAAATGTGTCACGTTCCATCACGGCGGCATTATACCGCAAGGGTTGTGAGTGGTGGCCGAGCAAACAGGAAAAGTTAGCCTGTAAAGATCGATACTCAACTTAGTAGTATCTGAACTGTTCATTATTCATTTCATTATTTATGCATTTATATTATTGTGAATGTGTGTGTGTGTGTGTGTGAATAAATTTTGTCAGGCTGTTTTTTTTGTTTTTTTTTAAAGGATTACATCAAAAATCATATAGAGATCAAACTCATTAAATCCTCTTCCAACTAAGAAAGTTCAAATGCAGTAATTGTCATAAATTAATTCAGTCAAAAATTACATAAATACTTTGTGCATGTAATAGTAACCACTAAGTACTGTCATGTCGCACCATGTTTGAAATGGAAAGCTTAATAAAAGTTCTTTTTTTTAATTTTCTTTATTCTGAAACCCTGCCTTGTAGTCTGAATTTTAAGTCTGAAAATACTTGTATATGAGGTGTTATTTTTATACCACTTATTTCTGCAGAACGTTATTGAAGGGAAAAATGAAACTAATGCGTATATACAATGCCAGCCTTAGATATTAATACATATAACAGTTTCTTGGTATGTTAAGTCTTAGAAATATTTGTACAACACCCTCGTCAGTGCTAGACAAAGCTTAACTGTTGAATTCCTTGTAAACTGTGGGTGTGCCCAGTTCATTCAAAACCCATGACTTCACACACCTCGATCACTCCCACCCTGTTTCCCGACCCCAACATTCATGTTTAAGAAAAACTGAGTTCACCATCATCTTCTTGAGGAAATTCTGCATTACACTTTTTTTTTTTTTTTTTTTTTTTTAATGAATGTTGGGGTCAGGAAACAGCTAGGGTGGGCGTGAGTGTGTGAAGTCGTCGGTTTTGGATGAACTGGGCAAACCCACGGCCGCAGCTAGGCCGGCGTCACTTTGAGGGGCTGGACCCAATTAAGGAGGTTTGAAGTTTGAACTTCCCTCCAAGCGGCTACGGAGGGTGGATAATTTATACTCTTCCTGTTTTGTTGATTCTCAACGAGCCGTATATTTTCTATGAAATTAAGTGAAACATTTATTCGTTTCCAGGCAGTTATTTATCTATAATATTTCACCAGTGTGCAAATTTAGCTCAACTGTAACTTCGAAATTTAGCGCATTATCATATTGTTGAGTTATAATAAAAAGCAAAGTTGTATGTAACCGTGAATTCATACAATAATTTGTATAACGCAGCGCACAGTGTTTGGGCTCGTGCCACGCGGCGCTCTGGCTCGGCGGCGGGTTTGGGCGGCGGCGACGGCAGGACACGACTCGTATTTTGTGATTGTCGCGGCGCCCCGCGGCCAGGGGCGTGCAGTGCGCCATAACAGGTTAGTATACACACTGTGGTCGTCCTGCGCGGAGTAGTGTAGGGCCTTCGTGCTTATACAGAGGGTAATGGACAATGGTCGACTCGACGGGTTGTCACTCGTTCAAAATATTGGAGACGAAATAGTGAAGCAATGGGTCGCCGAGGCTCGCCGGGAGGAAGTGTTCACCTTCTCGGCGACCCTTGGCCCCAACAGCCGGACTCGAGTGACAAGACTGTGCACGCGGCAGCCCAGAACTGTCCCCCGTCAGCCGCCACCAGGAGGCGACGACGGAGGAACGTCACCTCTAGCCCTCTGACGCTTTATATCGCTTCTTGGGTCGTTATTCCTTGATCCTCCTTCCTTTGTAACCTCTATTTATTATTCTCTCCTTTTCTAGCTGTCATGTGGCTCATTGTCATGCGGTCTGTGTGTCTCCTGTCAGTCCCAGTATAGTATTGAGTCCCCTGCCTTCCTCGCCCTTCCTTCCCACTCCTCCCTGCCAGTGATTTGTGCTACTTGTCCTTCTAGTTCATGTCTGTGTTCTAAAACCTTCACATTCTATTGTAAAGTGTTCGTGTTTTGATCATTGCCCTCGCCGCAGTCTCTCTGGAACACTTTTTCTTTCTTCTTTCAAACAGCCATTTGTACTGGGTTGGTGTGTGCCATGCAGCTGTTTGTTAAAGTAGTGTATAGAAGTAAAGCAGTCAGTCAGTTAGTGTATAGCGTCTCACCATGAGAGTGGCAGAGACCAATCTTGAAGAACATTATTGGCAGTGACAACATGGTCGAGCAGATCTTCACAGTTTTCTATACGCTTGACACTGAAATACCTACATCTACATGGTCAGACAGATCTTCCCGTACCGTTTACCGTTGATGAGGTTTCAGGCCTTGGTCCACCACCGTAGCAGCTTTCCACAGGGCCGCCAACATAATAACAGTAATATTAGCACCAAAAGTTGTCCTCAATCCTCATGTTTGTAAAGTTGTAGGATTTAGTGAATAAGTGAGTCTTCAGCGCTTTCTTGAAGATTACCAGACTACCACTGTTCTTAACATCCTCAGGAAACTCATTATAGAGCCGCAGGGCACTCTTCACAAATGCTCAACCCATTTTAGATAGGGATGACTGTCTTGGCCTTCAGAATTATTTAGCTGCACTTGAAGGCTGTGAAGCCAAGTGGCAGATGACGTTTAGACCAGACAAATGCCATCACATCCGTTTCACCCATACTAACAAACCTATTCCCTTCATTTACAAACTCCATGACACAAACCTAAACACTGTCTCTTCACACAAATACCTGGGCATACACATCTCAGCAGACATGTGATGGAACACACACTTGAGCAGCATCAGGGCCAAAGCTCACAGAGCCCTGGGGTTCCTGCGTAGGAGCCTTAGCAGGTGTAACACAAACATCAAAATTCTTGCATATAAAACACTCGTTCAGTCACACATAGAATATTGTGACACCATCTGGGATCCACACACTAACAATAACATAAATAAATCAGAGGCCATACAAAACAAAGCTGCAAGTTGGGCCAGACGTGATTACAGACACACTACATCAGTCACTTTGCTTAAACAAGACATAAATCTAGACCCAATAGCAACACAAAGACAAATACACAGACAACAAATGCTATATAAAATCACAAACAATTTAGTAGACATAAACAAAGACACTTATTTACACCCGACAACTACACGATCCACTAGAAGCAGCCACACCCTTAATACCACACTTACCAGACTAATACTAGTATATTCAAATATTCATTTTTTCCCCGCAGCATCCAAGAGTGGAATCATCTCCCATCTCATGTAGTTAATAGTCCCACTCTTGACACATTTAGAAATAGGATCATCAATCATTATCTCCCTAATCCTGGCCCTTTACCATATCCCAATACCTTTCCTCATTCTAACCCTTATCCTAATCCTGGCCAGGCCTGTTTCCTGCAGTAGAATGATATAGGGTGATGATGTATATAATATTTGTATATATAATTTAAGTGAGCTCGCTTTCTACTTCCAGCTGTCAGCACCATGTCCCGCTTTGAAGTGAAGGAGGTGTCCGAGGAAGGTGAGTAAATTGCCCTTACAAGGTGCCTTCATCTCTCACTTAGTAGTACAGTATTTTACATCCCACACACAGCCCTTGCTACACAGATACAAACAAGAGTACAAATGGAGAGATCACAAAAGAAGTACAAGTTCTGTTTCTGCATACCATACAGAAATAGTTGGAAGTGCATAATCAATCATCTAACCTCATAAGATATAAGGCCACCTCTCTAATCTAACATTAAACAGATGCTGCTGGTGATGATAAATTACTTCCATAAAATTGCATGCACACCGTTCCCAGATAATAATTTATTTTGAAACACGAATTTTGCATTTGTTAACTTTTAGCAGCTGAGGTGCAGAAATAGGATAGGAATTGTTATCTGTTGTTCTTATCACTTTTCTGGGTGGATCTGTAACTTGCAATTATACTTATCTGGGCCTTGGTTTTAGTGTGTAATGAGAGAACAGAGTGATTCATGTAGAAGTGAATTTAAAACCACTGCTTTGACAGATGGGTGTGATGAGTTGGGGTTCCGCTTGGAGGACGAGTTAAACCGAAGTATTGGGAAAATGAGGGAGGAGGAAGCGTCGGGATTGTCATCAGCTTCACCACCATCAGCACAGGAAGAAGAACCAGAGAAAGAAGTCATCAATGTCCATGTGGAGAAACTTATTAGTGAGTGTTGTCTAGCATCAGAGGAAAATGTTCTTTCTTTGTTATTCAAGGACTAGCATCTGACTTGTTGTAATGTAGGTAATGTTCCTGTCTAATTTGGGTGTTGCATACCAGATGAGGAACACGCCCCAGTCACTGGTGTGTTGATGTTTGCATTGCAGGCCTCAGTGACTCCACATGCAGCAGTGAAGGTCCATCAGCCAATGCCACCCCCAAACCCTGCAGCAGCTCGTCTCCTGTCTCCCCTGCAGAGCTCCTGCAGGATGTGGAGATGCCCATTTGGGACACTGAGGCATCGAAGCTGTCCTCAGCCTCCCCCGCCACACCACACCATGCCAATGTGAGTCTGGATCTCTGACATGTTGTTCTCTCATGTCTCCTAGGACACACAGGTGTACAGATGACCGTCACTTAGGCAGGCTGATGTACTAAATTTTCCGTGATACACTTAAAATAATTTAGTACCAAAGTTCATGCAAGAAAGTGAACATTCAAAAGGTATGAATGGAATTTTAAAAGTAGGAAAAGTTCCTTAAAATTTATGACATTTTCCAGAAATGTATCCTGTAATTTCATTAGGGGGAAATTTTTTGAAATTTCTTTATTCTCTTCTTTATTTTAAGCAAATTTACCTCTTTTTTATGGGAAATGAAGCTTTTCATGAATTTAGTAGTAGCTACATGAATATGAATAATATAAATTCTTGTATCATAAGCAGCCACTCAGGCAACATGCAATTGTAATTTGAAAGCAATGGTTAGATTAATATAACCTACCACATTAGACTTCATAGAAGGCTGATCACAGAGAACTTGAGTAGCTCTGCCACTGCTCCTCCAGCGCAGCTCTTTTTGTTGCTCATGAGGTGTAATATTTGAACACCATGTTGTCAGTGATGTTTTGATGAAGAATAAATACGTTTGTGTGTGTGTGTGTGATCAGCGGCATCTTTCTTCTCTCTCCTTTCATAGATGGCCACATCACAGCAGACAGGGGCTTCACAGCAGGCACAGAGAGGGAGCACCACACAGAGTCACCCCCAAACAGCTATTCTAGTGGCAACAAGTCCATTTTCTTCAGACGACACCAGTAAGGTTTTATTTATTTTTATTGTTTTATTATTATTTATTTATTTATTTATTTTTATTTTATTTATATATTTTTATTCATTATATATATATATATATATATATATATATATATATATATATATATATATATATATATATATATATATATATATATATATACACACACACACACACACACACACACACACACACACACACACACACACACACACACACACACACACACACACAGCCAGCGCCAAAAAAATCGTCGCACACGTAGAATATCGACGCTCTACCGCTACACATTTATTTTGGCTTGTCAACGATATGGGTTGTTACTATAGTAAAACAAATCCTCATCTGGCAACTCTTCGCTTCCTTGCCAACGTCAAATTGAAATAAAATTATCAGTAACTGTCACCTCAGCCTAGTGGGAGGGTGTGTGAGGTGACCCCGTGCTCCCTTGCCCCGCCCTTGATTACTTGCTTTGAGCTAGACTGCTGTCACTTTCTTGTTGAGCCATCCAATATGTCCAACCAAGCTGGATGTGACAGAGAAAGGCTTGGTTGTGGCTTACATTGTTGAAGGAATGAGCAAATGTAAAATAGGACGATAATTAGGAAGATCAGAGACAGCTGTTTCGTTGCGATTGATTGTAGTCAATTTCTTATCCCTTGAAATTTTGTGGAGAGGAGATATCAGGACACCTCAAAGTAAATTATGCAATGTGCTGCCTTGTCTTTTGTTATATCAAAGAAAAATAATAAAAACTAATGTTCTTGTGCATTTCAGATCTGAGTGATTCTGTGTTTGAGAAGGAACAACACAAGGGTAGTTCCCCACATTCTTTTTTTGAGCTTCTGCAGGATTGTGAGATGCCCAGCTGCAACATGAGCTCCTGTGAACTCTCTAGGCTGCTGTCTTTCCCTTCCACCTCCCCCAGCAGTGCTTCTGTGAGTTCTGAGTTCCCTACAGTGTACCCTGGTAAACATACTTCTAAATATCTTTTCATTTCTATTTTCATCTGAGTTTTGTGAATTATACGAGTGTAGTAGTGTGTTATACGTAAAAATTATATATTTATTTTGTATGATATCGGAGTAAAAGTGCGATATAATTTGATATTCAAACTGTGACCTGACAGTGTGTGTGCATTATCGCTCGTCTACGCCGCACCAGTGATATTTTCAAGTGTTTTGTGAATTATACAAGTGAAGTGTAGTGTTATACGTAAGAATAAGATGAGATGGAGTGTCAACTCTGTAGATTATTTTGAAAAAAATACAGTTTTCTTGGTATAACTCGGGAACTAATTGGTGTATGAGGATTTTGAGGGTACCATAAAAATCCTCACTAAATTGCACTTCGAAACATATATTCGGCTAAAAAATGTTGGCCCACAAAATTCCGAGCTAGCGATTGGGGAAGAGTTGGTACTTAGGATTTATTGTCTACTATACTCTATACGGAGGGTATGATATATCTGTGAGGGTAAAATACGTCCGGGAATGTAGAGTATCGTGGCGGCAAAAAAAGGCCGGTTGGGCCTGAGAAATGCATGTTGAGTGTAACAGAAACTCATTGGAAACTTACGGTGCACGAGAGGGTTAATACACTCCTATAGTAACATCACAGTATAATCAATTACAGTATTTTCACTGGAGACAAAATTAAATCACTGAACAGCTTCCTTTTCATTACAAGAGATATCCTCCTGCAGTTCTTGAAGTGGTTTCTATCTGGAATCCCCTAATATGCACTCATTGGAGTGATGAACCACAAATGTTCCACTGTATTCATGGCCTGTCTTTATTAGTGATGAAAAAGTAGTGTCCAATTGGGTGCTTCCTTCTAATCTAATCATTTTTACCACATGGCAGAGCAAGCATGGCACCGAGACCCTTTCCTCAAGTGCCATCATGTCAGAGGCCATATCGGTGCTGGCAGAGTTAGAGAGAGCCACAGCCAATATGACCTCCTCCCCAGACTCGCCTGGTCGTCGCATGACTGTACATCCCCTTGGTAAGTCACATCCTGGTTGTGAAGGTGGCATGACCCTCTTAAAAATAAAATTAAAAGGAAAAAGAATTGTAAAAAGAATCTTCATTAACAAATAACAATACTGGTTGGAACAACAGTCATAGAAGGGCCTGAATGAAAAGGGCTGTGTATGGTGATGGACTGTATGAGAAACTGAGTGAAACTGGTAACTGCAAGAGAGTTGACAAATGTTAGGTTGGAATGATGACTACTCAACATATTCAACCCTTAAACGACGGCCATCATTTATTTAAGCAATCCTGCAGTGGTCCTCATAGACGGCCATCATTTATTAATTAGAGTCTTGGGCACCACTAATTTAACCCGGTAGCAGCGGGGATCATGTTTCTGAATGGTCCCTCTAACCAACCATTTTATAATATATATGAAAGCATTTGTGATCAGATTATGTATCATATATTTTGGGGGGTAAATATCATGGCACAAATTTGGCCCGTCGCTGCTACACGGTGAAGCCACAAATTTGGCCCATCACTGCTACCAGGTTAAATGTGTGGCTCAAATTTTGTTGGTCCATTGACTTGCCATGCTGTCTGCCAGCATATCTGGCCCTCATGGATATGAAACATGGTCATTAGTCCTCACTGAGCTGCCAAGGAGCTCACACCAAACTTCTTGGGAAAACACGGGGAAACACAGTGACTCGTCAGGAGGAAAGGCGAGGATAGAGAGTGAAGATTATTTTGTGTACAGTGACAGCAGTAATTAACCCATTGTGTGAAATAATTATAAGTGAATAACACATTCTTCTATTGGCATGAACCATGTGACTTGTTTTGGGTGAAATTTATTGTCATGTTCTCATTCAGGCAGTCACTCGTAGCCTCCCAGAGTGTGATGGCCGTGCCAACGGAACCTCAACTTTCTTCTCCTCATTCTTCAGCGCAACACCCTTCCTTTCCTAGTTCTTCACCACAGCACTATTCCTCACCTTCCAACAATCATCCTACTTTTTGTGCCTCTTCACTTGACCCTTCCTGTTCCAATCGTGTGTTCCCACATCTTGATTTATCTCTTCCACTCACACCCATCCTGCCCTCATCCCCTCATTATTCACCCTCATCACCATTGCCTGGAAATTTGTCTCACAGTCTATCATCTCTACTCCTTGGCCCGTCACATTCATTCCCTCATTGCTCTTCACCTTCCCCCCAATGGAAAAGGTGACTTTGGCAAGCTCTGCACCTGTAATACATTTTATAAAGTAAAATTGGATTCATTAACTTGTTTTCACCACCACTGCCCATGCTCAGTACAGTTCAGCAACATTGATAGACGCCCAACTGTATCTTTAGAATAAAGTTCGATAAATCATCAATTTTTACAATTTCATATTTTTGTACCTCATTTTAGTTTTCAGGAGTATTTTTTTCTTCCCAGTGTAAGCACTAATTGGAAGTGTGCTTATGAATTGGCAAACATACCCTGTGGCATATTTTTTAATGTCAGTGATTATAATTTGTTCATTTCCTGTGTGCGGGGCCTGGTGTGTGGCAAAGCTTTCTTCTCCTTGCCTGAATCTACCTGTAATTATTAATTGCACTTTATTCTCCTTAGATATGGAGGGGATCAATGACAGCCTTCTCAGCTCCCCCTTCCGGCACCCGTCCCAGAACCTGGTTCCCCAAGACCTGTCACTGCCATCCTCCAGTAAAAGAGAAGTGAGTAACGTGTCTCTGTGTCTCTGTTAATCATAAGGTGCTGGCAGTATAAATTGAATTCCTAAAGATGTAGCCACTTTCTTTGATTGTTGTAAACAGATCACAGTAAATCTATTTTCTCTGATCTTTTCACCACTCACTTTACTTGGTCCAAGAAGAAATATATTGTTTATATGTTTCCTTCTCTTAACTTTATTTTTCCTGCCTACATAATGATGTAGCTTACTTTCCTCAGGGAAACACTGAGCCACAAAGTAGCAACACAGCCATGAAGGAAAACACAATAGTGATGACCGAGCCAGTTGGAGTCAAAAGTGAGCTGAGCACTGTTGCTGACAAGGATTCTTTGGCCTCTAAAACAACAACTAAAGGATGTCTGGAGAGTGAGAACTATGCATCCACTGAAACTGATCAAACTCCTTCCTCCAGTGAACAACCAGTGATTGAGGAAGAGGCAGCTGTCAGCTTGACAAATGACCTTAAAAAAAGTCCATCAGAGACCAATATAGTTGTCAATACCACATTTGATTTCAAAATGTCATTAGGGAAGGAAAATGCAGCTGCAAACACTACTTTTGACTTCAAACAACCAACAAAAAAGGAAAATCCATCTGTTGATTCAACTTTCGTCATGTTAGGGAAAGAAAATCCAGCTGCCAACACTACTTTTGATTGCAAGAAAGTGTCAGAAAAAGAGAATCCAGTTGTTAATACTACTTTTGACTCGAACAGACCCCCAGCAGAATGGGCAAACCAACAAGTCAACACTACATTTGACTGTAAAAGACCAGCAACAGGAGAGAACCAAGCAGCCAACTCAACCTTCAACACTGACAACAGGCCAACAGGAGTGGAAGCTCATCAAGCAGCAGTGAATACCACATTTGACTATAATCAAGATAGGAACGAAGTGAACAGTACATTCACCACTACACAAAAACAGAACTCTGAACCATCCTCTTCCTCCCACAACAAAACTAATGAACTCAACGTGACATTTGAAAAAGGAGAATACCGCATCGGAGACCAGAATGAGACTGTTAACCTGATGGACGTCGAGGAGAACGTTCTGCAAGTGATCCTGGATGCCACACCAAAGAAGGTTTGCCGCCAAGTCCCCAAAGCTGCCTCCACACCAAAGACCTCTGGACACCACACAAAGCCTCATCTGAAGGCAGGGGTAAGTCCTTATTCTTCCATTAGAGCTCCTTCAAAGGGTTGGTCATAGCAGAAGAGGGAACCTTTCTTCTCATACACCATTTTAAGTCATTGCACTCCATCCTTCTTTTCTCCACCATCCTTGTCATCCAAACTTTGAAATTTTCCTGAGGCTCATTGTACCCTTGCACCTGCCACATTTACCTTTTCCTCCTGTTTTCTTTTATCTCCAGTCAGCAGAACTACCTAAATTCTATTTTTACCTAAGTTCAACTGTCCCAACAACTCCACAACACATTCCATTACTTTTACCAGTCATTTCAAACCCTTCATACTCATTGCCACTCCCTTTTACCATATGTTAAGACAACCATTTGAAGAAAAAAAGGATAGAGAATCATCACTTAACTGTGTACTTATTTTAATGATTATGATGCACCATTTATTAAGTAAGTCTGCTTGAATATCAAACTTATTATGATTCTCTCTCTCTCTCTCTCTCTCTCTCTCTCTCTCTCTCTCTCTCTCTCTCTCTCTCTCTCTCTCTCTCTCTCTCTCTCTCTCCCCCCCCCCTCCCAACAACAGCTCACCAAGGCCTCACCCATGAACATCCTCCACCGCCTGTTGGAAGGGACCAAGCAGGAAGCTCACCAGGAGCTGCCCTCCACCTCAGCCACTACCACCACAGCTCTACCATCTTTACCAAGTAAGCAGCAAATAGGAAGCTCCTGTGTTCCCTGTTGCCCTACTTGCCAGAAATTGGAGTTTGGATTAATGGGTGGCTGGTTATCTTTGACCTATTTATGAGAGCGTGAGATTTCTTGCCAGATAGAGCAGAGTGACACTGTGGTCACAGTGCTTGGCTCACAACCAAAAGGTTCAGAGTTCAATCCTGCATAGTAAGGTTGGAGTCTTGACTTAGTCTTTAGCTTTGAGAATTATTTTAACTACCTTCCCTGTTATAGTATTATTTAGAAGTATATCAGGCATATTACAATGAAGAGCCTTCTTACTGTCTGAATTTCCTCTTTCTGATGGCATAAACTTTCATAAGGGGAATATCAACACATCTCTGGGACTAAATCTGATCATTGTTTTATGGCATCTTGCTGTTTTTCTGTACATGGAACAGCATGTTGTTTTATGTATTTATTTTATGTTGTTTTTTTGTTTTACCAAGGGCATGTCTACATTACTGCAAACAAATGAGGGACATATGTGTAATGCCCCGACGAGCTTCTTTTCTAAATCCTTCCTATTTCTCAACACGTCCTCTGCGTGTATCGAAATAACACAAGAAATTAATCAAGATCAGGGTATTCGCCGGCTGCCTGGGATTGAACCTGCAACCAGCGTGACGGGAGAGCCACTCCTTACCGAGTCGGCCAAAGAGGTACCCCACTGGCTAAGTGGGTTATGGGAGGCTTGTTCATCAGGCCGTCGCCGCACTACATATGTGTATCAAGAGGCTAACAAGGGAGTCTTGAGAATATTGATTCATGTTAGGCATCTGTTGCTGTTGGTGCCTCCATGATACAGTTTCATTTGCACAGAAGAAAGAGTATTTGTTGCTACCAGTGATTTGTTGATGTTGCTTGGTTGTGGAAGTGTGTGACAGTAATAGAGTGTATGTGCATCTTCTGTGAAATTTTCTCTTTTTCCACAGCCAGCTTGAAGTTTGGGAATGGGCAGCAGCAGCGGCGGCAGAATGGGTCAGGGGTGGTGCGTCCTGGCCCCATGAAGGCTCTGCCCCTCAGCACTCTGGTCACCAATGCTGCTCACCTGCAGGAACAATTCAAGAGTGCTGCTACTGGCAGTGGTGAGTGGGGTGTGCATGTGTCTGAGAATTTTTATTAATTTAGAGTTGTCCTTTGTAATTATTCACGAGGATGAAAGATGTAACAGTGATAAATCAACTTATATCCAGTAACCACTGTTTGACAAAATGTAGACTTGACCCCAAGAGGAGGGAGAGAAAAGTTAATGAATTTGAAACACCAACACCCAAGTGTTCCTGCAGTCAGGAAGTAGGCTAAAGAATTTAATTAAAAAATTTAGACTTAATTCTCAAATTTACTGAATAGGTTGAACTGGATATTGAGAAACACAAATCACAAATCACAAATTAACACAATTTGTGATGGAAGTTGCATCAGAGACAAACACAGAAGAGTAATACTTAAAAATGTGGAAACAAAAATTTATATCAGGATTTTTATACTAAACTATTATTAGAGAAAATCGCTTGACGTGCACAGAGAAGGCCAGTTTTGTATGAAATTGATGAAGCCAGTGAGACAAAGGTTTAGCATCTAGAGTCAAACCTAATGATTTTAAATATTTACAAAAACTGACAAACTGGTAAATAACTGATAGAAAATTACCCCAGGTGAAGACCTTTCACCTGGGTGTGATGAGATTAAAAATTATATGAAACATTTCCATAGAGACAGGGAACTAGGGGCACAAGACAGAAACCAGTGGAAACTTTTAGGAAATGTCTTGTGTTCTGCACTAGAATTATATTGACTGAGGATGCTTATTACTGTACTCACTTCTACTGATATGTGCAGGAGACGAGCACTCTGGGGGCAGCACCAGTAGCATGAAAGGAACACTAGCACAGAGGAGGAGGGGCATAGCAATACCTTCATTTGGATCCATCAGCAGCATTGGTGAGTTGACTGCTGAGGCAGCTTTGCCTGACTTAACCTAACTTAACTTCAAATGTAACTTATTAAAACTTTTTCCTTAATCCATCATTTCCTTATCTGACACAATGAAGTCTTGCTGAACTACATAAAGAATCTTCACAAATTTGTATGCACCATTCTTATTTATCATAAAAATTATTATTGTAGGAAATTGAAGCAAATAATTTTTTGAAGTAGGCAATCATACACCTTCCACAACTAGTCGCTCCCAGTGATGTTTAGGGTGGACGAGGGAATGGTGCAAGCCCTCAGAAGATCCTTTGCCTGTGTCCTCACAGTCTTTCTCCTCTTTGTGCCTCAGTTAACACCTCAAAGTAGTTCAACATACCCTCTGAAGACAGTCACTGTTTTCAGAAAACTCCATGCACATGACACACTCATCATTTTTTCAAAGTTCATGCAAAATGGCTAAATTATGAAAGTACAAAATATAACCACCTTGGAGTCCCATCTAGGAAGGGGACCAGAAATATCCATCGGTCAGACTCCACACTAGGATGCACCTTATTGACTTGTCCTGATAGCAGGTAGCTAGCTCCCCAAAATTTTTCTTTAGTTTCTCCAACTTTTGCTGTCTTTTCTTTGATTTCCTTTCTGTAGAACACCATCTCTTTACCAATACACAGGTACCTTTGACTACTGACTAATCTCTACTCTGTTGTCTCCTACTTTTTCTTCTGTATATGTGTCCAATGATATTAGAGGCACTGAGCGGCAGAGGGGCCAATGTGCCAAAAATCACCCTATTTCGTTACAGGCTTTCTGATGTGTATTTTATTGACATTTGATATTTTCTTTATTTACTGTCTCCTTTGTTAACAGAAAATGATGACATGTCAGGCACACCAGACGGTGTCATCAACCACAACACAAGCATATCAAGTCCTGAAACTTTTCGGTAAGTACTTTTACCCGTTAAAATCATTTATTTATTTATGTATTAATTTATATATGATATCATTAATTTCCTTATGAGTCCATCAGTTTAACTTCCCTCCAATATTAGCCATGTACAAAATAAAATGTATGATCGAGCCGTCACTCAGAATTGGGGAAGGTTTGGGAAAATTCTTGTCACTGGGGTATTTCTTGATCGCCAGGTGACGCCTCGTATTTTTGGGGGGTGGCTTTTTTGGCAAGTATGGGCCTAACCCATAAATTTGAGCTAATAATCTTGAGGTCAACTTGTACGTCAGGTCCACGTCCCAATTTATGGTGCAGTAAACCTTCAATATAACGGACTAATTGGGGGGGGGACTTATTAATGCTGAAAGTCTGTATAACTGGCGAAAATTCGGAAAAAAAAAGTAAAATAATACCAAGGAACCTGATAAACATGTCTTTTTTTTTTTTTTTTTTTTTTTTTTTTTAATTATTGTGTGTGTGTGTGTGTGTGTGTGTGTGTGTGTGTGTGTGAGTGCGCACATGCACGTCTATAGCTGCATAGCACACTTGACGATGGACTGCGAGGCTCTGAGGCTGCCAAGTTGGCAGTGGGGCCCTGCGGGGGGGCTGTATTGTTATGGCACCGACCTCAACTTTTGATTTGTTTTTAGCATGGATAGGGTTTTACAGGAACAGGTTGCAGGTCCTAATATAACCTATCCAGATCAGCCATTGGACTGATTACTAGTGGTGGGTAGGGACACTGAAACCTTGCTTGATATATACATTGTTTGGTGTAAATAAAGTCACATTGTCATTTACATTATTGAGAATTCCCACAGTATAATTCAGTGACAATTCACTATGTGAAAAATGTTTTTAGTTAGGTAGGAATATGAAATTCATTGCTTGTTCTGGAGCAGCACTGTCTACCGTGATATGTATATCAGACCTTGACAGCCTGAAAGTATAGGTTTGAACCATTCATCTCTATTTGCACTAAAAAGGCCAAATATAAGTAAACATGTTCGTTATGTAAAAATAATCTGATGAACATGATCTATTTCATGTTAAGGTTCATTTTCTAATTATTTTTATCTTTCAGAATGGATGTGTTGTCATGTAGGCCTCGCATCACCAGCACCCCAACCTTTGGCAGTCACAGGATCTTCCCAGATGTGATGGAGATGGATGGAGCCATTCCAACACCTATATCGCAGGTCTCCTCCAGACCACGCTTCTCTGAGCTAATTAGCTCCTCTTGCCCAGGGTCATCCAATGGTGAGCTGCTGTCTGTCTGTCCTTGCCTGATGGAGGTACAACAGGGGCTTTCTGCATGAGGTGTAACAGCTTTCCTGAAATTCCCTAATACTGGAATCAATTTGAAACATATGCCCAAGATGACAGTCTTAATTAGATTTATAAGAATTACATGTAGCTCTTCCTAATAATGTCTTTGCCTACCACACCCTAGGGAGCCTAGAGAAGGAGGAAGTAACTAAGAAGTCCTCCAGTGATGGTTCTACAGACAAGAACCTTCCTGAACAGCCTTCTCCAGCAGATACAGAAGTCCCTCAACCCTCTCAGTCATCCTCCACACACCCACTCCCTACATCTACCCTTCAGCCATCCTCTGCTGAGCCAATTTTTCCATCAAATTCTCAGCAACACGCTGTTGAGCCAGTTTTGCCATCAACCGTGCAGCTACCTTCTTCTCGGTTATCTCAGTCATCCTCTCTACACCCACCTCAGTCATCTGGTCTATCATCCTCTTGGCCTTCTCAGTCAGCCTCCTGTCTGCCATCTCGGCTATCAACTTCACAACCACCTCAGCCATCAACTCCCAGTCCTCCCGAGCAGCTTCAAGTAGAGGATGACACCACCAAAAACAGTAAGGAGTGTGAGGAACAGAAACTAGATATCTGTGAAAAGAAGCTTGGTGCAGCACCAACGTCGGTGCCACAAATAACACAAGCACCTGTTCCACAGACAGTTTTAAATGTAACAGTGACAACAGAACAGCAATCAGTTCCATCAGTGATAGAAATACAACCACCAGCACCACTTTCACCGTCAGCACAGCCATCATCACTGCTACCTTCCCCACCAGGAACAACAACATTAGGATCTACTACTGGTTCTGTTACTGTTATGCAGTCTTCATCTTCATTGCTGCCACCACCAACAACAAATACAACAGTTCAGCCATCATCATCTCCATCATCACCACATGCAACTACAAGAAAACCAAAGATGGCTGTTAATAATAAGGTCAGCCAAACCAAGTCAAAGAAGAGTACACTGGCTTTGCCATCTTCAACAAAAACTGCAATGTCAACAGGAGGAAGAGCAGGAGCGGAGAAGGATGGAAAACTGAAAAGGCAAAGTAATGTTCAAAAGCCTTTAAACACCAGAGGCAAGCAAGCACAACCAATGAGCAACTCAGTAGACAAAGAAAACAGAAGGAAAAGTGGTACAGTAGTCAACAAACAAACTCCATCATCACCATCTCAAAAAGGGACTGAGGGGCAGCCACCACAGCGAGTACCACTGACCAAGAGAAATCCATCTCCAAGACTAATCCTCAAGCCCTCCAACACTAATATAAAGGAAACTATCAATAAACATAAGTTCACCAACAGACCTCTTACCACTAAAGATGCCCCCATGAAAGCTGTGCCACAAATTGGAATTGTTGGAACTGTGAAGGCTGTGAAAAGCATTCCAGAGGTACAAATTGATGAAGCTGGGAGCACCAAGGGTAAAGGTGTTGTCAGAAAGCAGTCACCTGAGCCCCATAGAGGTTTGTCTAGAACCCTTTCTGGCTCTAAGCTGCCAAGAAATGAAAGTGCACCAGGGACCACCAAACCACCTCAGAAAACATTATCGAATCACTCAAAAAAGCTGCGATCCCCTCTAAAGAGATCAGAAGCAGAAGTGGTGAGTAGATCCAAGCTACCGAACACAAGTGGCAGGACAATCCCAGTCACCCATTCCTCAAAGAACCCTTCTGCAGCGCCCCAGATCAAGGCCAATTTACCGGTGAGGAGTGGTGAGGCACTGCGACGAAAACCTTCGTTATTGAAGACCCCAAAGCCAGTTGTCTAATTATGACTAACGTATTTTATGTATTTTCATTTTTATGTTCAACCCTTTCCATCCGTGACGCAGACGTCGGCGTCACAGTATGGAAAGGGTCAAGAGGAAATGGAAGAGGATTAATCCTCTTCTAAACCTCTCAATCCTCCTCTAAATTCCTCTTAATCCTCTTACATTTCCTCTTAAGAGATTTAGAAGAGGAAATGGAAGAGGATTAAGAGGTTTAGAAGAGGACTAACCCTTTACATACGGTGACGCCATTGGACGCCCATCGGCGTTGCTGGAGTGAAGGGGTTAATCACTGCTGGTACATAGCTTTTTACTGTAAAGTATTGTTTATCTGATGCTCTTTTGTTAGGAACCTTAGGTTTTAATCACATTTTAGGCATAATTAGCTTACTTTGATTTTGATGCTCTTGGTGTTTGTTAGAGCTTTCTTATTGTAAAAACAGTAATGATGATGATGATACTCTTGAGTAAAAGTTCACATTAAAGTTTTTAATATTTTATACAGTTCAGAATCAACTGAAGCATTATGGAGATAATTAATCATGAAGTTGCTGACCCTGGACAAGAACAAGGTTTGGTTCTCAGACTGGTTGTATTTCAGGCAGGAGTCAAAGTTCTGTGCCCACATCATTAGCTGCAGCCATCACAGAGCAAAAGTGAGGTTGCCACATCCCAGTGCTATAACAGAGTGCCTCATGAAGTTTTTTCTCTAAATTGAAATTAGGATTTTGTTCCCAGAAAGTATATCATGAGTATATTGATGTTTTATATAAAAGCAATATTTGTGCTATAAATGGGATTAAATTATAACTTATATAAAATTAGCTTCTTGTTAGTTTATATAGACTGATTGATTGATTAATTTGTGATCATTACTTCTGGATTTAATCATATACTGTATACAAGTGTTTCATCATTCTGTAAACTTCATTTTGCTAGATAATTTTAATAACTGGAAAGAAATTTCAAAGATAAATTTTGTTATATAGCTTTAACATGATAATTTTATATGGTATAATCCCTTCTTTGCAATGTATAAACTAATAAATAATATATTTATGCATTTACCACAAGAATGAAAATAGTACTTCTTAACCCACTGATGACGATAATGATCTAATCGGTTAAAATGTTTAGTATTGACTCCCTTACAACTGTGAATGTGATTGAAGTAAGAAAAGATTGATTGAATGATTGATAGTTTATTGTTGCAAGTAAAACAACAAAGGAGAAGGGAGGAGCATGCCATCCCAACCCCCAGGCAAAGTAAGAAAAATATATACAAGTTTGATTTTGATATGGCAGATTTTCGTACCGATCGGCAGTGGCGAGATGAAAACTGCTCCCGTCTTTCAAAAAACCACTATAAACTAAAAATACTCCCATAATTTTAAATCAAAGTCTATAGCATTTTATTTATTGTCTCGTGGGAGGTACCGCCCCCCTCTCGTGCATTCCTTCCTACCATTGTATCTTTAGTTTCATGGTGCTACCTACACATGTATTAATAGTCTTATAATCACACTGTCCTGCCTGGGGGTTGGGATGGCATATGTTCCCTTCTCCCTTGTTGTTTACCTGATTGATTGATTGATAGTTTATTGTTGCAGGTAAACAACAAGGGAGAAGGGAGGAACATGCCATCCCAACCCCCAGGCAGGACAGAGTGTGATTATACAACTATTAATACATGTGTAGGGAGCACCATGAACTATCAATCAATCATCAATCCTCCCTTCTGCCTTCTTTACCTGCAAGAGAAAATTATCAAGCAAGCAATCTAATAGTGTTTCTCATTTGATCATAATGCTATAGCACAATTAACACTGATGCAACACTAAAACAAAGGCAGAACAACATCACAAATATATTCAGTGACTCGTTATTTGAATATTTGTACAGTGGGTCGCATTTTAAAACATTTCGCCTTCCACTGTCGCGCAATGCTGGGGAAAAAAAACTGATTGATTGATTGATAGTTTATTGTTGCAGGTGATAGTTTATTGTTGCAGGTAAACTCGACCAGCAGCAATAAATTAAAGAGGAGTAAAAAAAAAGCATAATAGTGGAAACAAACAAAAGGACAGAAAAGAGAAACGCAAATAGAAAAGTCCAGAGGAAGATAAAGTGAAGAAGATAAGGAAAATGAGATAGAGAAAGCAAATTAGTCGGTGAAAGGAAAGTGAACAGCTGAGCTTAGGGCAGGGTGATGTATATATACATTATAAGTGTGTGCAGTGAAGTAACTAAGTGTGCGTAGTAAGTATTTATTAGTAGGTGTAGAGAAGAACCAAGGAGGACTATAATAAGAAGCGATACAAAGCAGAACAACTCAAAAGAAAAAAGTCGTCGGCACCCGTTGCCAGAATGTCGTACTCAGCCTCCTATGTCTGCCGATTTTTGACCCATAAACTGCCTCCTCGACTTCAATATCTGCCTTCATATATAGTTATCGTTAAAATGGTTAATTATTGGTGTTTTTTGTATATAGCTATGGCTCAGAAACCGGTAAATACGAGGCTCTGAGTACGATAATCTGGCAACGGTGAACTGTCATCGCGCAGCTGGCGGCGGCGAGTGTCAGCGGCTGGCTGTCATGGAGGCATCAGCTGGGGTCGGATAGCTGCCAGACTTTGCTGAGAACCATCGATTCTCAGAGGCAATGGCAACGGCCTTAACGACAGCGATCCCGTCAAGGGATGCTGTGAGAATTAAAGTCATCCAGGTAAGGAACTATCACCAGACAACTCGGTAAGCCCCAGCGGCAGGTGTTGGGTCCCTCTCTCCCTCCGCCGTGGTATTCGGTGCCCAGCGGTGCCACGTCCCCAGCGGCAGGCACCACACGGCACCCGCGGAGAAGGCATCCAAAGAGTGCAGGCTGGGGGGCGAGGGGAGCCAGCCAGGGCGAAGGTTACGTGTAGAAAGTGTTTGTGTTGGGAGCCCAGCAACCATCTGTCAGGTGAGGCGAGGTAGGCGCTCACCTGCCTGCTCACCTGCTTGGCCTTCCTCAGCAGGTTGTCGCAGATGCAGGTTCAGAGCAGAGGGGAAAGCCTTTGGTATGGAGAGTGAGTGAAATTGCATGGTTTCCGTACGTTGTAAAAAAAAACCCGGAATGTTTGAAATTTCCCTACATCTAAGTAATTGTAAGGAATTTCCCTACGTCTAAGGTATTTTTCAACCCCCCCATAACTCAAAAACTATGCATTTGCGACGCATTTCATGGTTACCGCCGCATTCCCCGAAGTCTCAATGGCCCCCTAGCCAGGTTGCGAGGGGTGAGTATGGGCAAACACTAGAATAATACCGCCTTGGCCAGTAGACACACCAGCACATCCCATTAGCATTTGGCTCTATATAAAAATAATGGAGGTTACTATTTAGAGGGTGTTAGGTTACTCTTTAAGGGGGCCAATTTACTCTTAAGGGGGCCAATTTACTCTTTAAGGGGGCCAAGTTATTATTTCAGGGGGCCAAGTTACTATTTAAGGGGGCCAAGTTACTCTTTAAGGGGGCCAAGTTACTATTTAAGGGGGCCAAGTTACTATTTAAGGGGCCAAGTTACTATTTAAGGGGGCCAAGTTACTATTTAAGGGGCCAAGTTACTCTATAAGGGGGCCAAGTTACTCTTTAAGGGGGCCAAGTTACTATTTAATTAAGGGGGCCAAGTTACTATTTAAGGGGGCCAAGTTATTATTTATAAATAAGTTACTATTTAAGGGGCCAAGTTATTTTAGGGCCAAGTTACTATTTAAGGGGCCATTTTATAAAGGTTACTATTACTCTTTAAGGGGGCCAAGTTACTATTTAAGGGGGCCAAGTTACTATTTAAGGGGGCCAAGTTACTATTTAAGGGGGCCAAGTTATTATTTAAGGGGGCCAAGTTGCTATTTTAGGGGGCCAAGTTATTATGTATAAATAAGTTACTCTATTTAAGGGCCAAGTTACTATTTATAAATAAGTTATTATTTAAGGGGGCCAAGTTACTCTTTAAGGGGGCCAAGTTACTCTTTAAGGGGGCCAAGTTACTCTTTAAGGGGGCCAAGTTACTCTATAAGGGGGACAAGTTACTATTTAAGGGGAACTGGATTACTATTTATTTACTTACCATTAACATTTGACTATATATAAAACACATTAATAGGCTTATCTACATCCCTGTAAATAAGAAGTTGCTATATCAGTTATGAATGATCAATAAGACAGGAATCACCCAGGTAAAAAAAAAAATAATAGCAGCTGCTGGCCACACCTGTCTACCCTTAATTACTCCCTCCCTCACCCTACCTACCTGCATGCCAGTTTACTTTCCCTCCACACCTGTCACCTGCCTGCTTCCACACCTGTATTTCTGAAACTCCCAAGGGCAACTGTGCATTACCTAGGTTTGAGGGAGCTGGGATACTATTTAAGGGGGGATGAGTTACTATTTAAGGGGAGCGGAGTTGCTATTTAAGGGGGGCTGAGTTACTTTTTAAGGGGAGCTGAGTTACTATTTAAGGGGGTCTGGGTTACTTTTTAATAGGTGCAAGGCTACTATTTAACCCTTAAACGTTAGCGCCCAAATTGACTCACACTAGTGGAGCCGTGATTCCATTTGGACCCACTGCAAAAATATTTTTTTTAAAAATATATGGATCATCTTTATTGAGTTACACTGCATCAGAATTGAAAAAGAAAACATCTTGCAGGACAATGAAAGTAAAAACAAGGAAATTTATGATCATATTTAATTTTCATGATTTATTACAAAAAATTTATTGAAAAAATAGTGACTTTGCCATATAATGTATAAACAAGAATCCTTCGAAAAGAAAAGTAAGAAAATTTAATATTCTCTAACTAAAATGGTTGCTCTTTCAAGTAAATGGTGTAAAAAGTCTATCCTGCAATCCAAATGTGGTGCTCTGACCAAATGAAAATGAACAATTCTTGCATGTGGTTTTATAAATAAACATGTAAATAAATAAATAAACACAAAATGCATACACACAAAATAATTTATGATAATAACATACCTTGAGTATACCATTAGAAATAACTGAAAATGATTTTTTTTTTTTTTTTTTTTTTTTTTTTTTAATAAGCAAGTAAATAAACATAATATGCATACCAGCAAAATTACCTATGATCAAAATACAAAATATATTTTCCGTGAATATACAAACATTTATTTACATATCTTGGCAGTCTGTGCAGTAGATCTCATAGTGTCGCTGACAGGTTACCTTGTTGCACCTTGCACAAACTGTTCTACATTTGCTTGCAGTTTTCCAAGGGCAAATGTGGCACCTTTTCTTGCCTGATGGTGGTGTAGGCTGCTGGACTTGAATTTCAACAATGTTGAAGCAGCTTTTGATAGTTGTCACCAGTGTCCTGCTATCGACCAATTAGCCTGACATCTATTGTTTGTAAGTTAATGGAGACTATCATTCGCGACAATATGGTGAAATTCTTCGAAGAAAATAATATAATAAATAATTCGCAACATGGCTTCCGTAGTAAACGTTCGTGTCTGACTAACTAACTTGATTTTTTTCACTATATTTTTGAGGTGTTCGATGAAAGCAGATCAGTAGATATCATATATCTGGATTTTCAAAAGGCATTTGATAAGGTCCCCCACCAACGATTGCTCAGCAAACTACTGGCACACGGTATTTCGGGTAACATTCACAATTGGCTTGCGGACTGGCTCTCTTGAGCGGAAACAGAGAGTAGTTCTAAACGGTGGTACATCTAACTGGCTCGACGTCAGAAGCGGCGTACCTCAAGGATCAGTGCTTGGCCCCATGCTCTTCTTAATTTATGTTAATGATATCGATGATGGGCTCACTTGCAAAGTATCAAAATTTGCTGATGACACAAAAATTGCTAGTAAAGTAACTGCGACACTCGACGAAGAAGCTTTACAATCAGATCTAGATCGACTTGCACGTTGGGCCAATCAGTGGCAAATGAAATTTAACGTTGACAAATGTAAAGTGTTGCACATCGGAAAAAATAACAATCGCGTTCAGTACATAATGAATGGCCAACAACTTTCTGCAGTAAGTAAAGAAAAGGATCTTGGAATCACTATATCAAGCGATTTAAAGCCCGGGCAGCATTGTTCAGAGGTAGTTAAAACTGCAAACAAATTGGTTGGCTTCATCGTACGAGTCTTTAATAATAAATCAGAAAAAGTAATATTAAAACTGTTTAATTCGTTGGTTCGACCCCGTCTAGAGTACTGTGTACAGTTTTGGTCTCCCTACTACAGAAAAGACATAGAAAAGTTGGAACGGGTCCAACGAAGAGTAACAAAGATGATTCCTAGGTTGAGAAATTTGTCATATGAACAAAGGCTTAAAGAAGTAAATTTATTCAGCCTATCAAAACGAAGAATGCGAGGCGATCTAATAGAAGTGTTTAAAATGTTTAAAGGATTCAGTGATATTAGTGCGGAAGATTACTTTACAATTGATCGATCAAATAGAACAAGAAGAAATCACAATTTGAAGATAAGTGGTAAAAGCTTCTCGTCGCACGAAGCCAAACACTTCTTCTTCAATCGAGTTGTTAATGTTTGGAACTCTACCCTGTGATGTCGTTGATAGTACAACAGTTACGGCCTTCAAGAATAGATTAGACAAGTGTTTTGAATCCAACCAGGAACTAAGATATCACTCATTGTCGTAATAACGTTAAGTTCTTTCGAATACTGGTGTCCTTGTCCGCTTTTATCACCCGGTTAGTGGTAGCAGTAATGGTAGTTCTTTCCTCTTTCCTACATAAATTCCATGCAGTTTTTCCATGCTGCATGGTTCTTTTTCCTTTCCTGCCAGCTTTGGCTGGAGGGATGGGGGGGTGGGGAGGAGCCTTTGCCTTTGCTGTCCTTCATCTTCCACCTTTGATTAGATAGTTAGTGTAGCTTGTCACAAACAACCTCGTAAGGACCAGCAGGTCTGCTGTTGTTTGTTCTTCCTTTGTGTTCCTTTGTGAGGTTAGGATTATCCAGCCTCTTCATAGCACATGGTTTTGCCATTTCCATGGCAAGTTGGTGCACGAACAACCGGCGAAACCTATCACTACGAGCAGTTGCTTTCCCAGAGAACTCTTATCAAGTCCCACAGAACATATTTAGCATGAGGTATAGGTACTAAGGCCCTGTATATCACATATACAGGCCTATAAACAATGTTGTTCCCCCCTACGTTCCCCCTAAAAAAAAATTTCACAAACGGACGGTGTGGGTCCAGCTGGCGTCACAGCCCTTACTTAAGATAGAAGGAGCAACTCCAGCGTGGAGCACATCTATTTCCCTCAAGGTCTAATGACACACTGACGATCGACTCTCCCACACAAGCTTTGTAGCAAGGCGCGAGTGAAAAAAAAAGCGCGCCTTTCAAAACCAGGAAGTCATGACTCCACCTGGAGTCACGTTCCCGTTTAAGGGTTAAAGGGTGCAAGATTGCCGTTTATGGTGTGCAGGGTTATTATTTAAGAGGAGCAGGGTTACTATTTAAAGGGAGCAAGAAAAATATACAGCATAGTGGAAAAAAACTACAGCTAGTGACCCAAGCCATTCTCTGGAACAGTGTAGGGGTTAACATTTCTTGGATTGCCCTGTAAACTTTTCTCCATTTTTATTACTGAATTGCTGCAGAGCTTGAATACGTAGGTGTATTAACGCCCTCTCAAGTTAAAGCAGCAAGAGGCAGAGTCAGTCATTTACTTGCTGCCTGAGTTAAAAGATAATGAGTGGTATATACATATTATTATTATTAACAAAGAGGAAAAGGAAAGTAGATGATAATAGGCAGATTGCATTCATTAAGCAAATATTGATAAAGAGTAGGAGTGTGGTTACTGTGGTGGATGTTATAAGATATATAGTGTTAGTCTTTTATTAGATTAGCTAATAAAATTATAGTAAGTATAGCATAAGGATTGAATAGCAGCAGTGAAATGGATGGTAAGGCACAGTCAATTTTTTTCCCGGGTGAGTGGTTGATGTACTGTGTCAAGAATAAAGAGTGGTAGTGAGATGTATAGTAACAGCCAGTCAGTCATTTGTTAGCTGAGTGAGTGCTCTGATGTGTTGTGTTAAGGAGGAAGAGTAACAGTGAGATGAGTGGCGATAGTCAAAGTCAGTTATGTGTTAGGTGGGTGAGTGTTTGATGCGTTGTGCCAAGAGTAAAGAGTAATTGAGGTGAATGGTAATAGGCAGAGTCAGTCATTTGTTAGCTGAGTTAGTGCTCTGATGTGTTGTGTTAAGGAGGAAGAGTAACATTGAGATTAATGGCGATGGTCAAAGTCAGTTATGTGTTAGGTGGGTGAGTGTTTGATGCGTTGTGCCAAGAGTAAAGAGTAATTGAGGTGAATGGTAATAGGCAGAGTCAGTCGTTTGTTAGCTGAGTGAGTGGCATCAGGAGCATGAAGGAGCAGTGAGGTGTGGGATAGTAGGTATAGCCAGTTAGTTATTTGTTAGCTGACTGAATTTTGATCCCCACAGCACAGTCAGTGTGAGGTGGACTCTCAGTGTTGCCGGTTCAGCGTGGATCCGGAGCTGACTGGCTATGAGGTGCTCAGGAACTTGATTGCTCGTGCTTTTGATCTCAAAGGGTGAGCAAAGCTGTCTTTACTTTGTTCAGAGTACTTACTGACTGATGAATTAATTTTTGTATTTTAAAGTATATTGATGAATTAATTTTTGTATTTTAAAGTATACTTGTGTAATTTACTGAGCCAACTGAGGGTAATGCTTCATGTATATATAAACACATTTCTTCATCAGAGCTTACTGTTTGTTGTCTCATCAAGATGTAGCTGTATCATGGTCCTACATTTGTAATTCTTGTACTTCATTTTTGCCGTGTGTTTCCTTGCAGAGACTATCAGACATGTTACTTGGCTCGTGATGACCGCTTCCCCGAGGCCTGCTGGGTCCCTTTGCTCTCCGATTTTGATTTGGAGATGGCGTTTGTTAAGTAAATATCAAGTTTATCCCCATACACAGATGTACCATGAATTGTGTAGAATTTTCATGTCAGACACAAAAATCTTTTTATACATTTCATATGGATAGAAAGTGGTCACATTTTATTAATTTATTATCATTTTGTATCTAACATATAACAATTGAGTTGAGTTACATTTTGCCAGGTTAAAAAAATTAAAATTACCTGTTCATCATTTCTGTCTTTAAACTAAAGCTGTTACAACACCAACTTGTCTCTTCTAGAAACAGGATAGATGTTGCTGCTACTAATCATTGTGCTTGCTCTAATACATTATCATTAACATTGCCTGTCTCAGATCTGCAGACCCTTACCTGCTTGTGAAGGTTGACTTAATGTCTTCCAATGGCACTTGGGAGGCTGTCACTAACATGGACATCCCCAAGCTCTCTCTGCCTGATCTGCCAAAGAATAACTACTCTGTTAAGCTGCCAGGACTCTTCAAAGAAAAGGTACAGGCTATGTGATGTAAGTGCATGCCACTGAGGTGTTGACATGCAACTATCCTTTTTTTCTAGTTATTTTGTTTTGGCTTGAGTGGGGTCATGTGACTGTGACTTCCAGTATAAGAGGCATGAATGTTTTGTTGATATCAGTTGGCTTAAAAAGGGTGGAAATCTTGTTTAGATCTCAGCGAAATTCAGCCCAAACTGCCCATTTTGTAGGGTGGTGATTAGGGATTCTTTATTTGATATATTTTCCTTAAAACAGATGGAGAAAACACTGTCAGCAGTCCAGAAGGTGTTAAGTTGGAATGAGGAGGGTGAGGAAACCATACGGCCAGCCAGACCTCCTCTTACTGATGCAGAGTTCCAGCAGATGCTTAACGGTGTGGGGCAGCTCGCTCACCCCAAGGAGCTGCGGCTCTGTGTCTACCTAGGAGGCCTTGAACCTTCCCTCAGGTGAATCTATGCCAAATGTAATGAGTTGGATTTTTTAGATATGGATGTTTGTGAAATTTATTGCAGATGTGTGTACTTACGAAGAGTCAGATTATGTATTCACAGATTGGAAAAGGTAAAAAAAATATAAAAATATAATTTATTGATTCAAGCCATATACCAAGTAGAAAGTCTTTGGTCTGTAACAGATGGTAACTTAACAGATCCACCCATTTTTATATGGGGGTGAAAATTGGTGATGTGAGCCATTTTGTGTTGTAAAAAACTCATGAAAGACCTTCAGGAACCAATTATTTTTGTAAGTTGGGGCCTGCCTTTATTTTTATAGTTACTGCCTTTGCTGCCTCCATCTCAGACCCACCCTTACATGTGCTGAGAAGGTTAGGATCTATAAAAATGTGACCTTTGAGATTGACAATCTATGTGTTACCTTTCAGGAAAGTTGTCTGGAAGCACCTGCTCAACGTGTACCCAGAAGGCCTTACTGGGCGAGAGAGACTAGACTACATGAAGCTAAAGACCAAAGAGTATGAGGGTCTGAAAGCCACGTGGCAGGAACACCTGCAGAATGAAGAGGTAAAAGACATTCTCCCTGTGTTTCAGCACAAGTTTGATTAGTTTTTACCTAATTTAGAGGCAGTATAGAGTTGATGCACTGGGCCTTACAGAGAGACCCTGTAAAATGTCACCACAATAGGGGTAGGTTCTGAGAAACCCATAATGAGTTGATAATATCTAGAGTTGTTTATTATCTGGGCTGCCTCCTACTTTCCACTCTGTCTTCATCTACTCGTTCAGGCTTCCAGTCATCATGATCAGACATTGGTGAAAGATCATCAGTAAATATCTTTGGTAAAAACTTACCTTGTTGGTGGTAGCGGCGGTGATGCCGTGATGGGGACATAGCTGGATAAGATGAAAGGTTCCCCTTCATGCCGTAAGGTTAGTTTGTGTTTACTGTGGCATTAACTTTAGTGAGATTTTTTAACTTTGCACAGCCTGATCAGCTGATGCTCTATCTAAGTAGTGACCCCCAATATCAGTGCAGCAGCTCTGCAGCTTATCTTAGCAGATGACCTTGCAGATGACCCTGTACCATGAATGGCCATAATTGAGGGTGAATGAGACAGTATCTCAATGTTATTGGCAAGAATTATATGACACTGTGCACATTCAAATAGATGGGACTAATGGTACATTCTCTTACCTGCCATCCTTTACCCATGTTTATACTAGAAGATGTGTAAAGCCAAGGGCACACCATTCACTGGTAGCTCTGTGGTGGCCAGTTTCATGCAGGTTGCCAACCAAGGGAAAGTGACCATAGGGCATAGAGAACCGCCTGCCCAGTCTGGGGCAGATGCCACCGCAAGCTTCAAAACAATAGACACCAGGAGGGTGAACAGGTCAAAGGTTGACACGTTCATGGCAAGAGTTGGCACGTAGGAGTGCTTGGTGGAACATCTACCTTATTTTTGCCACCACCACACAAAGATTTGCCTGCTTCAAATTCCAAGGTCAAGTGAGTGTGTGAGTCTCATCATATATTAATGTAGTCCTTGATAATCAATTAGTTCATAAATAATCATTATCTCATATTTCTAAGCTACTGTATCCTCTTTTGTTACTTATATGACTTGTGATATTGCTTAGCTCTTTGTGAAGACTAGAGCCTCAATAGTTTCTGCTGTCCAGTCATGGTTTGCAAAGGGAAAACACTATGCAGTTCCAGACTAGGAATGTGTGAATGGGCCTTTTTTTTTTTTTTTTTTTTTTTTTTTTTTTTTTTATGTTGCTGCCAGTAGGCTTTTTGGTGGGTCTCTTAGGCGACCCCAGCCTGTTAGTTGCACAGGCAAATTTTATATAGGGTTGTTGCTGTGATGTATGACATGCTTGGCCCATGCTGCCCCCCGATGCTCCCCTTGACCGAAGTCGTTGAAGTTAGGGTTGATTGAAGATCTGGGCAGTTTAGAGAGAGAGAGAGAGAGAGAGAGAGAGAGAGAGAGAGAGAGAGAGAGAGCACAAAGAACAACTCAAGGGCAACAAAAAGAAGATGTAAAAAAAAAAAAAAAGCCCGCTAACTGTTGGTCTCATATAGTGATAAGTATAGAGTGGCCAAAAGAAAGGTCAATTTCGGATGGAGAGGTGTCTTGATACACTCCTCTTGAAAGAGGTCAAGTCATAGGCAGGAGGAAATACAAAGGAAGACTGTTCCAGAGTTTACCAGTGAAGGGGATGAAAGAATGGAGATGCTGGTTAACTTTTGCATAAGGGGTTTGGACAGTATAGAAATGAGCATGAGTAGAAAGTCGTGTGCTGTGGGGCCGCGGGAAGGGGGGGGGGGGGTCATGCAGTTACCAAGTTCAGAAGAACAGTCAGCATGAAAATATCGATAGAAGATAGAAAGAGATGCAACATGGTGGCGGAATTCAAGAGGTAGAAGGCTGTCAGAAAGAGGAGGAGAGCTGATGAGTGTCAAAGTGTCCACTTCATAATACTGCTCGCAATGATCAGTGAACTTCTAAAAACTCAGTGAGAAAGTGCTAAACAATATAATCTGTCAGACTGTTGTTACCATCTGTATTTCACCTGTATACCATTGTAAGACATAGCTGTGGTGAATAGTTTTAAATAAATTAGCCAGTGATTGGTTTCCATGGTTTATGTATGTCATGGTACATACTTGTTATTTGGGTCCTCTTTTACTCACAAAGTTAGTTAGCTTCAGCTGCTGTCTGTATACACATTGAGTTTATTGCTAAGTGAAGCCTTAATGAATTCTTCTTTTTCCCTTTACTACAATAGCTGAAAACTTTTTCAGTTAGTGATGTTGTTGGACTATATTAAAGAGTACCAAATACTGAGTACTGATTTGGTACTTGATACTCTCTTTGACTAGTCTAAAGTACCTGTATTGAATTTTTTTCGTGTACAATTCATATAATCAACAGTCCTTTTCGAGTGCTGGGTTCCCACTCCTGCCTGTATCATAATATTCAGCTCTGAGGGAAAGACGAAGAAGCTAGAAATCCTTACCATTGAGCTTTTGACTCTTTACATATCAATAGCATGGTTTACAGTTGCCCCCAGAATCATCAGCCACATGATGAATGATGGAGCATCAAATGAGTGAAAAATATTGAGAAGGGGCACTTGCTAACTGTAAATATTGTATGCTTTAGACTATTTTATATTTCTCCATGATCTTGAGAGAATTTTCTTTCATGGCTTACTGCACAAGAAAAATCTGTTATTGCCATATACTATCTCTTGCAGCTGTTGAGTGAGGAAGTGAAGTATGTGACTAACATGGTGCGTAAGGATGTCCTTCGGACTGACCGTCACCACCCTTACTTCAGCGGCCCCGACGACAACACCAACATTCAGAGTCTTTCAAACATCCTAACTACGTGAGTATCAAGTTGGTTGAGGCGCCGCTGCACACTGCTTGTCTCCAACATGTTAGCTGCCACGCAGGTGTTGTTGAGACACGCTAGTCACCATTGGTAACACATCATTATTTTTTCCCCCCCAAAAAAATAAGAAAAAATTACCCTGCATCTTATGTGAGTGCATTACAGATTAGACCAAACAAATCTGTCTGCGTGTGTGTGTATTTACCTAGTTGTATTTACTTAGTTGTAGTTTTACAGGACCTAGGCTTATGCTCGTGTGGTCCTGTCTCCATATCTGTATTTGTCCAACTTTCCCTTAAAGTTTTGCACACTCTTCGCCGATACTACATCCTCACTTACTCTGTTCCAAACCTCTATATTTCTTTGCGGGAAGCTATATAAAGCAGTCGCCCTGTATCAATTAAATTGTGAACTAAGCAGCTCTGCCAGTCTTCTTTACAAGTTTCTTGATTGGCTATTTTCCACTGCTCCTCACTCCTCAACCTTTGCCGTCATCTGTTTGTTTACATACAGCCGTGCAGTTGCTCATACCCCCAACCGTTTTCCATTCACACGGACAACCAACAGTTCGCTCCCGGTTGGGCACACGGGCAACTGCAGTTGCCAGTAGCCCCAACGGTTGGAGGAAAACTGCCAGTGTGACACCGCCTTAAGGAATTGCGCTTGACGCCAACAGTAGGTAGATGTGACCCGTACATGTCAAAGCAACACGAAACTCAGGGCGATAATGCGTGAACATCAGGATGGTAAATT
>NC_066555.1:7300529-7312108 GCF_024679095.1 Eriocheir sinensis | reverse complement strand
TATTTGTGTGTGTGTGTGTGTGTGCCATAACCTTGTCTAACTTTTTGTATTGCTGATATAAGCTCATCAAGACATGGCTTGTATGTATTTCTTTTGTTTGAAAATATGCCCAGCACTAAAACATGTGCAAAATACCTTATGATGTACCTTTTACTTTAGTGGAAATGTTAATTCTATTTATGACCCAATTTCAAATATGCATACTGAGGTTGAAGCCATTTCAGAGAACATAAAAATAAAACATGAAAAGCAATATAAGTGTAGGAAATGCTAATTATTCATGCTTGCTTCAGGTATGCCCTACACCACCCCTCTGTTGGGTACTGCCAGGGCATGAGTGACTTGGCCTCCCCTCTGCTGGTTACTATGAGGGACGAGGCTCAGGCCTACGTGTGCTTCTGTGCACTCATGGCTCGTGTCCACTCCAACTTCCATATTGATGGTGTGGCCATGACCCTCAAGTTTCAGCACCTCACTGAAGCACTCATATTCTATGATGAGGAATACTACGCTTACCTCCGCCTACATCAGGTTGGCTAACACATCTCTAGACCAGATATCATGAGAATCAGAGTAGCTAGCTTATTACGTCATGTCCTCTGATCAACCAAACCATTCTGGGGAGCCTTTCTTTTGCTGTAATGTTTCTCTGAGCCACTTGTGTAATTATCAACAATAACCAATACTCCCAAAACTCATATTCAATTGTGGATTAGTTGTTACTTGATGAAATTAGTTGATGTGATTTGGGAGGGAAGATGCAAGAGAAGACTTTCATCAGAAAAGCAGGAATACTTAAGAATTTATCACAACATCCTCAGGCTGATGACTTGCTCTTCTGTTACCGCTGGTTGTTGCTGGAGCTAAAACGAGAGTTTGCTTTTGATGATGCCTTGCACATGCTAGAAGTGCTGTGGAGTTCCCTCCCTCCTGATCCTCCCAAGGAAACACTCCCCCTCTTTGAGGTAGGTGGTATTCACGCTAACTATGGCATCACAAAAGATTGCAGTTGATGGGATAGCCTTTAGATGTCCCAACATATCCTTGAGTCTTGTAGAAAATTTAGTCACTGCACATGTCACAGCTAAATAATCAAATGCTTCCCTTAACTTGTTTCTTCTCTACTGTTCTCTTTATCATGATACAAAGGAAACTACTGTAACTACCATTATAGTGTGTTTATGATGAAATATGTACATGGGATTTGATGGACAGGAAACTATGAGGTATAATTTGAACAAATATAAATTTTGTAAAAGCCTCAGTATATATAGGAAGTGAATTTGTCATTGATGTGGACCTTTTTTTCCAGGTCCCCTTCAATCCTGTGAAGGTTGAAAAGCCAGTGCCTCCCCCGACCCCTCGACCAAATCACTTTGCTAATGTTTGTGCCCTACGGAGACAGAGATCAAATGTGTCCAACAGAAGTACCGAGTGCCTTGCTGCCATCCTGAGCAGACGTGCTGCTAGCATGGACTGTGATGGGCCAGAGAATGACACAGCAGCCAAGAAACTCAGTAGAACGTGGTCCCAGCCAATTGACACTTCCCAAGTTCGAGCTAGAGTACCAAGTGGAGAAAGTGGTATGAGTGTAGATAGAATAAGGGAGGAAAGTAGTTCACCAGAGGAGAGTCCAAGCAGGAATACAAGAAAGATTAGGAACCTGAGGGAGTTCCAGCTTCTTACTAAAAACAAAGATTCTGATAGTGATAGTAATCCCAGCTCACCGTTCAAAGAGAAAGCCACTGTTAAGAAAAGCAAGGATACCAACTCTAGACCTCCAGTGTTCTCTGATACAAAGGTGACAAGCAAATCCCGAAGGTGTTTTTCAGACTCTGATGCCGATGTTGGTGTTCCCATGTACTCTGATGGAGGAGAGGTGGATGTTTGGCAGAACCCTGTTGCCACACTCTCCCCTGAAGTAGATCAACAGTTACAAATCATATGTCAAGAGGAACAACCCACAACTGTTCAGCAGCTCATCCCCAAAGCTAATGGCAGCCACAAGCAGTGTGAGGAGGAAGGAGAGAACCCAAACACCATGACATCAAGTGTCAATTCTTGTGAGGAAGTGACAGAAGTGACTGGCTGGCAGGTGACTATGAGTGATGGTGGCTCCCCTCAGGTCACCTCACTCCTTCCTCCTGAAGAGTTTGGGGGGGGCAACCCCTTCCTTATGTTCCTTTGTGTAACTCTTTTATTGCAGCATCGTAACCATATAATTAAGAACAAGATGGATCATAATGAACTTGCCATGTACTTTGACAAAATGGTGAGGCAGCACAATGTGACTAAAGTTTTAGCGCATGCACGCCGCATGTTTGAGAACTACCTCAAATTAGATTTTTCTAAGGCTCGCTCTAAAACCACTCCCCCCGGCTCCTCCAATGACCACTCGTGTTGATTGTGGATCTCTAGGAACATGACGCATCAATAAATAGTAAGTTGCCAATTACATTTCTATTCTGTATGTAGTATTTTGCAGACTTTTTTTTTTCTTTTTGGTTATAAACTTGACACATTGCCACTTTTTATTAGTCCATGATACATGCATAAGTGAGTCATTCAGGGGACTTATGAATAGTTTAGAAGTACTTTAATTGTTCACATTTTCATGCATTATTATTCAAGTGCACAATGTTTAGCTTTCAGAAAATATTACTGACTTTTCACATATCAAATGCACAAAATGTAAAAATGCATTCATTTGAGAACTTTGGGAGAATAACTTCATCTTTGAAGTCTCACTTTAGTCACCAAAGACATGTTGCAATACTTACACAAGTATTTTTGAAGTGCTTCTGCATGTCACTATAGTTAGTTAAAAATAAAAGTAAGATTGCTGTTCATAGACTAACACAGGAAATGCATTGAAGCTGCATAGCTATTGTGCAGATCAACAAATTTATTAAATAGTGAACATTCATACATTATCAGGGTTGTATTGTATCTCATAAATAATGAAATTATGCAATGTTTTACCATGTGAGTCTGGTTTGTGTTGTAAAGGTACGGTACATATAAAAATGCTTCAGTTTTATTTATTTATTATTATTTTCATTATTGTCATTGTTATTATGATTATGATTATTATTATAATTTGTTTATTTGTGTGTGTGTGTGTGTGTGTGTGTGTGTGTGTGTGTGTGTGTGTGTGTGGTGGTACTTGAAAAAGGGATTTTTTTCTCCCTTCCACCTCGTCATGAGCCATGTGGTTTGTTGTGCATTCCTGCAATGCCCGTGAACAAACATTGTGCTTCCATTACTTGTTAATGGTGGTGGGCTTTAGTTTTGTATATTTTGAAACAGAACTCTTACTACAAAAACAAGTAATTTACCACCATTGTACTGAAACATAAAATGCTGCATAATTGAAATTGTTTATATTGAGGTTTTGCAGCAATCATTATCTGACTATGTAAAAATCTGAAGTTGGCTTGAAGGTTGCAATAGAGCAGAAATGACCTCAAATGAAATGTGGAAAAAATATTAAGAATGTAATGCAAATGTGAATCAGCATTCTTAGTACAGGAACTTTCATATTTGACCCAATGATAGTGCAAGGGAAAAAATGATCTGAGGGAATTATGCTGCCTAAAATGTTATTATGAGAGTTCATATATTTCTGCAAGAAGAGGCTGAATGGGATCTTTAAGAAGTTATGTGGATATGAAACATGGTAATGTGTGAATTGATAAATGTTTGTTGTAACACTGAAAGATGTTGCTAAAATATATTATTAAGTGCATTGATAATGAAGGCAAAATAGCAAGTGATGGCAATAGGCGTGAAACTGGAGGGAGACGCTGCAGTCAAAATAAATAGCTCTGTGTTCTGATTGGTCTGTATAATGCATGGTGATGCAGTCTAGTACAGAGTGCTGTGAGATAATTTAGTTTACTATATTTTGTAAAATACCACAACAGGAGATTTGTATCACCAAACATTGAGAAAAATTAACATTATTTCTTCATGTACACAAGGCAACAAAGGCTAAGTATTTGTCTGTAGCCAAATGGAGCAAAGCATGGTTAACTCATCTCTACTCAGCTCCATGTTTCATGTTTCAGTACAGGCTGCTGGAAATGGAAGAAATGGTGCTTTTCTCTCAGTCATTTTATAGCCATTGTGCCTCCAGTCATCAAATTTTCATTCCTGGAGGCAAAGCATAACCTAAGAATGCCTTGATAGTTGTTCCTTGGCATTAAAATCTTGTTTTAGCTTGGATTTATAACTTTTGTACATCTCATACCTTGTTTTTGTTACCCTTTGAAAGCTTGACTTCATTTGTGATATTTATTTTACCAAAGAAGCATCTACCAAATAAAGTTGAATCTTCAAAATGAATAATCACTCTTCAAGGTCATAGTGCTCTGTCCTTATATATGATTTTGTTCCTTTTCTCTGCAGTCATGAACTTTTTTTTTTTATCCTCTAGGAGTCTAGGCTGTTCATAAGTCCTCAATCTATGTAAAGCCAATATCTAAACTTTTGCTCACTCCTCTGAAATGAACTAAATTTCCAATATGCTTATTATATAAGTTTCAAGAGAGCGAAGTTTTGTAACTGAGGTGGTGAAAGTCTGCTGAGGGGGGGCTTGTTAATCTGCAGGGAAGCCTTGCCCAAGTCTGCACTAGGGTTCTCTTGCATGCACACACCACAATCAGAATACTCACCCCCTTAATGAATGTACATAATCCAGTCATATAGGTATTAGGTAGACTTGTTTTTTTTTTAAGACAGTTACCGTGTATAAGCAAGACCTAGTGATATAGTTGATAATTTCTAAATTGCTTTATGGATCTTATCACTGTGATGCCATTGGTGGTGATACAGTATTTTGTGTATATGCATTCCTCTAATTTATGTTTCCTAGTAACATTCCACCAATTAAGTATATACATAAGTTTGGTTGAGTGGTAAGAGTGGTAAAGGAATTAAAGTCAGGTGTTGGGTTACCTCCTTGTTTTAAATATATATTTTTATATGTGAGCCTCCTCTTCATTTATCTTTCCAATTCTCATATGGAAGTGGTGTGTGGGGATTTATATTGAAGGGTTGATCTTGAGTGAAACATTTATATGGTTTGAATTCCTATGGTTTCAGGTTCACCATGTAGCCTTAATGTCTTATTGGATTGTGTATTTTTATTTCTGATGTTAATAAAAAAATATCTGCATTAAATAATAATATTACTAACATTGATTTTGATTGCAGACTTCCATACTTTGTGTAAATAAATTATACATTCTAACTAACCTGAGGAATTACAAATGACCCGAAAAATCCATACGAATACACTTTGGATATGTAACGGAGGTATGGACATAGAAACTAAACTTCACTTGTCATGGTGGTGGTGGCAAACTTTTCAACCACTCAACTTGGTGGTAATACAGTAGACTAGATGCTATACGTTTGGCAAACACTTGGAAGGCAGAGTGATTTGTGTGCTCTGTTCTCATCATATTTAAGGTAGTGTTTTGTCGTAATAAAATTCACGGCAATGTAATGAGAAAGTGCCTTCTGTAAATTTTTAGACTAGGATATGCAAAAGGTTTATGTGATGAAACCGCCGGACCCTTGAACACAATTTGTATAGAGTTCAGTAATTTACACTTACATGTTTAATTTCCTTGATATACTAAGAAATCCGAAAAACTAAAAGCTGCACATGTAGGGTCGTATATAAGACATTTCATCGCCCAAGAACACTAATTTGACAGGGCTTTCGTAGTTGTGACCCTGGTGATAGTGTAACCCTTCCTCTGTACCATGAACCTGTAGAAACACTCATTAGAACCCATTGACCCCCTCTTTGACCTTTAGAAATAGATAATGTGAGAAGCAAAGGTGTCTTGTAATACCGCCCTTAGTCTCACCTGTCTGGGACGCACTGTCAAAACACTTGTCCATGATGTGGCTACTATACGGTCTAGAAATGAAACCTGGGCTGGACATGAGTGTGGGTGAGGAGATGATTCGGATGATTCACCTAAGGTTTGAATCTTGAGTACGAGTTGGAATAAACGATCGGATGGTTCAAGTTTGTAATAAAAATGGCCAGAGTTGGTCGTTCAGAATGGTCCGAGTTGGTTGAGATGAAGGTCCGAGTCGGTCGTTCAGAATGGTCCGAGTTGGTTGAGATGATGGTCCGAGTTGGTTGAGATGAAGGTCCGAGTCGGTCGTTCAGAATGGTCCGAGTTGGTTGAGATGACGGTCCGAGTTGGTTGAGATGATGGTCCGAGTCGGTCGTTCAGAATGGTCCGAGTTGGTTGAGATGAAGGTCCGAGTCGGTCGTTCAGAATGGTCCGAGTTGGTTGAGATGACGGTCCGAGTTGGTTGAGATGATGGTCCGAGTCGGTCGTTCAGAATGGTCCGAGTTGGTTGAGATGATGGTCCGAGTCGGTCGTTCAGAATGGTCCGAGTTGGTTGAGATGATGGTCCGAGTCGGTCGTTCAGAATGGTCCGAGTTGGTTGAGATGATGGTCCGAGTCGGTCGTTCAGAATGGTCCGAGTTGGTTGAGATGACGGTCCGAGTTGGTATTTCAGAATGGTCCGAGTTGGTTGAGATGACGGTCCGAGTTGGTATTTCAGAATGGTCCGAGTTGGCCCTACCCCAGAAAAAGCGACCATTTGACGGATTGTGAAAGAGGTGAGTGCATAGAGAGGCTGCACTGGCGGTAGGGTATTTCGAAACCAGCAAGTTGAAGCCATATTGGAAGCACTTACGTGATCAAGAGACACGTTAATTGTTGGTACAGAACTAAGCCTGGCAAAGTTTTTTACTCTATCAGTGAGGGAGTGATGCTGCCTCTCTATATCTTCTATCGATATTTTCATGCTGCATGCTTGATAATAGCGCATACTCCTCCCTTCCCGCGGCCCCGCTGCACACGACTTCCTGAAGATAAGCAGCTGCAGGCAATGGATGATAATGATTTTTTTTTTACCACGAAGAGCATACTTTTAGACACTTCTATCATCATATGGTCCAGTATAATGAATGGTTGACAAAATCTTTTACCGATAAATTGTAATTCATACAACACGTACGCACATCTTGGTGAGGTATATTGTATAATAATGACCCTCGATCTGTACGTGCCGGCCCTTGACTTTCCATGCACTGAATATCTCGATCCCAGTGACTCCAGTCTCCTCGCTCTCTTCTGTGGTTTCATCAGCAGTACCCTCAGCAGCATCTCCCCACTCTAGGACCCGGTGGTTTAATTCTGTGACGCAAGGATTGCATCATAGCGCTCAGCTGTCACCGCCCCCCTTACCACTCACCCACTTTGCGTTTACACACACCCCATGGAGTTATCAGAGATCAGACCACTGGAAACACATGAATAGCCATCAAAGAATCCCCTGAGCGTGTCACTAACCCTCGGGAAGTCCACAGGAATCATAAATAACAGGATATCATTGTAGGCCGTGGCAGTGGTGGAACCTGACCTGCGCAGAGCCGAGGCAGCAGCAGCAGCATCAGCCCAAGGTCACCTCTAGTGTCCTCGGGGGAGTCAGAGGAGAAGGAGGTAAGCAATTTAATCCCTATTAACTATATGACTGGTGATCTCGGTCTATTGTCACTCTTATCGTGCGTGGAGGAGGCTGTTAGAGGCACGGAGGGAACATAGGAGGGTGCCTTGAGCCGAGTAATGGAAGTGACCGGCTTGTGAACACGGGCGCGAAGCGGTATATTTAGATTTTCCTTTCCTCGCCAAAGTCCCACCGGTTGAAGGAGTCAGCTGTGTGGTGCCTGGCCTTGGTGAGTGTGGCGGGGTGTGACCAGGGTGTGCAAGGTGGGATGCCGGGGGCGAGCGAGGCGGGTCCTTAGAGAGGTTTAAAGGGCACCCTGTTCTCTCTTTTTGCTTGAACGTGTTTTTTTTATCATTACTTGACAGGTCCTGGACAGGGGTTGTGCGTGCGTATATACATGTGTAGGTGTACCTCTTGGGGTGACGATCAGCCAGACATGTTATCTTACCGTTAAATAATTCACTTTGATTCAATCCCAGGTTTCTTGTGGTCTGCATGATGGTTTGAGGTGAGATTCATAGCTATTCAACTGTTTTCAGGGGGGGGGCAATACCAGGTAACTCCATAAGGTGTGTTCATGCACGAGAATCAATGAACATAAACGTCATAAAAAGTCTATTAAAGGACAGTCTCACTATCTTGCATGTCTGAACGAGGAGTGAATAGGAGGACATTGTTAGTGACAGGTTTTAGCTCAAGCAGTGTACCCACCACCACACACATAACCACTAAGTACAAATGTGAGGAAGGTTATTGATTGATGCCCCTGAGTCCTGTGGAAGCTGTCATGATATATTTAATCCCTCTGACAGTTCATCTTTTTAGCACCACTGCCTTTTTATGGGTGGGATGACTGGGGGAGGGAAGGTGTGGGACAGATAGGGGTCACCTTGAGGGGTCAAGTGAAGGGTGGGGGCTCAGGGGCTTGAGTCGCCCACAGCCTCAGTGACTCCAAGGCTCTGCTGGCAGCCTAGTGTTACCTTCCCCCACCAGCAGGAACCTTGGGTGTCTGCAAGGGATAGGCAGGCACAAGTGAGAGGCTGTGACTGTGAGTGAGTTCTTTGGTTTCCTTTGGTTCTTTAGTGAGTTCTTTAGTTGTTGGTTGTGTTGTGTGGGCTATGGTGATGTTTGCTGGGAAGACCTTATGCTAAACAGAGAGTGTATAGCCTTCTGTCTCTTTTTCTTTGCAAATGGATGCTTTTATATGTGTGTGTGTGTTGCGTTGTGTTGTGTGATGTTACTCATACATATCTGTTCAGTGAAATAATTTTTTTTGTCTCTGAGCTACTTGTTAGTCTAGTTAATGGATGAAGTTGTAATAGTTTGGTTCATGTGATGCAGTGACATTAATTTGTTTCCTTTATGAGATACTTTTCAGTCTCAAGATAATGGACAAGATAGTAATATATTGGTTACCCTTATCTATCATTATAACAGGGAAGATAGATAAGAGAACAGACAAAATTAGGTGACAAGAAAGGGCAATGGTCAGGACACATATGCAGGAGAGAGGACAACAGATGAACAGAAAGAGTGACAGACTGGAAGGTAACTGGTATTAAAAGATCAAAGGGGAGGCCGTTCATTCATTGGTGGGAGAAAATTAAGAAGCTTGCAGAATATTTACAGCAATACTGGAAACTAGAGGCATAGGACAAAGTAATGAAAATGCTAGGGCGATGCCTATATGTCCTGCAGTGAAATGGTATTGGCTGCTGATAATGTCAAGTTTACTATAGGTGGACTCAATAGAGTTTCACAGTTTACTGCAGAACTGCCCCTGTTTGCAGAGACATTTTCGTGGCATAAAATTACACATGCACAAATTTTACAGCCACTCATTTGAATAACCACATAACTTGGTGGGAAACCATATATGAATGTTCACCTCAGTTCACCTTAATATACATAGTTGGAAATCTATAAGGAACCAATGAAAAGAGGTTACCATAGTGATGTTCTTTATGACTGGACAAGGTTGCATTACCTACGTATGTACTTACCAGACCCCAGTATCCGTCAGAGTCAGAATATTAACCCCATAACCTGCATGGGATCATTCCTGAGCCAGTGATATGCACACACATAGCCATAACCTTCTTCCAAGAATGAGTTTGGTTTTAGATCAAGGCATCACATGTCATCCCCCTACCTTCTCACCACCTTCTTAAGTCAGTCGGGGGGCTTCGTGGTGCAGTGGTTAGCACACTCAGCTCACAACCGAGAGAGCCCGGGTTCGATTCCCGGGCGGAGTGGAAAAAATTGGGTGGCTTTAACGATACCCTATGCCCCTGTCCATCCAGCATTGAATGGGTACCAGGTATTAATCGGGGGTTGTGTCCCGACTCCTGGGATCTGTTCTCCTATAATTCCTTCCCCCTCCTGTCTCTCTCCGGCATATGACCACAGATGTTGCGCCGACTAATCAAAACTTTCCTCTTGAAAGAGGTGACGGGAAAGACACGCAAGGAATTGTATAGCTTGAGAAAATAATAATTCTGCACTCGATAGGTTTAAGGTTAAAGCTCATTGCTTCACGGTATATATTGGAGGAACTTCTCATTGTGTTGGGGTGTTAATATGTCTGGTGGTGGTGGTGATTGTGGTGCAGGCCATAATGATCGTTGTTCTTGCTGTTGTGTTGGGTGGTGTGATGGTGGTGGTGGTGCACTGTCTCAGTAGTGGTGGTGAGGGTGGTTGTGGTGTTGGTGGTGGTTGGGGTTACGGAATTATCATGGTAGTGGTTGTGGTTGATGGGGTGTATTGTGCTATGGTGCTGCTGGTTGTGGTGGTGATGGTTGATGATGTGGTGTTGTGTTACAGTGCTGGTGGGTATTACACTTGCGTACATACATAGAAATAATGTATAATGGAAAATGGCAATCTCGCCCACTTTAAATTACTTAACATGCAGTTTATTCCTTATAGCATCACTATTAATAAGCTTACCTTTTTTTGTTTGATGATTATTGCCATTTATAACTTTATTTTTGTTTGTTCAGCTTCCTTACTTATTATTGCATATTTTGTGTTAATTTGAACTTGGCAGGGATGATTTATTATGTTTCATAGCAGTAATGTAGTGGTCACTGTACTTGTGAAAGATGGAACAGGTATCTTTACTCTCTCCTATTCAAGAGAAGATGGCGCCACTATAAACACTTGCTTGTGCCCCTTATGAAAAAAATTAGTTCAGTCAAGTGAGTAAAAGATAAATAAAGTGATGTGACTGAAAAGAAGAAAGAATCATAAGGAGGCAGACCTATGAAGTGACTCAAGCAATATAGCTCACAAGAAGAACAGTAGTATCCACATGAAACAAATTATAAACCCCATAAAATTTCAAAATATTACTTTATGTGAGTATTTACTTCAGTTTTTATCTGCAGTAATCATTATTATCGGTAATGTTAAAAATGCATCTGTCTGTGCATTTGTAACTAGAGACTCGTTATCTTAAAGGTTTAACTGATTACCTTTTCAAGTACAGGGAACTCTCGATTTACGCGAGTATTGTGTCCTTGAAGAGGTTGCGTAAATCAAAAACAATGTAAATCAAACAAGAGGTAGGTTTCTATCAAAAAATAAATATTCACTTCATTCAGTGGAGAGAGAGAGAGAGAGAGAGAGAGAGAGAGAGAGAGAGAGAGAGAGAGAGAGAATATCCATATCGCCGAGATATCCACTCAGGCACTCAGTCTCAGCCTCACTCGTGTGAGGAAGAAATGAGGGACACCATGAGCGCCTGGCTAGTATTGGTACCGGTACCGAGCAGTCTGGTACCGATACCGTACCATATAGCTGGTACCGTTAGTATCGATACTGGTACCGGTACCTGCCCACTCCTATTGTTGAGTAGCGTGGCAGCGTGGGTACTGTATTGTTGTTCAAGTGGCGGCGAGAGAGAGATAGAGAGAGACTATCCATATCGCCGAGATATCCACTCAGGCACTCAGTCTCAGCCTCACTCGTGTGAGGAAGAAATGAGGGACACCATGAGCGACTGGCTAGTATTGGTACCGGTACCGTACCGT
>NC_066555.1:7295529-7298029 GCF_024679095.1 Eriocheir sinensis | reverse complement strand
AGAAAGAGAGGTAACATTGTGGTGGAATTTGAGAAGTAAAACACTGTCAGTGGTGCAGGTGGTGGGGGGAGCTGAGTGGTGGGGCAAGTTTGGCACCACACCGGCCCTCTTAACACGATGCCCCAGGAACTGATAAGCCTGGCACTAAATGGTCAAGGAGGGCACTCATTGAAAGGTTGTTGTACTCTTCTCATGCATAAAAGTGAAAGTAATAGTAAGCTTTGTTGTGAGGCATTAAGTTAGTATTGTTTTGATGTATTGTTAAAGAAGAAGGATTAGGAAGGGCACTCACTGAAACATTGTGCTCTCATGATACAGAAAAGTGAAGGTAACAGTAAGCTTTAGTATGAATAGTTCAGTTAGTAGTGTTTTGATCTATGTTGACCCGGTAGCAGCGACGGGCCAAATTTGTGGCTTTACCGTGTAGCAGCGACGGGCCAAATTTGTGGCTTTACCATGTAGCAACGACGGGCCAAATTTGCGGCGTTACCGTGTAGCAGTGACAGGCCAAATTTGTGGCGTTACCGTGTAGCAGTGACGGGCCGAATTTATGCCATGATATAAACCCCCCAAATAGATGATACATAAACTGATCACAAATGCTTTGGTATATATTATAAAATGGTTTGTGTGAGTGATGATTTTTTCTTATTTTTCTCGCTTAGAGGGACCATTAAGAAACATGATCCCCGCTGCTAACGGGTTAATAAAAAAAGTTAAGCTCATACAGGAAGGAGGCAGCGTCGAGGAGAGGTGATAAGATACTCGGAGGGAAGGAAAACAAAATAGGAGAGCTGTAAAATGAGCAAAGATAGGGAGAATTATAGGAGAAGGACAGAGTATTTTCAAAAGGAGAGTATCAGGACCCCTCTCCTGAAATTGACCTCTCTTTTGGCCACTCCTCTCAAAGGGGCTATTACACTGGGCAAATTTTCCATGGATCTTCAGTCAAACCACGATTTCCGCTAGCGTGGTTCTCATTTGTTTCTTGTTATTGCTGCTGCTGATGATGGTGAGTAATACCGTCGTCCTTCAGTGAAATCTACCGTAGCTTTGAAAGATCGTGGACACGTCAGAAAACCACGGAAATATGAGAACCACGCCAGCGGAAATCGTGGTTTGACTGAAGATCCACGGAAAATTCACCCATTGTAACAGCCCCTTAACTCTTTTTTTTTATATATATTTAGAGAGAGAGAGCTGTGATTTGTGGACTTTTTTCCTATCTTTTTTCTTTTTCCCTTGAGCTGTTTCCTTCAGTGTAAAAATAAATAAATAGGAGAAACATTCAAGAAGGTTAAATTTTCTCAGGGGGGAGACAAGACGGAGGAGAAGTACAATCATCCCTCAAATAGTACGGTTTCCAATAGTTTGGTTTCGGTTTTATACGGATTGTCATAGAAGATCTTTTAGGATTTTTAAATTTCGTACTCATCGGGAAATTTAAAGATCCTAAAAAATCTTATTTGAAAATCCACATAAAACCAAACCTGAACTTCTGGAAACCGTACTATTTGAGGAACGACTGTAATAAGATATACGAAGGAGAGGAAAACAAGATAGGAGAGGCAAATAGATAAGGAAATGATGGAGGGTAGGAAAAAATCTGAGAGAAATGCACAAAAAACGTGATTGGAGACGTGATGGGGAAGATAGCGATAAGATAGGTGGAGAGATAAAAAATGATTGAAAGATGGAGACATGAAAAAGAAAGGGTGAATGAGCAGTTAACCCGGTAGCTGCAGGGGTCATGTTTCTTAGGTTAGGCTAGGTTAGGTTAGGCTAGGCTAGGTTAAGTTAGGCTAGGCTAGGTTAGGTTAGGCTAGGTCAGGTTAGGCTAGGTCAGGTTAGGCTAGGCTAGGCTAGGCTAGGCTAGGCTAGGCTAGGCTAGGCTAGGCTAGGCTAGGCTAGGCTAGGCTAGGCTAGGCTAGGCTAGGCTAGGCTAGGTTAAAGGCCCCTCTAAGTAAAATAATGAGAAAGAAACATCACTCACGCAAACCATTTCATAATATATATCAACGCATGTGTGATCAGTTTATGCATCATCAATTTTGGGAGGTTTATATCATGGCAAAAATTTGGCCCATCGCTGGTACACGGTAAAGCCGCATATTTGGCCCATCGCTGCTACACGGTAAAGCCACAAATTTGGCCCATCGCTGGTACACGGTAAAGCCACAAATTTGGCCCGTCGCTGGTACACGATAAAGCCACAAATTTGGCCCGTCGCTGGTACCGGGTTAAGCAAAAAAAAAGTATATGAAAGGCTCAAGTAAAAACGATACAGTAAGGCAGAGGAAAAGAAGGAAAAAGCGAAGGAATAGCCAGTAAAAAAAAATAAACTGAGACACAGAGGGAAGGAAAAAGATAAAATTGACATATATATAAAAAAATAAAAGGGTCAGAAGAAAAATAAATTAAGAGACACAGCGAAGGAAAATTATACAGTAGAGGAAAAAGAAGAAAAGAACGAAGGGGAACCAAGAAATTACGCAACAGA
>NC_066555.1:7155529-7290529 GCF_024679095.1 Eriocheir sinensis | reverse complement strand
GTAGTAATATTAATTTTATTTATTTCCGTCTCCTCTTCTCTTCTCTAATCTTTCTCTCTCTCTCTCTCTCGGACCCCAGGAGGTAGAGAAAAAGATCAGGGAGTGGAACGAACCCCTAAAGCCTAGGATCCCGCCAGACCAGGTCGACAAGTACTTGCAGGAGTTTGCTGAGGCCAAGAAAGCTGGTGAGCTGAGTTTCCTTCACTGTCTGTCTGTGTACTCTGATGCCCATGCTAGGAAGGTCCAGCAAAGGCGTGTTCAGGGCATGCACGTCTCCCTATGCACCCATCCTTGCATTTCACCCTTGCAAGACTTTGACTATAAGTAGAAAATATATAAGAATAGCAGTTAAAAAGAGAGAGAGAGAGAGAGAGAGAGAGAGAGAGAGAGAGAGAGAGAGAGAGAGAGAGAGAGAGAGAGAGAGAGATGGCTTACTGTTTTAAGAAGGGAGAGAAAGAGATGTGTGAGAAAAGAAAAGAAAGGAAAGGAGGAAAAGAAGGAATGAGAGAGAGAGAGAGAGAGAGAGAGAGAGAGAGAGAGAGAGAGAGAGAGAGAGAGAGAGAGAGAGAGAGAGAGAGAGAGAGAGAGAGAGAGAGAGAGAGAGAGAGAGAGAGAGAGAGAGAGAATCAATACATAAATACTTCCCAAATGGGACCATATATTAAGGAGTGGAAGTCCCAAACAGCAAGATTGGTTTCAATAAAATGAGTAATGGTTCATGATTGTGTCTCTGAACTTTAGGAAAACTACAGAGTAACCTTTCCTCTCAAGGCCCAAAACGTGTTATTGTACCGAGGAAGCACTAACGTTTGGTGAGTGACGTCCTTTAATCAGGAGCAAAACCCATCGTTACAGGAAAGATATCTTGACTTGGATATCCTGTGTGTGTGTGTGTGTGTGTGTGTGTGTATCTACCTAGTTCTAGTTATACAGGACCTGGGCTTAATCTCGTGTGGTCCCATCTCCGTGAGACGAGTCATTTAATCCGAAGCAAAACCTATCGTTACAGGGAGGATATCCTGTGTGTGTGTGTGTGTGTGTGTATGTGTTTGTTTATTTATTTACTTTTTTTTTTGTGTGTGTGTGTGTGTGTGTGTTTCGATATGTCATTTTAAGATCCCATAGCAACACTCGCTTGCTGTCACCTACCACCTACCATCACCATATTAAATGCATTCCAAATGTCAGAACGATTGCGGTTATAATTCCGTGTGCGTATGTGTTTTCCCAGGTCGCTTCGCACACCTTCCCCCGGAGCAGCTCGAGAGACTTGAGGAGGAAGTGAAGGCAGCCGCAGCAGACTCAGAGAAAGCAAAGGACCTTGAGGAATTCTTGGGGGCTGTGAAGGAAGAGACCACAGGTACGGAGGAGGAGGAGGAGGAAAAGAAGTGTCTGGGAGGAGGAGTTTGTGGAAAGCATAAACAAAGAAAGGAATGAAATAGACGAGACTGTAGAAGGAAAACGTAGAGGGAAAGAGAGTGGAAAGTGGCATAGAAAGAAGGGGAATATTGAAGACAAGAAGGAGAGGTGTTGGAAGTGCATGAGGAGTAATAGATGGAGACGGAGAGGTGTTGGAAGTGCATGAGGAGTAATAGATGGAGACGGAGAGGTGTTGGAAATGCATGAGGAGTAATAGATGGAGACGGAGAGGTGTTGGAAATGCATGAGGAGTAATAGATGGAGACAGAGAGGTGTTGGAAGTGCATGAGGAGTAATAGATGGAGACGGAGAGGTGTTGGAAATGCATGAGGAGTAATAGATGGAGACAGAGAGGTGTTGGAAGTGCATGAGGAGTAATAGATGGAGACGGAGAGGTGTTGGAAATGCATGAGGAGTAATAGATGGAGACAGAGAGGTGTTGGAAGTGCATGAGGAGTAATAGATGGAGACGGAGAGGTGTTGGAAATGCATGAGGAGTAATAGATGGAGACAGAGAGGTGTTGAAAGTGCATGAGGAGTAATAGATGGAGACAGAGAGGTGTTGGAAGTGCATGAGGAGTAATAGATGGAGACGGAGAGGTGTTGGAAGTGCATGAGGAATAAAAGATGGAGACAGAGGTGTTGGAAGTGCATGAGGAGTAATAGATGGAGACAGAGAGGTGTTGGAAGTGCATGAGGAGTAATAGATGGAGACAGAGAGGTGTTGGAAGTGCATGAGGAGTAATAGATGGAGACAGAGAGGTGTTGGAAGTGCATGAGGAGTAATAGATGGAGACAGAGAGGTGTTGGAAGTGCATGAGGAGTAATAGATGGAGACAGAGAGGTGTTGGAAGTGCATGAGGAGTAATAGATGGAGACGGAGAGGTGTTGGAAGTGCATGAAGAGTAATAGATGGAGACAGAGGTGTTGGAAGTGCATGAAGAGTAATAGATGGAGGAAGAGAAGGCAAATAGGGTGGATAAAGTTACAGTAAGAAGGAAAATAAGGAGGAGGAGGAGGAGGTGTGTTTGAAGGGAATAAATAGTGGTGAAAATGGGGATGAATATAAGGCACAGTGTCTGTATAAGAATGGTACTTGATCCTTCTCCACCAATTACAGATCATATATGCCTTAGTCAATCAGTCACCTCCTCAGTCAATCAGTTAGCCCTTTGCTCAATTAGTAAACGTCTGTCAGTCAATTTTTTATTCAGTTAGTGCATTAGTCAGTCATTTAGTACATCAGTCAGGTAATTAACACTTGTCAGTCAGTCAGTTCTTCATCAGTTAGTGGATAAGTCAGTCAGTCAAATCTTCACTCAGTGCATCAGTCAGTCAGTTAGGTCATCAATAATTCAGTTTTGTCATCACTCAGTCAGTCAACTCTTCAGTCAGTCAATCACCTTTTCAGTCACTTAGATCAACAGCCGGCAAGTTGTGCACTCAGTTAAATAACCTATCATTGCAGAGCTCCAAGAAGGGGGTGAACAACAGCACCAAGTCCCTGGAGGAGACACTGCATCTCTCCAGCAGGAACCTGAGGCTACACCACCTGCTCCTGTAGAGGTGAGGACCCGGGGACACAGTGACGGAAGAACGGAGGAGGGTACGGCATGTTCACCAAGCTCTTCTTCTTCCGCAGCATTATTGTCCCGTTTCTCTATGGGGTTGCTGTTTTTGATGAGTCTCCTCCGTCTAACCCTGTCCTCCGCCGCTTCAAGGTCCAAGTTCTTCTCCCTGCCGTCTGCCACAGTACAGTCCCTCCATCTCGTCCTGGGTCTTCCTCTCTTCCTTCTGCCACCCACTTCCATGTCCATTATCTGCCTTTCACAACTCCCTTCCTCTCCCCTCGTGACATGACCAATGTTCGCCAAGCTCTACATGGCTATACAATAACTGACGGAAAAGGCTAATTTCTTGAGTGATTTGTGAGGGGCCCAGGGACAGATAACTGACGGAAAAGGCTAATTTCTTGAGTGATTTGTGAGGGGCCCAGGGACAGATTGGCAGAAGCACTGAACTTTGAGGTAGAGGGCAGAAGACCAGCAGGAAGGCCAAGGAAGACATGGAGAAAGGTGGTGGAGGAAGATATGAGGAGGCTGAACATCACGGAAGAAATGGCTATGGACCGGCAACAGTGGAGGAGTCTCATATCCCGTCCAACCCCACCATAGGGAATAAAGGGACGTTAAATGATGATGATGATGATGAACAGAGGAGGGTAGGGCATGTTCGTCAAGTTGTAGATGGCCTTACAACAACTGGTTCAAAAGTCTAATATCTTGAGTGATTTTTTTACAGCCAAATTAAATGAGTTGGCTTGAGTACTGATATTGTTTTGGGTTGATTTATTCCTCATTGGATAGTGTATCATGGCTTTAACCCCTTCGCGCCGGATGTTCAAAAAGCCCGCCTGGCTGATATACAGCGTGCTCGGCTGCGCGGCGCGGGAAACCTGAGCCAGCATGTATCTGCTTGTCGCCTTGTATCCCGTTGTATCCCGTATTTGCAAAGCAGCATACACGACGAGTCAACATATACCTGCTATGCATAATATAAATTGCGTCAACGCGAAATAAATAAAAAAAGAAATAAAGAAAGGGGAGAAAGGGGCAAGGGGGAAAGAAATAGAGAAAGCAGATGATTGTGTAGAGGAGGAAGAATGTCGAGAAATTATCAGCAAATACAACTCTGTTATCATCAGTCAGAGAGCTGCCAGATACTGCTTTGTCATCACAGACAATGTATGTGTGTGTGTGTGTGTGTGTGTGTGTGTGAGAGAGAGAGAGAGAGAGAGAGAGAGAGAGAGAGAGAGAGAGAGAGAGAGATAGGCAAGGAGTGGTGGTGTTGGCACCTTGGTGTCTGGGAGAGAGAGAGAGAGAGAGGTGGGCGAGACGTGATGGTGTCGGCGCCTCGGTGTCTGAGAGAGAGAGAGAGAGAGAGAGATAGCCAATGAAACATCCTAATTTTAGACACAAGGCGGGAAGAAGGCGGTGCATACTGTAGCTCATTTTTTGTGATTGGTGGGAACAAGGATGGTGGGAGGAGCAATAGGATTTCAAGGACAGCATACGGCGTCTTTACTTAGTAACCAACACAAAGTACGGGACAACTCAATAGAAGAAGAAACAGAATAGAAATATGACGCCTTCATAGGCGTCATCGTATATGCTACTGGGGCTTCATGACGCCTACGTTGGCGTCATCATATTGAAGGGGTTAATGACTTTGGAGGGTTTATCGTTCCCAATTCAGGTTTTGTGCTAAATAGAAATTCTCAAATTGAATCATGTCATATTAGGGGTCTGCTGTACATGTAACCTCCACTCCAAAGCTATCATTGCCTAAAAGAATGGTGTGGTGGCCCCTCCTTGACATTTTCTGTGACTTCCTCCAAACAGGAAGATTCTCGAGATAGGATAAACAATCTGGCTCATGGAAGTAAAGTCTGACAGCCGCACTTATTTTCTCCCTCAAGTAAAATCTCAGCTTAGATTAGTTTAAGTGAGGGTAGGCCGGGTGAAAGTATTTTTTGTTCCGTTGTTACATTCCTTAACTGTCTGCTGTACTCCTTAACTCTCCCTCCCCTTGGCTTTGCATGAGGTCATCCCTACTACTCCCAGCTGTTACCGTTGCACTCCTTTAGGTGGCCACACATCACTAGGACTCACTTGATTGACTTTTACACTCTACCTTTCTCCCCATGGCAGGAGGTCATCCCCCCACCCCCCACACTCCCTGCCGACCCTTGGCAGGCATTCATCGACTACATGGCGGCGACGGACGGGAAGCAAGAGACCCAGCCCATGATGGGCCAGGAGGGTCAGCTCATCCAGAGGGGCATGCACAAAGGAAAGGGCATCGCTGTCTTAACCAGCGGCGGTGACTCCCAGGTGAGGCCCCTGACTGGCTGATGCACTGACTGGCTGACTGATGAGTTACTGAGTGCTGTGAGGACCAAGACTGAATGGGCAGCATCTGGCTGTTCATTTGGTTGCTTCATTGGCTGACCTTTTATTTTACTATATAGTTTTATACCTATTTTCTGTTTTGTTGGTCATATTATGGTTCTTTTATATGCCTTTTTTTTTTCCTTCTCACAAAATCTCATTTGTCCTCCATAAGTTTCACAGTGGGCTTGTATTTCCTGTACTATTTCTCATATTCCTGTGGGACTGTTCAGCATCAGAGCTTGATAAATAGAAAACTGTTTAATTCAGGAAGTGTTTTTGTTTCAGCAAGATCCATCTGTGAGAGGAGAGCATTTTTTTCCAATCATGTAACATTGTCGTACTTCAAGACTTTATATTATATCTACAAATCAAGGAGAGATTCACAGCACACTCCAGGAGGGATGCAGGCTCAGAGAATGGGCATAAAACACATTTTGATCCAATAGAAATTCATACATGTCAGGCTCTCCAAGTAATAAATATTTTTTTCACACGAAGGGAATGAAAACAAGTGTGTGTGCCCAGGTGCGGATAAGGCCAACCATTGCTAAGATAAGTCTTGTCTTGTCTTCACTCTGAGGATGCATCTCAGTACCCAGTTATCGCGGGTCACCCAGCCAACGCCTCCTCTTTCAAGAACCACAATATCACCTCTTTAAGTGTGTGTTGATGCAGCACTTCACTCCCTCAAGTTGAAAACAGACTCGTGCTTCACTTCTCCTTGGAAGCTTTTAAACTCAAACTCTTAAGGGAGATAAACTGTACAGCACTCCCTTGGGTCAGCTAAACATGTACCACATCACTCCTGTGCAACATGCAGAACATTGAATTTACTAAAGGCCACAGGGCTCTTAAAGCTAAAATGTAAATAGTTATGTCACAAACTAAGTCATTCCTGCACAATTCTAAGCCACATGTATAAAGTTGTAGCCTCATATTTTTCTCACAAGAACATTATCAATAACTGATGTAACAAAGTCAGGAGCATATTGTCATGATGCACTGTTCTCACCAGGCAGTTGTCTGACAGCCCACTCACTATACAAAGGCTCTCAACACATCTCACTCTTTCATCACTTTAGTGTTTCACATCAATTAAATGTTAAAATGACTTGTAGTAAGTAAATCACCTCAATCAATACTTTCATAATTTAGTAAAACAAGATTTTATTTATTTATTTATTTTTATTTTTTAATTTTTTTACGTGTTCACCTATAGTGCTGGTAGGCTTTCTTCAGGGGCCTGGTGGTCCTGCGTATGTGACTGGTGGTTTAAGACCAGATGCCCCATGGCTTGACACTTAACTCACTAGACCACTCCACCACACACTATTTTCTGTCTCCTTACTCTTATTAGCTACACATGACACTATTCTCTTGTCGTGCTGTAATCCCTCCCACTTATCCTTGACTCGCTGAAGTCCTTAAGAACCCCACCACACACTAGCAAACAGAGCATTAAGTCCTCTCGTCACTCAACTCTATTTTCTGTCTGTTGTGCCCCATGCTGTCAGTAGCAACATGTTGACAGGATTCTGGCGTTCTGAAGGACCACTGGTAGACAGAGCATGAAGTCTTCTCTCTTCAATGAACTCTTTTATTCTGTATTTGTCTCTCTCTTTGCTTTCTTTGGCTACACAGTCACTGTTTATTCTGCCATTCCCTTTCCTCACCCCTTACCACCTTGTCCCTTTACTCCAGGGCATGAACGCTGCGGTGAGGGCAGTGGTGCGCATGGGACTGTTCGTTGGTGCTCGGGTCTACTTCATCAAGGAGGGCTACCAGGGCATGGTGGACGGAGGGGACAACATTGTGGAGGCCAACTGGTCTTCCGTCTCCGGCATCATCCACAAGGTGTGTTGCATATGAGGCCTTCATCGTCGCCTCCTTCTGCCTCTGTGTGTGCCCATCCAATCTCCTACTTGCATCCAGTTCTACTTCCACCACTACATGTTACCACTACTACTGAAGTGTGTCCTTATTTGTTGCCTCATTATTCATCATTTCACTTTTCATCAGCAATATTTTGTGGAAGTAGGCAAAAAATTCCATTGTTCTATTGTCATGAACATAAAATTGGAGAAATGGCTTGGTGCAAGGGGCTTCCCTCTGGCACTCCCCAGCCATGTGTCTAGAGCTGCTCACCCTGGTCAACACAGCAACCTCCGCCAAGACCACGGAACAAAGGATTGGCAAAATGGTGGCTCGCTCAGGAGCATTGGTCCAGGAGGATTCATCACTCAAAAATCACATCAATAAGATTGTCAGAAAGACTTCAAGCTGTTAATAAACATAGGTGTAGCATTTCACTACATGGACAAAGAGCTGATGAAGGAATTGGTAGTGGCTCTTATCTCTCCCAGTTTGAAATTTGCAATAATAGTATGGCCCCCACATAAAGAGAAAGATATAATCAAGATTCAGAGAATACAAAGATGGTTCCCAGTTTGACATGATTTATGTAATGGACAAAGAAAGACTTTAAAAGTTTGGTCTGCCTTCCACAGATGAAACAAGGAAGGTGACATGATTGCAGTGTTCAGGGCAATGAAGGGATTCGTGAAGGACATAAAAAATAGTTCTTCACATACATTTATATATTGAACTCTGAGGCAGCCTGGACAAGAATATCATCCAATCCAAAAGCTTACATTAATTTGAAGCTAAACATGACAAGTTCAGCTTTTAAGTGGAACCCCATGAGCGCAGTCACTTTCTGGCATGTATATCTCGGCTATACAGAAATATTTGCAGGCTTGCTCTTTATTCCATTTTTAACATTATTTTATTGTGGGCATTTATTTATATTTTTGTTTTGCCATCAGTCTGTCCTTTACTTTAACAAAACACACTTATTCTAGGGTGGCACTGTGATCGGCTCAGCACGCTGCAAGGACTTCCGAGAGCGTGAGGGGAGGATGAAGGCTGCGAAGAACCTGATCAAGCGCGGCATCACTAACCTGGTGGTGATTGGCGGCGACGGCTCCCTCACTGGCGCCAACCTCTTCAAGCAGGACTGGGCGGCTCTCCTGCAGCTGCTGGTCAAGAATGGTGGGTGTTTGGGGGAGGATCCTTGAGAGTGTCACGGTCTGTCAGGTGCATGTGGGTGGATGTGCATTGGCTGGTTTGTGTTTAGGTGAAGGGAAGAAGTGTGGAGTGATGGAAGAAGTGAAGCGACAGACTTTAAAGTGGTTTGGCCACGTGGAGCGAATGGAGGAGAGTAAGATGACCAGAAGGGTGTATGTGAGTGAAATGGAGGGATAGTGTGCAAGAACATGTTAGGGAGAGGGGGGACAGATCTTTGAGAAACTTTGAGTAGGCAAGGAGGGAGTGTCTGGATAGAGAAAGATGGAAGCTCTTCTGCCGTGGCCATCCCCTGGTGGGAGCTCCTAGGAGAAGGCGTCGATGAAATGATGATGATGATGATTGTCTTCTTTGGGCTCTTTGTTTTTTCTCCATCCAAGATAATTGTTGTCTTTTCTTATTTCCTGCATTATCACTGTGTTAATTCTTGGTAGGACTTCATTGGTGTTACTAGCCATCCAGGGAACCATTAGTATTTGTCTCCTGCACCAACAAATAAATGAATAGGTAATGCAAAATAAATAAATAGATTATGCATTGCCACAGGTGAGATTACGGAGGAGGAGAGCAAGGCTAACTCCCACCTGAACATCGTTGGCATGGTGGGCTCCATCGACAATGACTTCTGCGGCACCGACATGACCATCGGCACTGACTCGGCCCTCCACCGCATCATCGAGGCCGTGGATGCCATCGCTGCCACCGCCTACTCCCACCAGCGCTGCTTTATCCTTGAGGTCATGGGACGCCACTGTGGGTGAGTGTTGAGGGGCAGGAGGGAAGCAGCGTTGATTGTGAACAATTATGAAGGGGATGATTTGTCTATCTGTCTGTACATCTAACGTTTTGGTGCCGTGTTTCCTTAGGAGGGCCTGCTGCAGATAAGTCTCCATTTCTTTCTATACACTCCCATTATGCAACATGTACATCCCCCTTATCCAACTTTTTTATTGTGTATTCTTCAATCCTTTCAGTCTGCTCTATAATGATCTCCCTGTCACATCCCATCCTCCCTATTACTCTTCGTTCCTCTCTCTATACAGCCCCATTTTACAACACATGCCCCATTTTCCAGTTTTTGTTTCTTATTTACTCTTCAATCCTTTCAATCTCCCCTTTAGTGATCTCCCTGTCACATCCCACTCTCCTGTTATTCCCATACATTTTCATGACACAATTACCATCTGGTATCCTCATAACATGCGCAAACCACATTAGTATTTTTGCATCTATTCCACACCACCTCTGCACATCTCAGTCCCATCTTGCTTGTCCACTTGCACTTCTTAAGGAGCGTAGCATATCTATCCATGTTTCTCAGGCATAGGCTGGCACAACTATACAGGTAACTCTCGATTTACACGAGTATTGTGTCCTTGAAAAGGTGACGTAAATCAAAAACAATGTAAATCAAACAAGAGGTAGGTTTGTACCTTTATTGCCTACTGTATCACTCTGACTCCTCTCCCTCTCGCGGTTCCTCCTCTGGCTGCCCTTCCCCTTGTGGTAGCACAGCAGCGAGGGTGTTGTTGTTGAGTAGCGTGGCAGCGTGGGTACTGTATTGTTGTTCAAGTGGCGCGCGGGAAGAACTGAGCTCAGCTGTGTGGCAGCAGCGCCGTGTGTCCAGTTGCGTGAGACATCTCGTGGCCACTCCATAAAATATCGCGTATAAGTGAAAAAAACGTGTAAATTAAACATTTATTTGGATTTTGGACTCCGCATTATTTCAAAAACGCGTAAACCAAACTCACGTAAATCGAGAGTTACCTGTACTGTTCTTCAATCCTGTCTCTGTACAACCTTTGCTCCAAGTTTCTTTCCACAACTACTGTTTGACTCTCCCTCTTCTCTATTACAAATCTCACTTTCAGCCAAAGGTACTCTTCTTCAAACTTGGTTGTAACGGGTGTTCTTGGGAAGCACTGGTGGCAAGAGACATGTAGACACTGGGTAGTGAATGCATGAATGGGTCTTGTTAGAGGTTAGGAAAAACTAGCGACAAGTTGTAGTTAGTGATTGGTGTTGGTGGTTGGTAAATGGTGTTGGTAGTGGTTGAAGGAAAGCATACAGTTTTTGACTCAGGTGATAAGGACACAGGAAACATCTTTACAGTAAAATCTCTTTGATTCAACATTGGGATTACAGATAAATCAACACTGCAAAAAAAAAGTTAATCTAAAAACAAAAAAAAACTTGAAAAATTGTGACAAGAAAATTTGGGAAAAGCTGTCATTAGTAAGCAACAGGCTGTCTGTTGGCAACCCAAAGGCCCCTTTCAGATGCATTGACTGTCCACTGACACTGTGCATTCCTGAAGCTGTATATATCACGGTATACTTCCTAACACCAACACTTGACATTAAGAAGAACCGAGACCAGCATCATCTTTTTTATGTAATTCTTTGTTGCAGTAGTATTAATTAGTAACGTTAGAATGAACACAAAGCAGATAAAAATATGGTTCAACCCCTAAACTGCCATGTCCGTATGTGTACAGGCACCTATATAGTCATGCTGGTGTTGGAATTATGAATATGTTAGTATGCAAATTGTGCCGACTTAAAAAAATTGTATTGCATGAGAAGTTTTAATATCAGACATAGGGAAGTCAGAGGGGGGAGTTCACCAGTTCAACGCCTTAGAACTGCTTGAAGAGAAGAGACTAAGGAGATATGTGAGAATGTTGAGAGTTGGAGGGCAGGGAAGGCTCCTTTGTTGGACTGTGTTTGTCCCAGATCTACCAGTCACTAGGAACCCAGTAAGTATTGTGACCTGGCTATAATCTCAAGTTTCAAAATCATCCAGCTCTGCATTGCTTCTTTTTTCTTAACCCGGTAGCTGCAGGGATCATGTTTCTTAAAGGCTCCTCTAAGCGAATTAATGAGAAAAAATCATCACTCACATAAATCATTATATAATAGATAACAAAGCATTTCCTTCCTTTCCTTCAGGATGGTAGTAGAAAAAAATATTAGCAAAAGGAAAAAAGCTATACGCTGCCTTCATGGATTTAGAAAAAGCTTATGACAGAGTTGATTAGCTGGCATTGTGGGACGTTTTAAAGATATATGTTGTGGGAGGAAAACTGCTTAATGCAATAAAGTCTATTTTGGGTGGTTTGTCAAGCCAAAAATTTGGGCCGTTGCTGGTACACGGTAAAGCCACAAATTTGGCCCATCGCTGCTACTGGGTTAATTAACACCTTATAATGATTAACCTGCAAACTACTTTAAAAGTATTGCACAATGTTTTTCCTTTGAACATCCAGTAAGTAAAATTTGCTTTGGTATGCAAGTGGTAGGTGTTATCCTCACACCATAGCATATTTTGTATGAAACTGAAAGCCGAAACAATTTGTTCAATATTGTTTTGTCTTATGTTCAGTAATTTGTAAACTTATGAATAACGGCCTTTCAAAATATATTCGATAACAAATATGACATTGTTGATGGTCATTACAAATATGGAAATGGACTTGGGTGGGTCATGTCATGCACTGAACTTGTAACAGCTGAACAACCAAAGTAACAAAGTGGCAACCCAGATTTTGTAAGTCATAACAGACAGAATCAGGAGAGATGAAATTAGAGCCTTTGCCAGGGCAGGTCAGAGGTGAAAGATGTTGGGAAAAGCCAGTTTTCTGCAGTGGGATAGTAATGACTGATGATCATGAGGCGTGAATACAGTAAATAAGTATTTAGCACATTATCAACATGACTGAATAGTATATCTTGCAGGAGGAAGTACAGTCGTCCCTCAAATAGTACAGTTTCCAATAGTTCGGTTTTGGTTTTATGTGGATTTTCTAAGAAGATTTTTTAGGATTTTTAAATTTCCTGACGAGAAGGAAATTTAAAAATCCTAAAAGATCTTCCATGACAATCCATATAAAACTGAAACCGAACTATTGGAAACCGTACTGTTTGAGGGACGACTGTATTCCCAGTCAAAAATACTTGATATTCAGTATAATCATAAGTATCATGCTAAATATGGGTTGTGTTATTACATATAAAAAGATGCTATTCTGTTGAGGAAAAGCCACTACTAAGAATTCCATCTCAGTCAAGCAGTTTATCATCATGACATAATTCAGCAGGTTTTTTTCCAATATTGGATGGTCAAAGAAATACAATAGTCTCATTATGTTACAGCTTACAAGTGTGTTTCAGGAATCCCATATATATAATACAACACTTTGCATTTTGTCTACTACAAAGCATGTGTGTTGGGTGTATGGCCTATACCACTGACCACTCCACTTTGTCATTACAGTACTTGTTAACATTGCATATAAGTCTTTTCTCAGTGACCCTACTGTGAAGTTAACCCGGTAGCAGCGGGGACCATGTTTCTTAATGGTCCCTCCAAGCGAGAAAAATGAGAAAAAATCACCCCTTACACAAACCATTTCATAATATATATCAAAGCATTTATGATCAGATTATGTATCATCTATTTTTTGGGGGGTTTATATCATGGCACAAATTTGGCCCGTCGCTGCTACCGGGTTAATAGGGTTAACTTCAAAACTACAATACCTCTCTTGTTAATCATATGGATAGTGTATTGATGGACACCTCTCAGTTTATTTTGATTATTTTCCCCCAAGTGTTTTTTACTCAGCTCTTGCATAGTAAAGGCAATGAAGCATATGCGTGAGTAGAAGTTTGTCTTACTCACAGTGCTCACACTAACTTCATCACAGGAAAGTCCACCACGTCTCTGATGGCTGGGTAGGTACACTTCCAGAATCAGGGCTTTTTTTAATGTGCAGTCAGTGAAGAGTTTTGAAAATAGGTTTGGTATTCAATGGACAAAACAGCACAAAATCACACAACTGGAGTGGTAGTTTTTCACTTACTAGGAACAGGGAGGGCATTGAAAATATTTAATTGGTCAATATATTTATTTGGCAAACAGAGACATTTGATATGCCTTGTTGCCCATTTGATTACTTGCTAACTTCACAAGCGTCATCCTCAGACCATCCATGCAAAAATAAATGTTATCCTCCAACACTCACATATGGATACATCTTTTAACAATGGTGAAAACAATGCCCTCCTTGTTCCTCAAAGGCTGGTACTAATTACATTTTTAAGAAAGGCCCTGTAGGGTGTGTTGTGTGCTGTGTGAGCCAAGGCTGTGATGGCGCTGTGTTGCAGGTACCTCGCCCTTGTGGCCGCCCTCACTTCAGAGGCTGACTTTGTTTTCATTCCGGAGCACCCACCACCCGAGAACTGGGGCGAGAAGATCTGTAGTAAGCTCAAACAGGCAAGAACAACAAACTTCTATGCATTTATTTCTCTTTCTCCTCTTATTTGTGTTTTGGGGCTTTTTTTTCAAGCTTGTTTCCCCGATTTCATTCCAGACTTAGGGCCGCTGTCACAGTCACTTTGTTTGTTCCGATCGTTACCAATGGCGGCAATCGACACTAGTTTTCCACGTGAAACTGGCCTATGGGGTAGTGGCGGCTGCAGGGGAAGCAAGAGGTGTTGAGAGTGTGTGGCAAGGTGCAGGGCTAGGCTAACCCGCAGCCGCCGCTACCCCATCGGCCAGTTTTACGTGGAAATACTATAGCAGCGATAACAGCCATTGGTAACGATCAAAACAAACAAAACGACTGTGAAAGCGGCCATTAGTGTTACCTTTTCTACTCGGTTGTTTATTTCCAGGTTTCTTCCCAGTTTTCCTCTTAGTTTCGAGGCTGTAGTCTACTCTTTAACTTATTCTCATTGTTGCATGTAGTGGCAGAGGGAGACACCTTAGTGATACCTGGCCTAGTGGCTGGTGGTGCCTCCCTTTCCTCTTAGCACATGTAGCAAGGGTTTGGACTGAAGGCAGCATATGCTTAAGTAGTTTTCTATCCTAGGTGTTTATTTCTTGTAACATTTGGAGAAAAGTCTATTTTCTCCTAATGCTGCAGGTCTACTTAAATGTGTCATTGCATGCTTTTATTAGAAAGGTATTTATGCTACAAGATGATCTCATTTTTTCTCTGTTCTCTCTCCCTCATAACATGTTTTCCCCTCTAATTTATCTCACAATTATTATTATTCCAATTAACCTTATCAAATTTTTCATCAATCTTGGCACATTAACTGCCACATTGGTTTCATTTATTAAATCTGATACTAAATTACCATTCCTGACTCTTACAAACCATTCTGGCAATGCCTTTCTTCTCCATCACTCTCTGGCCCTTCCCTTCCTGTCCCTCCCCCTCCTCCTTCTGGCCCTTCCCTTCCTGCCCCTCCCCCTCCTCCTTCTGGCCTGGCTCCCGAACACCCTCATGCACAGGTATCTGAGTTTGTCTGGTAGTATTGCGTGTGAGGCAGACTTCATGTTTATCCCTGAGTTTCCACCTCCTCACGATTGGCCAGAACATATCTGCAAAAAACTAATATCGGTAAAGTGTTTTGGGATGTGGCAAGGATGTGGCTTGTTAACAAAGCCCTTACTGGTGACCCTCTGTTGGCATCCCTTACTGGTGTCCCTCTGTTGGCATCGTGTGCAGGAGCCTCTGTATGTCTGGTGTGGTCACGCTTGTGTGACTGTCTTGGTGTGGAGGAACTTCTGTGACACACTGTATGTCTTGCTTCAGTTTAACCCACGTGTGTGGTATGCTACAGTCTTGTCACTCTGCTTGTGTGAGGAGAGTTATGTCTCCTTGTCATGTTGGTTGTGGCCCTGAGCACCTTTTGGGAATACAGCACTGATCAAATACTGATATATTCAGAGAAAATATTGGAAGTAGTATATGATACAGAAATTTGATAATTGATGTTGCATCATAAGGGAAAAGAATAATGCTCAAGGCTAAATAGATGGCCATGCCTTTTAGGCATGAGAGAATTGAAGTATGTATAATAATTTATACTCTACAGTGGATGTGATTCCAGTCACTAAATAGATAATGTAACTGTGCTCAATATGACTAGTCACTTGACAAAGACCTGTGACTTGTGCACCAGTGATCATCACAGCGGGAGGTGACAGCACACCTCAGGGTCCTGAGTAACAATGACTTGATTGTTTACAACCTAAATTCAGTGACACAGTGTGGTGCCACCCTTAGACCAGTGGCCTCATAATTGAGTTCATAACCTTGGGATGCTTTACCTACTCCTGTTGATTTCCATTTAGCAAATAAGACCTTAAATGCTTTTGCAAGAATCAACAGAGTATACAAACCATCAGTAATTCTTGGCCTTGGTCTTCATGGCATGGATCAGGTGTGAGTGGACTGAACACTCACCATGCATGAAGAACGACTTGACTTTCCCCTCATGTCCTGTTCCTGTTTTTTGTGTCACTCTTCAAGGATATATATTTCACTTTGCCCTTTTATCGTTTCTTGTATCATTGTCATCATCATCATCATCATCTGCTGTGTCCATTAATGCTTATCCTGAGCCACTTGTACAGTTTTTGGGGAGGAGTTAAGGCTTGGCCGGGTGAAGCAAAAGGATGTACCCAAGTTTGTGTAGCTTGAGTAGAGGCTTGCCATTGCACTAGACTGTAGTTTGAATGCCTGCCTTAGATAAATGCTTGCTACTTGTCGTTTGTTAGGTTAATATTTTTTTCATAGGAATCTGCCACTTTTTCTATATTTTATTAGTATTTGGTGATTTTTTTCTATATTTATTTCTTTGCCAGGGCATTTTTTCCTTCGTAGAATTTTGATGGTGTCCTTTTTCATGTTTTCCTAAATATTTGAAACTTTGGTATGAGTGGAAGCTTCTCAGTACTTATAGCCGTATTCCAAGCTTGCTAAGAAATGTTGGTTATTATAGTCTATTCACCTATGTAGCGTGGATCCCAAACTCTTAACCGGTTGGGTAACAATGCTGCTGATTGGCTTCCATGCCACTCAGTCAGAGATCAAGTCACTGCTGGGGGAGATCCATCTCAAGTGAATCAACTCTACCAACTCAAAAACTAATGGCTGCTTTTGAACAGTAGTTTGCTTTTATTGAACTCCACATGTTGCACTTCCTGTTACTCTTTGTCTTGGTATACTTTCCCAATACAGTCGTCCCTCAAATAGTACAGTTTCCAATAGTTCAGTTTCGGTTTTATGTGGATTTTCATAGAAGATTTTTTTAGGATTTTTAAATTTCCCGACAAGCAGGAAATTTAAGAATCCTTAAAGAGATCTTCCATGACAATCCGTATAAAACCAAAACCGAACTATTGGAAACCGTACTATTTGAGGGATGACTGTAGTATGACCTTGAGAGAATATTGATGTTCTGGAAGTAGCCATTAACCCGGTAGCTGCGGGGATCATGTTTCTTAAGGGCCCCTCTAAGCGAGAAAAATGAGAAAAAATCATCACTCACGCAAGCCATTTCATAATATATATCAATGCATTTGTGATCAGTTTATGCATCATCTATTTTGGGGGGTTTATATCATGGCAAAAATGTGGCCCGTCGCTGCTACACGGTAAAGCCACAAATTTGGCCCGTCGCTGCTACCGGGTTAACCATCAAAATGGTTCACAGAAATCTTGTATATAGGGAATGAGGCTTGGAATACTGATGTGCTAGAATTTATGTCAAAGGAATTACCTAGGAAAGCAGAGCTTCTAATATCAGCATTAGAATGTTAGTTCAGTAGGAGCTGACCACCTCCTTAGGAACTGTGTCATGTGGCTTGTCTCTTCTGTAAATATTGTCCCTGGAATACAAACTAAAACCTTGCCATTGTAATACAGAACCTGTTTCATATTGGCATGCTTATGTTTCCCTGTGACCTCTTCCCTTGATACTGTTATGATTTCTTGTGATGTCTATTAATTGCATCTTAATATTGCTTGAATTTAAAATGCTAGAGTACCATGAATATCTGAAACAAGTTGAGGGACACTAACTTTGTAGTATGTACTTTTACATTTTGGAGGACAGACAGTGTGTTACTTAAGAAATGGAGGTAGTTATACTGTAATACAAAGCAACATAATGTAAAGAATAGAGCTATTGAGCACAGGGTAAATCAGTGTAATCCCAATTTATTTTGCCGGTAGGACAGACAAAATAGTATGTACTTTTACATTTTGAAGGACAGACAGTGTGTTACTTGAGAAATATAAATAGTTATACTGTAATACAAAGCAACATAATATAAAGGATAGAGCTATTGAGCACAGGATAAATCAGTGTAATCCCAATTTATTATGCCAGTAGGACAGAAAAAAGTCCCCCCTACTCCTCACACCCCTCCATGACCTCATCCATCCTTCACCCACCCTCACAGGAACGGTCGATGGGCCAGCGCCTGAACATCATCCTGGTGGCCGAGGGTGCCATTGACCAGCAGGGAGAGCCCATCACAGCCGAAGCAGTGAGGAAGGTCAGTGCCAGTGGCCAGTCTGAGGAACACCATATACTATTAAGGTTTACTGTAGCTGTCAAAAATGTACTAAAGACATAAAATAGAGAAAAACCTGCGTGCAACTTTCAAAATGCCATAACTTTTTTCCTTATGATCATTTTCCCTCCTGCATCTAAGGTTCTCGGGCTCCAGAAAATGGTTCTCCAGTGACCTCCGCTCCCTTGTCATTCCTGTCCTTGATCTGCGATGATGGCTTTCAATGACCTTCTCTTCAATTAACCTGTTCCTTCCCAGTCACCATTCTGTCTATCCCTCCATCAACCTTCTACCCCTTTTGATAATTGTTTTATCTATATTAGAGGAGGCTGAGCATCACGGAAGAAATGGCTATGGACCGGCAACAGTGGAGGAGGCTCATATCCCGTCCAACCCCACCATAGGGAATAAATGGACGTTAAATGATGATGATGATGATTTTATCTATATTAGTGCCTTCCAATCACCTTTTTTCTCATTTCTGTTTAACTGTTCCATCCCAAAATCACACTAATAATTTCCCTTACTCTATCCCTCTGTAATCCTCTCCCTTTGATCTGGTCTTTTAACCCGGTAGCAGCGGGGATCATGTTTCTTAATGGTCCCTCCAAGCGAGAAAAATGAGAAAAAATCCCCCCTCACACAAACCATTTCATAATAAATTTCAAAGCATTTGTGATCAGATTATGTATCATCTATTTTGGGGGGTGTATATCATGGCACAAATTTGGCCTGTCGCTGCTACACGGTAAAGCCACAAATTTGGCCTGTCGCTGTTACACGGTGAAGCCACAAATTTGGCCCGTCGCTGCTACTAGGTTAACTGTTCCATTCCAAAATCACACTAATAATTTCCCTTACTCTATCCCTCTGTAATCCTCTCCCTTTGATCTGGCCTGTTAATCCCCTTGACTTACACCTTATACAGTGCCCTCCTCCTAACCTCCTTTCCCTTGGTCACTATGATGCCGTCCCTGAGTTTCCATCACCCCATCAACTCCTGTACCTCCCTTCACAGGTCATCGTGGAAAATCTCGGCTTTGACACACGCATCACCGTCTTGGGTCACGTCCAACGAGGTGGCTCACCCTCAGCCTTTGACCGCCTCCTGGTTAGTGTGTTTATTTGCATCCATGGGTGTATGTGTGTGTGTGTGTGTACATGTGTATATACTTCTGAGGTTGGTTAGATGGATGGGCAGTGTATCCCTGAATTATTGGGTTTGAATTTTGAAGGAGGTCATGAAAAGTAATATAGTTCTTGATTGTATTAAGTTTTGTGATGATGAGAGTAAACTGAGGCTGTTCAGACATGTTGAGAGATTGGAGGGTAGTGGAGGGAGGAGGATGAGAGAGGCAGTGGATGGATGGATGACAGGAGTGGAGGGAGGAGGGTGAGAGAGGCAGTGGATGGATGGATGACGGAAGTGGAGGGAGGAGGATAAGAGTAGTGGATGGATGGATGATGGGAGTGGAGGGTGAAAGAGGGTGAGATATATTTTCACCCACCCACCACCAGCCATAACCAACTACACCTTCCCCCAGGGTTGCCGCATGGGTGCCGAGTCGGTGCTGGCCCTGATGGAGGCCACATCGGAGACAGAGCCTTGTGTCATCTCCCTGGACGGCAACCAGGCAGTGCGTGTTCCCCTCATGGGCTGCGTCCTCAAGACACAGGCTGTTTCCAAGGCCATGAAGGTGAGGCAGGATGGGGTAGATGTGGTGCCTGCCAATGCTTGATGAGGTCTGACTAGAAGAGTTATTACTGCTTTTTCTTCTTGGTATTATTGACTTCTTTGTATCTATGAAGTTTTTTTCCATAATCACCTTGGGTAATATCTTCTATTTCTTCTCTTCGTTTTCTTTTTCTTTTGATTCATTGCTCAATTTTTTCCTAATTACCTCTTGTTAGCCTCCACAGACCAGGTCAGACTATAGTGGGTTACCAAGGTGTTGGTTGCTTGCTTAGTTATATTAATATTTGTGTCCTGTGTCAAGAACCATTAAGGTAAAGTCCAAAGACACACACACACACACACACACACCATGCCACACCACGCCACACCACCAGTACCACCACTCACACCACCTCTCGCACCACCAGGACCGTAACTGGGACGATGCAGTACAGATGCGAGGGAGGAGCTTCGCCCGCAACCTGGAGACCTACAAGATGCTGACCCGCCTGAGGCCCCCCAAGGTCATCGAGGGAGGGAAGGTGAGGCTCAGGGCAAGGGGTTGCTTAGTCAGTCCCTCTAGTTGACCTGACGTGCTGTGGGGCTCCATAGAACTTTGGACTTGTTTATTTTTCTTTAGCGAACAGGTATGATTGGTTACTCTTCTCTTGGGTTCTTCTCTGATGGTGATTATGATTTACCGGTTATATTATGGAAAACATCGTAGGTGATTGCGTGAAAGATTCCTACTAACAGAACTCCCTAAAGGTAACGTTTCAGGCATGATAAGAAAGTTTTCGGTCGTGTGTTTTCTCTTGGGTTTACTGTTATAGCATTGGTGTTTAACTGGTTGCCTCATGAAGAATGTCTTTTAAGGGATCACATGGAGTGTTTGTGGTGACTTACCTAACCCCAAGAGGTATTTATGGTGTGGCAAGACAGTTTCTGGTGCACATAATGAGGTGTTGTGGGTGGTGTCTCATGAGCTGCCTTCAAAGGGAGTTGTTACTTTAGGTGAGTGTGTGAAGGAACAGGGGCTGGGAGCTCCTAAGAGGTTTTACTTGTGCTGTGGGACCTTAGTCAGTGTTTGTGTTCTGTGATTATGTATGTAGTCATTGCTCAATTTTTCTTGGGAGTTATGTTCCCGGGACCCACAGGAAAGTACAGAATCTGTGAGAGTACGGTCTCCTTCCTGTGGTCTCAGCCACCCTGTATTAGCTTACAGCTCATGATCAACTAGGCATATCAAAGAGTAATACATTATTTCATAAACAGGCACTCAGAGCCACAAAGATACAAGCACACCCAAGCTAGAACCACAAAGATACAAGCGCACCCAAGCTACCACTGCATTGAGACCGATGTGCTCAAGGCCTACCATTTGTGGTGTCTTCTGCGCATGCTGATAACGTCTGGTAGCAGACACAAACACTTGCTTACATAACTCAAACTTTCCATCATTTGATTTTGGTTTCTCATAACATTCCTGTTTTTCCAGGACAAAAGTACAAATCTGCAAATACTAAAACTTAAAAAACAATGGATGATTGCATATGTTAATGTGCATGTTGTATGTGTGTGAGAGAGGGGGTTGTGTTAACTCACATCCAGCAGGTTACTATGTTGATGTGATGTATTCTGTGCTCAGTGGTGGGCACGGTTCCGCTAATCCGCTAACCGCTAATTAGCGAAGCTAACGTTTTCGTTAGATGAATAGCGTTTTCGCTAACTTTGGAAATAGTTAGCGGACCAATTAGCTTCCACTAAATGTAGTTCCTCCTCCGCTAACTTTAAGTCCACTAAAAATTTCATACAGATTTGTTCTTGTCTGTTGTGGGCAGACAACACCAGTGGAGCAGCATGCCGCTACAACTCCAGGGCTTCCACTTTTGGGTAAATTACGCCTTAAAGTTGGCTAATTGGACAATTATTAGGGAAACTTTTTGGTATATTAGGGTAATACATCTTCCATTTCCACCTGACAAGAAATAAACTTAAAGTGAAAATAAAAGTGTCACTTATGGAAAAATTAAATACTTAGTTGCATTACTGTATCCTGATGCTCAACACTGGTCTTGTTTTGTTCAGCATTGTGTGGCAAGCTGTCACAGGCAGTCTCATGTAATTTTGAAAGTGCAGTTCATATTCCATTGCTACTTCCCTAAATATGTTGCCCACGGAGAAGCCACTGTTTTGCCTATTTTTCCTACTTTTCTCTTTGACTTTCATGTGTTTTCTTGGCACCAGCCAGTACAAGAGCCCAAGGAGCAGTGACTTTGCGTAACATCCCTGTCAACAGCTTTTAAAATGTGCTGATTCGCCGTGCCTACTCATGGCCTACACACGGCGCCAAATAGCCTAGTTCGGCATGCGTTTAAACACACAGGACAATTGTGTTGGGTGAAGGCATGCAACTTTTCACCCTTGCGCCTGGCCACCCTGCCTCACAGGTTGCATCGTGTGACGAGGCCTTAACCCTTTCATTGCTAAACGCTCACAGCGAGCGGTAGCGCATTTGCTGGTGGTGCTAAACGCTTGCTACAAGCTTCAGCCGCACTCAAATCTCCCGCGTATGAGAGTGTTCCAACGCTATTTCTCACAACACAGGATTGCCAATTGAGTGGGTTTTCCACTAAATTTGTTGGAAAATCATATCAGCCTACGCGGAAAATCTATGGACGAGTAACTGATGGATGTTCTTGTCCAATATAGCGGCATTTTTTACCAAATTAATAGTCGTAAATTTTGCAGTTGGCAATACTACCTTGCCAGCACCTCATGGAGAGATGTCCGCAGTTGCCTAAATATGGCTGACTGCCGCCACGCACTGACGTAAGTGTTCAGAGGCAACACCCCCTGAACGTGCATGTACATTCGCAGGAGAGGCATACATAACCGAATCCCATAGATCTTGGCCTCCTCTTTCCAATGGTGTTTTTGGTTTTTAGCTGTGATGAATAGTTTTTGAGATACAGAGGTTAAAAGCGACCCCTCGTTGGGCTGCCAGAGTGCGCCTGGGGGGATAGTCACTTCCTCGCCATGCGCAACGAAAGGGTTAAGAGTTGCATGTGGTGTGTGAGGATTGGATGGAGAAGGTAATGGAAATATGCATGAGTTTTGATATGGGTATAATATTGAAGTGACTGGATTGTGGAATGATTGGATGGGTGATGATGATCTTCAGAGATGATTTGGACATATGATTCTTGTTATGAAGAAAATATATTATGAGGGCAGGACTGAGGAAGAGGGTGTCAGGTAAAGACCATCACTGGTATGGCTCAAGAATGGACAGGTTTTGGTAAAAGACTGAGAGAGTTGGTTGATGAGTGATTGGGTGTGCTGAGAGGGAGTGCTGGAACAGGGAAAGTTGGAGACACTTCTGTGGCCAACCTCTCAAGCAAAGTTCATGCTAGAAAACAGGGCATCACAGATATAGACAAATAGACAGATGGCCACTTTTTTCTTCATTTTCTGTGATCTAGGGATTTGTTCATGTATTTGTCTTGCTTACTACTTTGAACATAACACAGACACATCTCTGTAACAAGAGTTTTAATCCTCTGCACCTGGTTCTTGCTGGAACCTGATCATCTAACAAAACTTTTGAGGATTGTTCATATCAGTAATTCACCTTTTCCATGCACGGGAGTTTTCTGGTGTGTTTATCCTGCAGTCAAATACCCATTTCTTTGTTTTTATATCAGAAACACATGCTAACTGTTCTTCCTCTTATCCCTGCCTTCCACACATCGCTGGTCCAGTCTACAATGATCCGGGTAAGGTGAAAGCTTCTTTACTTCTGTGTGTAGACCAAACTTAGTGAACAGACATGCTTAGATGCCTATGATGATTATTAAAGCCAATCAGATGGCCAGTTCTAAGCAGCAGCTGCCTTCAGAACCACCTAACAACAAAAAAGTATGGCAGTTGGTGGCAGCTTTAGCTGGCTGTATTGATGGCCGGAGCCACTCAGAGAACCTCCCATACATAAAGCAGCTTTACAAACCCATCACTGAACGTAACATAGTCAGAGAATAAACTGTCATGCATTTTTGACTCCTCAGTTGTGGGTGGTTAGCTTAGTTGGCCATCTTGGTAAAGAGAGGCATTAAAACGGCCAATAAACAGGACCATGTAGTGTGTTGTCGGTGCTGTACAGTCCATGCAGACTGGGCAATGCATACATGGCCTCTGTTCTCTGTGATTTCTTTCAGTGTCCTAATTCACACTGGGTGCTTTATGTCACTGATGCTGCTATTCTTTCTGAATTTTGGCTGCAGTGGGATGGGAAGCAGCTTTTAGTAGTCAAAGGGAGAAAGTATGTGATTAGTGACATAAAACTGATTTCAGTAAAATGAGATCTCACTGATTACACTGTGTAGCTCGCAAATTAAGACAAGTGAAATGTGATTTTGCTTCCGGAGAATTTCATTTTTTAGTTGAATTGAGCGTGATATTTCCTTGGTGACCCATTCCCTTACAGTGTAGCCCAAGAAGAGGTATTACTTGAGGCATTTTTTGTCCCTATAACAAAGTTGAATCACCCTGGTTGTTCCCTTGTAGCTGCTACAAATGCACTTAACCCTAGAAAGATGAATAAGAGTTACAGCATTGCTTGTACCATACTGTTCATTCTTCAGACAGCATATTGGTCAGTTTTGTTTATCATTTTGTTCCTTACCAATATATTGAGTCCATGTCATGAGTATTGACGGCTTCTGATCATGTAGGGATTCATGGGTGGGCGTGTCAGGGCAGTGTGTTGGGTGTCCTGAGGCGGGGTGGTGCAGGGGCAGGAGAGTCTTGTACCAGATGCTGATTACCCTGATTGTCTCACCCTTCCCTGCCACTACTTGACACCTCCAAAAGCCTGATCTTGAAGGCTTTGGGAGGCCTGCTTATAGTGTAGTGGTAGTTAGCGATGATAAACAAAGCAACATTGATCAGAGCCTTGAAATTAATTATCCGTTTTGTTGGTAGTAATTTGGTAACTAATTTCTCAAGGATGATTATGTAAGTACTTTTATTTTTTTTTGTGTTGGCTTCTGTGCATTATAACATTTTGCAAACCCTTTCATTCATTGTCTGTTTACCATGATATTGGGATAAGACCCTTGAATCTGAGACATAGGCCTTGTTCCTTAGTAAGATGGCCATCCATATTCACAATGAATTGTGTTTCATAGTGTGAGTCAGAGGAGGAGGCAGAGCTTGAGGAGGTAACACTTACAGTCAAGCCCTAACTATAGCCAGCTTTTGTAGAGCAGACATTCTGTACACTAAGCAGCTTATTCATTCAATAATTCACAAACTAGACTGCAATTTTTACCATCAATAATATTGCAACAGTTGCTTGAATATTGAATGAATACAATGAGCTTTAACTCTTGTCCCAAAAGTGAATGCTTTTTGTAGCCAACCCTTCTTTGTCCAACCTTGACAGACAGTGCTGATGCTGATCGCTGTGTTTCTGTCTCCTGAAAGTGTTGCAGTTGTTACCCACAACTATGGTGCACATGTGTGTGTGTGTGTGTGTGTTTCTCTGTGTGTGTATGTGTGCGTGCTTGTGTGTGTGTGTGTAGGTTTGTTTGTGTGTGTACATGAGCATATGCTGCGGGGGTCTCTCGAGACAGCCAGACATTCCCCTATGAAAGGAGCTCAGAGCTCAGTGTGTGTGTGTCATTCACCAAGGTCTGATCACACGCTGGATTTGCGTGTCTGTGTGCACGCACGCATCTACGTGCATGCATGTGTGCGTGCATGTGTATATGCACATTCTTCATGTTAAGTATTCTATTTCCAGATTCTATGTCACAATGAAATGCTTCCCTGACAGATTTTACATCACATTTAAATATTCAACTTTATCTCCACAACAGAAAGCACTTGACATGTTAGGTTCTTGTGACAGCAAGGCAAATAACACACTTCTTCCCCTCTGCACACACATACCACTTAATGCTTCTTCTTTCTCCTTCGTCCCTCTCAGCTCATGAGACCAGTCAAGGCATTAACACACACATGGAAAACACATCACGTTGACACACACCATTCATTTACTCCTCCAAAATTGTCTGCGCTCCATGAGAAACAAAGTTGTTAAGATTATTCAAAATTTTATTTTACGCATTGCTGAAATTGTATGTATTATTTTCCTATAATTTTAAGTGCCATGTATTGTGTATTAATCATTAAGGCATTTTTAAGATATACTATCCTAATATCATGACCATGTTAATGCTAATGTGACCATGTGGAATGGTGTGCAGCAGCAAAAAAAAATATGCACCAATAATTTTCTACTCCATCAGCAAAACACTATTTGGGACAGAGATGAACTCTTGGTGAGTCAGGAGGCCTTGTGCGTGTGTTGTTAGGGCCAGTGTGTGACTAACTTATGGCAGACTTCACTCATCCTAACAATGAGCTGCTCGGGAAGCATAAGTCACCACTTGACTCCCACTCCACTGTGTGTGCTCCAAACATATAGTATTGTTATTATTTGCTACCAGAGCAGGAATCCATCCACTGAGGCATTGAATATAACAGTGAATATCAGATTGAGGTTCAGGAATAGTCACCAAACTTCCAGATAGTTATGCAGAAAGGTACGGTAATGTCCTTGGAGGTGAGAAAAGCAGTTGTCAAAGCTGATCCCAATATAGTGTAGGAATTCCCATTGCCCCCGTGTTCATTTGAATAAGCAAAGCACTTTGAATTATAGTTCTCCGGTAATGCAGCTTCAGCATGTTGCAATAGTTTAAGATGGTAGCCACCTGTGTTCCAGGCGTGCAGTGATAAATTTATACTGTGCAGGGAAGGTGAAGTGTCAGGGAGTCACACTGTGAAAGGGGAGCCATCTGGTGAGGTTATGTATGCATCCCAGAAGCACTTCATTGCCCACTGTGCTGCATTCTGTCTGTCACTTGTAGAGAACTTCTGCTCCTTCATGTGAAACACTCAGTGGCCTGTCTTTCTTTATATTCTCTCTCTCTCTCTCTCTCTCTCTCTCTCTCTCAGATGCCACTGCTTGTGTTTTCACTACAAAATTATATTCTTGCCTGTTTCTTCATCTATTCATGTATGTATACCTAAGAACATCTATTGCATTGTGTTTCCAGCGCTTAACTATGAAGGTCAAACAAAACGGTTGTCAGTTTGGTGTGCATGGTTGATTATAGACTTTGAAGTTTCAGGAATGTGAATGTCTTGTCACATCCTCTTGAGAGTTACCATGACCCACTTTTTAATATTAGTCGCCATTTTTGTATATAATCCTCTTCGCATATCCCTTGGGAATACAGACTTGTGGTACATGACATCATTTGCATCAAAAGAGCCTTTTACTTCAAAAGTTTACTATTTAAAAGTTTCACATGGATGTATTGTTGAATATTTCATTCAGCTTCATTTTAAGTATTGCTTTGCATTTTTTGGGAGACTGGCCAGTACTTGTTTTCTTAACATTCTTAAAATTTGTTGAAGCATTTGTAATGTGTTTCCTGAAAACCAGAAAAATAAATCAGTAAAATCAAACAATGTAGCGGCCATGTGGTGTTCGGAAAACTTGTGTTTGTGTAAGAAGAATATTCACGACTGTTTTGTATTGGCCTCCATATGTTAAATTTTACAGGTTATTCTCTTTGTTTATAGTCAATATTTTTAAGTTATATGGGTGAAGCTGTCACCTGTGGCTCTAAAGTTATTCTTTCTTTTCCACTCAATTCTTGGGCATGTATACTCCAGGACACTTGTTCAATATTATTGGCAAATATCTAATCTCTTGCTGTTCACACATCTGACCCACCTTCCTTCCAGTCTTGTGCCTTAGTTCTGCATGGTGACAGAGGAATGTGCTTTGGTTATTCTCTCTTTACAGTCAACAAAGGAAGAACATAATCAGGCAGACAGCAAGAGCTTTTCTGAGTCAAAAGTCAAGAAAGTTGCTTGGGCAGAACACACAAGTCTTTCTCATTCTATAAACAAGAGTCATTCTCAGTCAAAAAGCAAGAATTTTTCTCATTTGGAAAGCAAAGATCTTCCTCACCCAGACAGTAAAGGCCAGTATTTGGTTGAGGCCACTAGTAATGCTCCTCAGCCTGAAAATTACCTTGCTAGACCAGAAACTGGAAACATTCCTGAGCCAGAAAAGAGTCCCACACACTCAGGGAAGAAGAGCATTTCACAGACGATAAACAAGAGCCTTTCACTGTCAGAGTTTGGGGGTGATGAAGATGATGAGGCCGCACACACCTCCATGGACCAGGTATACTGACACACCTCACTCAGCTGGAACTCCCACTCAGTGTGGTCCACCTCTAGCAGTCACAGGTCACACAGCTTCCTCCACAGTCCTCCACCCTACATCAGTGAAACACAGTTGATGTATTTTCCTGCAACTTCACCTCCATCTTTCCAGCTTCCATGTGCTCGTAACCTACTGTGGAGCCTGTCACTCGAAGCCTTGTGCCTCGGCTGCCCGCTGCCCAGTACACAGGCTATGAACCATGTGGAAGCAATGATAGTCTTTATGTTGTGCATGAGATGTGTTGCGTCCCCTCTGTGTCATAGTGTTGAGGTGTGGCGTCATACACCTTGGACTGACTGGCTGCCTGGTCAAGGGTATCATGCCCAGCCGCCAGCTGCCTTAGCCTAAGTTCTCTTCCAGCCTACCGTAGTTTTTTCCATCTCTGCTTGACATGCTGTTTGTGCTATCCATTTAATTTATGCTTTAGCTATTTATTATGACCGTATGTACCTACATGTTAAGATTATGCATAATGCTGTTTTAATTTTAGAATGATGTATTATTTATAGATGTTACATGTAATTTAGATGTTTGTAGCAAATAAGCCAATACATTTATCAACAAGTGTAGAGTTGTATGTGTGGAGTCTGTACAGTAAATACTTGGTTGTGGATGAGACAGTGTGAATGTTTGCATCTAATGAAAAAAAATAAATAATCAAAGCAGAGAAAATCTGATCCTGAGTAATTTTTTTAAATAAGCAATTTTGTCTTAGCAACATACTGAACATTATATCTCAATTTTTATCCATAGCATTACATACAAACCTTGTGCATGAGTATTGGTAATTATTCAAGTGTAAGGAAGGGAATGTCTTGAGTGTTCTAGTAGTGTTTCCTGATGTATGAATGTGGTGGAGGGTGTGAGTGAGAGCCAACCCGAGGCAGCCGTGTTGTCCGAGTGCTAATCTTTGCTTTCACTGGTCAGGGCGGCTTCAACCTGGGCGTGATGCACATCGGAGCTCCGGCATGTGGCATGAATGCAGCTGTGCGCTCCTTCGTCAGGAACTGCATCTACCGTGGCGACACTGTCTATGGTGTCCATGATGGTATTGACGGGCTGGTGGAGGGCAATGTGAGTATCCTGACCTTCTCTCTCATGTAATCTTGATACTCTCCTACACTTGGCTCACACAGTTTAACCCGGTAGCAGCAATGGGCCAAATTTGTGTCTTTACCGTGTAGCAGCGACGGGCCAAATTTGTGCCATGATATAAACCCAAAAAAATAGATGATGCATAAACTGATCACGAATGCTTTGATATATATTATGAAATGGTTTGTGTGAGTGATGATTTTTTTCTCATATTTCTCACTTAGAGGGACCATTAAGAAACATGATCCCTGCTGCTGCCGGGTTAAGCAGACAATGTTATATTTCCCAGCACACCACACACTCACCCACACTAATGTTTCCCAGCACACCACAGACTCACCCACACTAATGTTTCCCAGCACACCACACTCACCCACACTAATGTTTCCCAGCACACCACAGACTCACCCACACTAATGTTTCCCAGCACACCACAGACTCACCCACACTAATGTTTCCCAGCACACCACACTCACCCACACTAATGTTTCCCAGCACACCACAGACTCACCCACACTATTGTTTCGCAGCACACCACAGACTCACCCACACTAATGTTTCCCAGCACACCACAGACTCACCCACACCATGTTTCCCAGCACACCACAGACTCACCCCCACTAATGTTTCCCAGCACACCACAGACTCACCCACACTAATGTTTCCCAGCACACCACAGACTCACCCACACTAATGTTTCCCAGCACACCACAGACTCACCCACACTAATGTTTCCCAGCACACCACAGACTCACCCACACTGATGTTTCCCAGCACACCACACTCACCCACACTAATGTTTCCCAGCACACCACAGACTCACCCACACTAATGTTTCCCAGCACACCACAGACTCACCCACACTGATGTTTCCCAGCACACCACACTCACCCACACTAATGTTTCCCAGCACACCACAGACTCACCCACACTGATGTTTCCCAGCACACCACACTCACCCACACTAATGTTTCCCAGCACACCACAGACTCACCCACACTAATGTTTCCCAGCACACCACAGACTCACCCACACTAATGTTTCCCCAGCACACCACAGACTCACCCACACTAATGTTTCCCAGCACACCACACACTCACCCACACCAATGTTTCCCAGCACACCACAGACTCACCCACACTAATGTTTCCTGTTTCCCAGCACACCACAGACTCACCCACACTAATGTTTCCCAGCACACCACAGACTCACCCACACTAATGTTTCCCAGCACACCACAGACTCACCCACACTAATGTTTCCCAGCACACCACACACTCACCCACACTAATGTTTCCCAGCACACCACAGACTCACCCACACTAATGTTTCCCAGCACACCACAGACTCACCCACTAATGTTTCCCAGCACACCACAGACTCACCCACACTAATGTTTCCCAGCACACCACACTCACCCACACTAATGTTTCCCAGCACACCACAGACTCACCCACACTAATGTTTCCCAGCACACCACAGACTCACCCACACTAATGTTTCCCAGCACACCACACACTCATCTACACTAATGTTTCCCAGCACACCACACACTCACCCACACTAATGTTTCCCAGCACACCACACACTCACCCACACTAATGTTTCCCAGCACACCACAGACTCACCCACACTAATGTTTCCCAGCACACCACAGACTCACCCACACTAATGTTTCCCAGCACACCACAGACTCACCCACACAATGTTTCCCAGCACAACACAGACTCACCCACACTAATGTTTCCCAGCACACCACACTCACCCACACTAATGTTTCCCAGCACACCACACTCACCCACACTAATGTTCCCAGCACACCCCACACTCCACCACACTAATGTTTCCCAGCACACCACACTCACCCACACTAATGTTTCCCAGCACACCACACACTCACCCACACTAATGTTTCCCAGCACACCACACACTCACCCACACTAATGTTTCCCAGCACACCACAGACTCATCTACACTAATGTTTCCCAGCACACCACAGACTCATCTACACTAATGTTTCCCAGCACACCACAGACTCATCTACACTAATGTTTCCCAGCACACCACAGACTCAACAACACTAATGTTTCCCAGCACACCACAGACTCATCTACACTAATGTTTCCCAGCACACCACAGACTCATCTACACTAATGTTTCCCAGCACACCACAGACTCATCTACACTAATGTTTCCCAGCACACCACAGACTCATCTACACTAATGTTTCCCAGCACACCACAGACTCACCCACACTGATGTTTCCCAGCACACCACAGACTCACCCACACTGATGTTTCCCAGTACACCACACACTCACCCACACTAATGTTTCCCAGCACACCACAGACTCATCTACACTAATGTTTCCCAGCACACCACAGACTCACCCACACTAATGTTTCCCAGCACACCACAGACTCACCCACACTAATGTTTCCCAGCACACCACAGACTCACCCACACTAATGTTTCCCAGCACACCACAGACTCACCCACACTAATGTTTCCCAGCACACCACAGACTCACCCACACTAATGTTTCCCAGCACACCACAGACTCACCCACACTAATGTTTCCCAGCACACCACAGACTCACCCACACTAATGTTTCCCAGCACACCACAGACTCACCCACACTAATGTTTCCCAGCACACCACAGACTCACCCACACTAATGTTTCCCAGCACACCACAGACTCACCCACACTAATGTTTCCCAGCACACCACAGACTCACCCACACTAATGTTTCCCAGCACACCACACTCACCCACACTAATGTTTCCCAGCACACCACAGACTCATCTACACTAATGTTTCCCAGCACACCAACACTAATGTTTCCCAGCACACCACAGACTCATCTACACTAATGTTTCCCAGCACACCACAGACTCATCTACACTAATGTTTCCCAGCACACCACAGACTCATCTACACTAATGTTTCCCAGCACACCACAGACTCATCTACACTAATGTTTCCCAGCACACCACAGACTCATCCACACTAATGTTTCCCAGCACACCACAGACTCATCTACACTAATGTTTCCCAGCATACCACAGACTCACCCACACTAATGTTTCCCAGCACACCACAGACTCACCCACACTGATGTTTCCCAGTACACCACAGACTCATCTACACTAATGTTTCCCAGCACACCACAGACTCACCCACACTAATGTTTCACAGACTCACCCACACTGATGTTTCCCAGTACACCACAGACTCATCTACACTAATGTTTCCCAGCACACCACAGACTCATCTACACTAATGTTTCCCAGCACACCACAGACTCACCCACACTAATGTTTCCCAGCACACCACAGACTCATCTACACTAATGTTTCCCAGCACACCACAGACTCATCTACACTAATGTTTCCCAGCACACCACAGACTCATCTACACTAATGTTTCCCAGCACACCACAGACTCATCTACACTAATGTTTCCCAGCACACCACAGACTCACCCACACTGATGTTTCCCAGTACACCACAGACTCATCTACACTAATGTTTCCCAGCACACCACACACTCACCCACACTAATGTTTCCCAGCACACCACAGACTCACCCACACTAATGTTTCCCAGCACACCACAGACTCACCCACACTAATGTTTCCCAGCACACCACAGACTCACCCACACTAATGTTTCCCAGCACACCACAGACTCACCCACACTGATGTTTCCCAGCACACCACAGACTCACCCACACTGATGTTTCCCAGCACACCACAGACTCACCCACACTGATGTTTCCCAGCACACCACAGACTCACCCACACTAATGTTTCCCAGAACACCACAGACTCATCTACACTAATGTTTCCCAGCACACCACAGACTCACCCACACTAATGTTTCCCAGCACACCACAGACTCATCTACACTAATGTTTCCCAGCACACCACAGACTCACCCACACTGATGTTTCCCAGTACACCACAGACTCACCCACACTAATGTTTCCCAGCACACCACAGACTCATCTACACTAATGTTTCCCAGCACACCACAGACTCACCCACACTGATGTTTCCCAGCACACCACAGACTCATCTACACTAATGTTTCCCAGCACACCACAGACTCATCTACACTAATGTTTCCCAGCACACCACAGACTCACCCACACTGATGTTTCCCAGCACACCACAGACTCATCTACACTAATGTTTCCCAGCACACCACAGACTCACCCACACTAATGTTTCCCAGTACACCACAGACTCACCCACACTAATGTTTCCCAGCACACCACAGACTCACCCACACTAATGTTTCCCAGCACACCACAGACTCACCCACACTAATGTTTCCCAGTACACCACAGACTCACCCACACTAATGTTTCCCAGCACACCACAGACTCACCCACACTAATGTTTGACTCACCCACACTGATGTTTCCCAGCACACCACAGACTCACCCACACTGATGTTTCCCAGCACACCACAGACTCACCCACACTGATGTTTCCCAGCACACCACAGACTCACCCACACTAATGTTTCCCAGTACACCACAGACTCACCCACACTGATGTTTCCCAGCACACCACAGACTCACCCACACTAATGTTTCCCAGCACACCACAGACTCACCCACACTAATGTTTCCCAGCACACCACAGACTCACCCACACTGATGTTTCCCAGCACACCACAGACTCACCCACACTAATGTTTCCCAGCACACCACAGACTCACCCACACTAATGTTTCCCAGTACACCAGACCCACTCACTTATTTTTCCCAATACACCAGACTCTTATACTGTTTTGTTTTCTCCACCCCACAGGTCCAGGAGATGACATGGGCGGAGGTGACAGGCTGGGTGGGTCAGGGCGGTGCATTCCTCGGCACCAAACGCACACTGCCTGCTAAGCACTTTGAACAGGTGGGTTGCTGCTGCTGCCCTTCCATCACTATCCCCATTATTATTACTTTTATTGTCACTACATCATTATTAGGTGTTTTCACAGCATTATTACCATTATTGATACAATCCTACTACTGCTAATGTCAGCACCACCAATACTACTACAACTACTGTTTCTGCTACCACCGTCACTACAACAGCCACTTCCCAACAGATTGCTGCCCGCCTCAGGGAGTACAAGCTGCACTCACTCCTCATTGTGGGTGGGTTCGAGGCCTACCACGCCCTTCTCCAGATGTACGAGGCACGTGGGAAGTACCCAGAGTTCTGCATCCCAATGGTGGTCATCCCTGCCACCATCAGCAACAATGTGCCTGGCAGCGACTTCAGTCTTGGCTGTGACACTGCACTCAATGAAATCACCGAGGTGGGTGGGCCGGTGGATCTGCTGTGTGGAGCGAAAGCAGTGAGATGAATGGATGTGGTGTGTGTGTGACCAGGTGAATGTAGTTTGTGAGGATATAGTAAGCACTGTTAAGTAATCCTTCATCCACTCAATAACCTTTCCGCCCATTCCTCCCCATTGCTGTAGTTTCCAGATCAGCCTTTTGTACGGAACTTTGGGATGTGTGTGTGTAATTCACCTCTTGGTCTGCTGCGGGTCTCTCTCGAAACAGCCAGCCGTTCCCCTACGGAAGAGCACAGAGCTCATAGTATTGATCTTTGGGAAGGACTGAGACCACTCACACACAACACACCGCAACAACGAGGTCACAACTCCTTGCCTTACATCACGTACCTACTCACTGCTAGGTGAACAGGGGCTACACATGAAAGAAGATAAACCCAACTTATCTTCACCCGGCCGGGGAATCGAACCCCGGTCCTTCTGGTTGTGAGGCAGACGCTCTATCCACTGAGCTACCGGGCCGTGTGTGTGTGTGTGCATTCATTTCAACAACCTCCTCCTCTCCACCCCAGATATGTGATCGCATCCGTCAGTCAGCTCAGGGCACCAAGAGGCGAGTGTTTGTGGTGGAAACAATGGGTGGCTTCTGTGGCTACTTGGCAACACTGGCAGGACTGGCTGGTGGGGCTGACGCAGCATACATCTTTGAGGAACACTTTGGCATCCAGGTGAGGAGGAAAGAGAGTGGAGTGGCAGATAAGTATATCCATGAGCAAAAAGATAAGCAGAATGGAAAAAGAGGGTATGAATCTCAAATTTAACACTTTGTAATGAAAAAAGGTTAAAATTTGAGAGATAGAATTATCAGGGAAGGGAGGCATCAATATTATGAAGAACCACAGAGGACATGCATTCAAAAGCCTTGATACCAATAGACGTCTCCAAATTACAGCCTCCAGTTCCTGCACCAAGCACTCACTCAGTCCATTTCCTTCTGCTTTCAGGAGCTTCAGCTGGATGTTTACCATATGGCGGCCAAGATGGCAGAGGGTGTGCAGCGCGGGCTGGTGCTCAGGAATGAGAACGCCAATGAAAACTACACCACAGACTTTATCTACCGCGTCTACTCAGAGGAGGGCAAGGGAATCTTCAGCTGCAGGAAGAATGTGCTTGGTGAGGCAATCTTGGTGGTTACTGGGACTCACCCTTTTATTGATGTTGTTGATGGTCATCTGTAGATTCTTTGATATTTTTTTGACAGGCAATGATTTTATAGCCTATAGATCCATATCCATTTGTAGATCACTTAGGGTTTCAGTACTGTTATACCCTTCTCAACAGCCACATCAAAACCATGGCAACTTTTCTCTTATTAACTGGTGCCAGAAAATTTTCTATAAAACATCTTTTACAACTTTTCTCAGTTTCAAGTTCATTTTCCGCTGACTTTTGCCTTCAAGGGGGATCTCCCAAGAAAACTTTTGCGGTCAAAGGGGTTAATACGTATCTTTATTTATTTTCATATTTTACTCCTTTTCAATATCTTTTATTATGTACTAACTTCCCTTACCTCCCTCTTGTTCTCCTTAACTTGGTCACTAGTTCTCATCAGTAGCCCTTTCTTCACTATTTCACTTCTCTTTCATTACTCTCCTCTCAGGTCACATGCAGCAGGGTGGCTCACCCTCCGTGTTTGACCGCAACATGGGTACCAAGATGGCTGCCAAGGCAGTCACATGGCTAACAGACCAGATGCTGGCCCACCGGCGGGATGATGGAACAGTATTCTGCCAGGAGAGCTCCACTGCTGTGCTGCTTGGACTCCAGAAGCGCTCATATGTGTGAGTATGAGCTTGGTGTATGAAGCATATTTACAAGCAAAATAATACAGATCCTTAGCTCTGTGTTGTCAGCATTAGAACATGTGGTGCACACTGTACTTCCTCTTTGTTGTAGTGTGTATTGTAGTAGTAGTCTTGTGACTGAAATTTTAATGCTTCAACACTTTATTCCCTCCAGACAAATTAGCTTTTTTCTTCATACATGGAAGCACATACTTCCTACCTTTTGCTAGATGTTGGCTTGGCATAGTGCATGCACTAGTCATTCGAAGTATAGTTCAATAAGCACAAGAACATGATATTTTTTTCACGTTTTGGCCTATGGCGCCCATGGTGGGGACTGATGGTCAACCCCAGTCCGTTATGGCGCAGGCAAGTGTTTGTAGTGCCGCCATCTTGCCCCCCGGAGCTCATCTTTGAGCCTCTCTTTTAGAGAGAGAATCTTGAGCCCAGGTTAATAGGTGGTCTTCAGGACAGCATGTGGGTAGTCTTAGGCCACTCAGTGATGACTGAAAAATCTCATCTGTGTTGGCGAGCAGGACTCAAACCCGCATCCTCCTGGACGTGGTGCCAGCACGCTAACCACTCAGCCACTGCCTCTCAACTCAGCCACTGCCTCCCCATATACTCATATGCTGCCTGCTCGAAAGATCATGTTTTGTGCTTATACTCTAAATAAATTGTTGACACACGATTGCAAGCAATTCTCTAGCAAAAGATACCGCAAAGCCATGTGCAAAGAAATCACAAGAAGAAAGGTTAAGATGATATAGATACATGACAAGAAGGGAGGAGGACTATGTAGGAAGACAAGTAGTGAAAATAAAAGTACAGGGTAAAAGAAAATGAGAGAGGTTGAGAAAGAGGTAGATGTATTTTGTATTGGAAAATGAGTCAAAAGCATCAATGAACAAATAGTACAAAACAGACTACAGTGGAGGAAACTCGTGCACAAAAGCGGCCCCTTTTAACTTGGGATAATAATGCTGAGATGTGCAGAGGTCACTCGCCTCTGCACTTGTCTTAGTTTTGTCAGCATTGTCATGTATGGTAGACCTGCAAAGTGCCAGCACAGCTGTCTTGAGTGTTTTGAAACATAAAACAGTTTGATGTTATCATTTTATTGCTCAGTTTTCATATTTAGGAGCACATGGGCTTGTGCTCCCCTGTGCTAAATACTGGCTTGTCATGTTCATTGTGCATGTACTATCCTTTGGAGTAAATAGTTCATGCACTATGACCAGTCAGTGTATTAAGGTTGGTTACTTATTGTATGACTTTGCAGGAAAAATATTTCTTAACTTTTAATTCTTTGTTATTGTATGTTTTAAGCACCTACATAGTGCAACCTTACATATTACCATTACTTCTTATGAGAATATTTAATTCAGTTTCCATTAACCAAAATACATGGAAAGTATAAACAGACTGTATGTGCAGGTGTATCATTGAAAGGAAACGAGATGAGACAAAGAAAATCTGATTTACTTTCCTCCACAGGTTCCAGCCAGTGTTTGACCTAAAGAAAAACACAGATTGGGATCGCCGCATCCCTAAGGAGCAGTGGTGGCTCAAGCTGCGGCCACTCCTGCGTATTCTGGCCAAGCACGAGGCTGCCTACCATGAGGAGGGCATCAACGTCAAGGAGGTGGAGGAGGCACTCGACTAAACCCCATGCCAGCCACTCTCTGACTGGCCCCCTTTGTCCTGCTTGGGAGATGTGTGGGTCAGAGAGGTCACCAGTGTCTCCTTTCCTCACCTGACCCCCTCCACACTATAGAAATACTTGCTTTTGTCTGCCAAGCCCACCCATCAGATTATCCTGTGTTTTATTGTAAGGGTAGTCGCTGATGTTTTGCATGGCCACTTAAGTTTCAACAGTCATCTTGTTGATTGTTGGAAATGGTGCCTAAAACTTCATCAGTGTAGTTTCAGTGTCGCTGAATACTTTTGAGTCACCACATTCACTGTTAAAAATGTGTCACTGAAGCTTCTCATGGTCACAATTTACTCTGTTTTTAGAAAGATATTGAGGTAAAGTCATGCGAGTCACCATATTCATTGCTGAAAAAGTCACTCCATAAACCTGCCAGAGGTCTCTGTATCAGTAAAAATTACTATATTTGCCAGTCTTGGGAAAAAATCACGTCACCTGTTGTGTTCATGATTGTCATCAATATCATTATGAAACTACTCACTCATTGGTAGGTCATCAGGATGTAAGGAGTTGGGTTGGGTTCTTAAATCATGAGGGACGGAGTTATTTTGTCAATGTTCTTTGAGTCTCGTGCATCCTAGCCTGGGCCTCAGGAAGTGTATATGCGTATATTATGTTGTGAAATATGGTGCGAATGCATAATGAGAGATGCTGTTGATGCTGCTGTTAAAAGTTTATTTTTTGCAGCACAGTAATTAAGTTCTTTACCTTATTAAGTTCAGGGACTTGTACAGAAAAGGCATCTCCCATTATGCGTATTGGATTTGACTAGTTATTTAAAGTTTAAGAAAGACATTATAGAGGAGGAAATGTGTAAGTCATGAGGGTGATTGGTTGTGATCTGCCAAAATGAGCATTTTAAGCTGTGGTATAATGAGCTGTGGAATGGAGTGGATTATCTTTAACAGGTGAAGAATAGTTCATAGAGAGCTGCAAGCAACAACATAGACAGACCTTCCCTCTCCACAGCTGGGAGGGAGAGGGAGTGAGAGGTCAGCAATGGTGATAAAGACAGGGAGAGGGGGTGAGAGGTCAACAGTGGTGATAATGACAGTACTGAAGTGAGTTATGTGCAGATTTGGTGGGATTCAGTTAGAATGCTCTTATTTATAGTGTACAGGTTTCCTTTGCTGATACTGATGTACCTCTTGAGTGCATCTCACTACCAGAATCTATAAGAAGCAATTCAACCGACACTGCCTTCATTTTGGTTAAGGAAAATGTTTGAAATGTCTCCTGAAGAGTTTAGTCCTGCCATATACATTAACTCTTGCACCTCACTACTAGCTCTGAAAGTTGAACATGAAGATATTTTAAAGGCCCTGTAATAGTGGATTTCTGATAACTTGTTGAATTTCTGTTGATTGTCAGTCATTATTTGTGAGAAGCACTAGTTATTCATGTACTTTTGCTCCTGAAAAAAATTGAAGCCTTGGAACATAACTGGGTTTCTAATATTATTTTTGTTGACATTTTTTTCTCATTTATTAGTACGTTGAAAACAATTGTCATTCATATCAACGTTCAAAACATTGTGTCATCAGAAACACCTGCTGTAATGGGGCCTCAGGTGACATGCTGTTGTCAATTTCTGCATATTACTTTGCAACAGATGATTATATACAGTAACCCTTGATTTAATGGACCCTGATATAGCATATTTCTGATTTAAAGTTTTTACTGCCAAATCAGTGCTGAACTACCTATCACATATATTGAAAAATGAATGTCTGTAATACATTAGGCCTGACACTGGAGCAAGAAAGAAGACAGTAAGAATCCCAACTTTTACACCTTGGAAGAACACCTGAACCTTTTTTTTTTTTTTTTTTTTTATATATATATATCAGGGAACACCCATCTACAGTTCTTTGATAACGTGGTACCAGCATGTTAATATAAGCAGCCGGCCTGCTCCTAGTTATCAAATTCGCAGTGGGCAAGGTGCATTGCAGCCGTTCACCACATATCAATTTATCTTTACTCTATACCTCTTTTTATTTTATATTATCAGTTCTACATACTTTTGGTGTCAAGACACCCCTTCCCCCTAATAGTCCATTAAAGTGAGGTTTTACTGTATTTTTTTTTTTTTTTTTTTCAGTGACTATCATGGACTGACCTGTGATGTAATATCCCTAATTATTAGTTCTATTGATATTACCCATGAAGAATATTCTCAGAATTACATTATATATGATGCACTGTCAACCTGCAATGTTAGACTAAGTAGGAACAATTCTGTGCACCACACTGAGGGGCTGGCATCTTGCTGCCAGTGCTAGGAAGGTACACACACGTATGCTAGCTACTTGTGCCTGTTATTTATGAACAGTTTTTTTCTCTGAATGCCAAAGTTTATCATGTTTTATTAGATGCGTAAGACACATTAGCTCCACTGGTGGGAGCCTTAGGGACTAGTGATGGTTAGTCAGCGTCTAGTCAGCTGTCGAGTCACACTAGAGAGTGTGTGTGTTCAGACCAGACATACACTGTGATTATTGATGTTATTTTTAAGCAGCATCCCTTCATACTGTACAATGCAACAACCAGGAACAGTGTAAACCCCAAACTGTTCTTAGGAGTAATCATAATATGCAGTTTTAATTGGGGAAGTGGTTTAAAAGACTGTTTCTAATCACACTGTATGCACATCCAAGTGAATCACTTTTTGGTCTGGATGTTTGCATGTGGATCACAGCAAACAATGAATGGGCATTCAGAATGTTTGAAATAAGTCGTACAGATTATCCTGCAACAACGTGAGACAAATTTTCTCTTTTTATTGATAAATCTTTTTTGATGAGAAGGGTTTAATGTGCCATAGTGCTTTTACAAGAAAGGAAAGGGATCCAAGTAGCATACAATGTAATCCTAAGTCAAACACCTGTAGCCAACACATATTACCTTGGTGAAGAGGTAGCTGTATAAACCTATTTATTGAGGGCAGTGATCATACAAAAATTATTCTCTGGACACCACTATGTATGTCCCTAGTGTGTTGACATAAGACAAATAATACAGTATCTTTAAAGCAGTATTATGTGCATATCCTGTGTATTCTTCAGTTGTATATATAAAAAAAAGAAAAAAAAAAGTGTTCCCTGGTGTTCATACTCTGCCACAGCCCACATCAGGGTCTGAGGCACCAGTACCTCATGGTGTACATGCAGTACTGTGCCTTATCTGAATACATTATCTTGATATCTGTGAGAACTTAAGATTCTCATTATATAAGTATGAGTATGACTGCATCTCTCATGCCATCTTGATTGGCACCACGCACCTCGGAGTGGCATGTGACAAGCCCCCCTCTCACCCAGACTCAGTTACTACAGCAATGTGATGGGGAGGGCTATGCCATCTTCCATCGCTAGGCCCCTGAATGCAAACCCAGTATTCCATCTTGACTTTCCTATTTGAAGCAAACATTCCCCCTGTGTGTTTTATCTTCAATTTTTTTAAATTTTCTTATTTCCATTGTCTGAAGTTAAGAACCTTGAATTTACTATTTGAAAACCCTCACTTACTAGCTAGCCATCCACTGAAGCAGCCAGCCAGCCCACCTGCCTGTCCACTGCCACAGGACCCAAAAGCTCCACTGTTCTGTGTTCGTGGCTCAAGAGCTTGGACATTTAATACTGTACTGAGAAATGTTCGACATGTTGGCCTTCCAGTTCTGGCACAATGCCAGTCTCTAAATATTCTGGGATCCCTGATCATTCTGCTACAACAGAATAGGGAAAGTTGGAGATTCTTCTGCTGGATTTGGAGATACAGACATAGATAGATCAATTAACTGGCATCACAGATATAGATAGATAAATTTCCACATCTTTCTGACAAGGGAAAAGCTCACAGCGTGGGGATGTGTTGAGCAATACTCCACAGTAGCCTCCATGCAGGAGCCTCAGAATAACCATCACAACAAACACCTAATTAACTGCTTTATTAAGGTGAGTTTAATATTACAAGTTGACTTAATTAGGGTTCTTATTAGTTCACCTAAAAAAAAATAGTGATAGGAAGGTTTCAAATGGAAAAAACGTCGCCAGGAAGATCAGCGTACGCCATTTTGCTGCAAGAGAGATGCCGTTGCCATAGCAACGATGAGGCTTAATAAAAGGACGGCCTTTATCTCCACTCTTGCAGCACTCTTGGAGCACTGGCAATTACTGCGGCAAGAATTTATTTTACAATATGATAGATACAGCGAACACTGCTCTCATTCACGTGGTATGCTCTCCCTACCACAACGTAGCTCATCCCAAAACGTAACTTCTCCTAAATCTGAATTCTTCTGCAAGGTGAACACCTTTCTCGAATGCTTTGGGATGCTTTCAGCAGGTGTTTTGGTAGAACAGTGTTGCCACTCATGCCAGGGCTACTTGGTGCGACGAGCAGGAAATTGAAAAATCCTAAAAAAAATCTTCCATGAAAATCCGTAAAAACCAAAACCGTACAAGTGGAAACCGTACTATTTGAGGGACGACTGTATGTATGTATGTATGTATGTATGTATATATATATATATATATATATATATATATATATATATATATATATATATATATATATATATATATATATATATATATACTGTATTTAAATGTCAGGACCTAAAAAACAATACAATGCTTGTTCCAGGTCACTCAAAGAGTAGAGAGCAGCATAAATACATAAATATCTAAGAACTACATGTCAACAAAGACTACTAGAGCCTTCTAATAAAGGCAAGGAAAAGAGAGGGAACTCAACACAGGATATGTGCAAATATCCAGTACTATACAAACTTCACATGTTAAGAAAGCTAGATGAAGCAAGGTGGAGAGAAAGGAATGTGGTGTGGAAAATCATACAATGATGTGCCAAACCTCTGAGAATACAAGGAAAAGTGATGGAACAGGATGGAGAATAGAATGAAATATGACAACAAACCTCTGAGAATGAGATGAGATGGAGGGATGGAGTGAAGGCCAGGAGGGAGGGTTGGTGGAGGAAGTCACTCCATGCGGTGAATATTATGGTGGTCAGTGAACTTGTGGAGGGCATCCAGGTTCCTCCACCACAGGGGCAGGAACTTCTCAGCAATAAGACCAAACCACGGAGTGATGGGGACGTTGTCATCCTGCAGCCGCCTCAAGAACCCGCCAAAGTCCTCCCTTTTAACATAGCGAACATCCTCCACCTCATTCTCATTGGGACTGACCGAAACGTCCTTTTGAAGAAACAATATGTAGTCCATCTCATGTTCACCCCAAGTGCCATCAGAAGGGCTGGCATAGTGGATGCGCGTGAGGTATGTGAAGTCACTTGGCCTCACCTGCTCCAGTGGAATGCCAAGCTCAAACTCCAACCGTCTCTGTGCGGCATTCCTGACCCCCAGTGCACCCTCCTCAATGGTCTCTCTTGGGGTGTGCAGTGGGTGGGAGCAGCAGGTGTTGGTGTAGTAACCAGGAAAGGTGATCTGAGGGTGGAGGAACATGTGGTTATTGGACACTGACTCTACCTTACTGGACAACGTTTATGATTGCTTTAAGTGCCTGGGGAAGGTGATCTCTGGGTAAAGGAATATATATTTGGTTACTGGACTAGAATCCTGAACACAAAAAATTGCTGCATACTCAAGCTCATGCTATCTGAGTTTGATAAATATGTCATATGGGTTGCACTATTTAACCTGTTCACTTTAGCTAACTTGTAGCTATGAGTGGTTAACCTTTTCACTACGGCCGGGTGAAAACAGCATCCCGCCCCATATCCGGTCTGGCCGTGGGCGCCAAATTGAAACGTTGCTACTGAATATAACAAGTTTTGAGTTTATGCCCCATAAACTACAAATAATAACAAAGCCACTGATATATTATCTATAAGAATGAATACAGCCTTTGGGGATGAAAACTGACTGAGAAACAAAATATTTCAGTGAATGAAAAAACTGCCGTGAGCTGGCCAGAGCAGGGACTCCACAAAGAGGCACAGAAAAAAAACTTATTGAAACTTAGTGTACGAAAGGGTTAACATCAGCCACCCAAGTCGGCAACAGAATCACGTTTCTGGATGCACGCTACTTCACAAGTAACTTTTCACGTATCTTTACGCTGAGTAAGATAAACAGCACTAAACACAAGAAAAAATATGTAATTAAACTCTTTTTGAAGTCCAGTATCTACTCAAACAATGGAATTAACAAAACTCACAATTCCCTCAAACCTTGGAGGCCACCACCACCCAACCCTAGAGCCCAGCCTTACCTTGGTGTGTGAGCGGCGGTGGACCAGAAGCTCGCCAGCTGAGTTGAAGAGGAAGACGCTGAAGGCCCGGTGGAGGGGCGAGGTGCCGCCACGCATCAAGTGGCAGTGCCGCTTGGAGGCAGGGCCAAGAGGCGTGTCGGCCTCATCCACCAGGATGCATGGCTCCTCAAGAAGGGCCAGCTGCTGGGGGTCGATGTCCTCCTCCTCTACATGCCACTGCTGACTGCTGCTGCTGCTGCTATTGCTTCTGTGCTGAGGCTAGACACAAGCACACAAGTGTTTCATCACCACAACATTCATAGCTGGTACACATTATCATTATTATCATTACATTTTTAGAGGTATGGGAGACAACACCACAGAAAATAAAAATTATAAATAAATATGCCCACATTACACTGCTCAATGAAAATGAAACAAGAAAAGAAAATACTGATTAAATTTAATTTGAAAAATGTCATGATACTCCCTCCTTGAAAGATGTGACATTAGAGGAAGAAGCAGATACAGAAAAAGGATGGCTGTTTTAAGTTTACTAGTGAAAGAAATAAAATAATAAAGATACTACTGGTTAACTAACATTAAGGAGTTAAAGGCATATTAATGGTCAAGAGTAAAAAGTCATGCTGCAAGGCCATGGTAGTTGGTAAGTTCAGAAGAGCATTAAGAATGAAAATATTTATAAAGATGTCAGGAAAGCAACACTGCAGCAGACTTTAATGGATGGAGTAGACAATTACATGAGAACTGTTGAGGAAGAGTTGACAATGTTTTCCTTCTGTTTCACCCATGCATGACCTAAGAAAGATTGACCTAAAAACTGCCAATGTACAGCAAGCAATCACTACACTGTAAAGGAAGGCGGTAAATGGATGCTATATCTCTGAAAGCCTCAAAGCCACATATGAAATTGTAAGGATTTCAGAATACAATGCAGTTCAAAGAAATCCGTCAATGCAGAAACAGGTGGAGAGGCAGTATATGATCAAGTAATAAAAATCACCACAGCCTTGTTCAATCACCTCCAACATTTTCTCATAAAAAAACTATTGAAGTGGAATAATAAGATGTACTTAATTAAATAGCCTAGCATGTTTAAGTAGAAACAAAGAGACAGGTATTATAGCCTCTATGCAGGCCTACAAGTGAAAGTTAAATAAATATCAGTCATCACCACTGTGTAAAGTGTCCAATACCTACCAGGACTGTAGCGACTGGTGTGCCTCTGGTCAGCAGCCCCAAGGAGCACTGCGCCAGGCCCGCCACCCTCCGGCCCACACACAACATGAGGCTCTGCACAAGATGGGGAGAGGAGAGTTATTAAACATAAAAGAATTAACTATGAGAATAAACGTATTTTTTGACAGATGGTGTTACTTCCCTATTTTCATTGGATTTTTTCTCAACTACAGGACAAGGACTGTATTTGTTTTATTTTCTAAGACAGTAATGCATTTGAACTGCATACCCAGAACTTATAACAGTCACAATTAATACCCTCCTTAGAAGAGGGGGAAGTGGATGCTCTTTTCAAAGCCACTTTCCCTGGAAGAAGGAAAAAATCAGAGGATGTATGAGGAGGCAGCATAAGCTGGCTTACATTCACTCTAATCTGAGACCACTGATTCCCCTGCCTTGCTTTGTGTTGATGGATGACACCAGTGAACTTAACCAGGTTCATGGTGTATCACTTCATATTTTCTCCCATTTACATTAATTGCCTTGTGCTTCAATTTCCTCATGTTAATCCTTTTGCTTGGTCTAAGGTACTGCACCTGACCCCTTCAAAAAGAAAAAGAACACAGGAAAGGATTCCCACCACTTTGGGTAGGCAGTGGCTGAGTGGTTAGCGTGCGGGCACTGCATTCACCGTGTGATGGACGACGCGGGTTCGAATCCGCACGCTACCACCTGGGATTTTTCAGTCACCGCCGAGTGGCCTAAGACTACCCACATGCTGTCCTGAAGACCACCCATCAACCCGGACTCTAGAAGAAACTGTCCAGTGAATCGAGAACGAGCTCTGGAGGGCAGCATGAGCCAAGAACAAATGGTGCCACTATATAAATTGCCTGCGCCAAGACGGGCTAGGGCCGACCACCAGGCCCACTACAAATATGCAATAAATGAAAATAAATCCTTCGATATAACCCCTCCAGACCATATTTTAAGAAATTTATATCACACAAACAAGTAATTCAGGACAGAAAGCAATATGACTGTGTTTCAAGTGCACAAAATACTTTATATTGCATTAAGATGGGATAATCTTAGGAATAGTGGCTCCTAGCGGGTGCACATTTAGGGCACAGTATAGTGGTAATTACAACATTTCTAGCACGGACGACAGGGTTTTGACAAGCAGACAGGTGTGTTTACGTCACAAGGGGTGTATTTTTCCACGCTCCCCTCACGATTTTTTCTAAGTCGATGGGTGATGAGACTGGCTTTTTTTAGAGAAATTTTAGAAGCCCATTTTTCAGTGATTTTGCCTTCCCCCCCCAAAACCCCAGTTCCCCACAGGTCCCCAGGCTTGTGTTGGGGGGTAGGGGGGGCTGGGGTGGTGGAGGGGGTGGAGCCGCCATTCCTAAGATTTACCCGAAGATGTCCTTTGGAGTAAGACAGCAGGTGTGGGTAGAAATACCAAATTGATATCAAAATGTTGGTACATAAAATGCATACTATATATAGGAGTTGGCTGATGGGATTTCTTACCTGGATGACCTTTCCCTATGAGCCATGCAAGGGTGAACCGTCAGGCAAAGAACCGAAAGGTCTCACCAACCAATGCGCCAGCCTATCCAAACTCATCAAACGACATAACATAATCCAATAAGACAAATAATAAATCCCAGTCAATAATTCCCAACTTATCATTAATTGCCTGGAAATTGCCCTTGTGTCACTCCAATCTAGGTTTATCATACGGTCTCTCCACTAAATTCTGAAAAATATAGCAAAAGCAAACAGGTGAGTGACCACATTTTGGATGAAGGGTAGCTGAGTGTGCAGGGAGCCGTGTGAACCAGTGTGATTGTTAATGTTAAGGTGTAGTGGTGAAGGGTGAGGGTGCACGTTTCATGAGTATTGCTGGTATTTTTTGTGACTGGAATGTAGAGGATTTAATACATTTCCTGTTGTGGTGCCCAGGATATGCAGAAATAAGAAAGAAGACAATTTTACTGCAAAGACCATACTCAGAAAATATCACAGGACAATTACTCTTCAACGAGCTAAAAATACAATCCAAGGAAATAGTGTATAAGATGTGGAAGAAATGAGAAAGCCAACGAAAGAACGTAATGGAAACAGCAGCATAAGAAGACTTGGAACAACATCAGGGAAGCGCCGACACAAGGCCAAGCTTCCCGACTTACACCTGACCTGACCTGACCTGACCTGCTGGACTCTAAAACGCTAAAGAAAACTTACCTAAGCGTAAACTCTTGGGGTTGACGATCTGTGACGTATCTCCTCTTCTTGTATACTTTATCGCGTTAAGTCGCTTCGTATGTCAGTCTTTTCTTTTTCACACTTGTCCTTAGGCGAGAGGCGCAGGTGGCTCTGTTGACGGTCACTGCTGCTGCTTCTTCTTCTTTTGACCTGTGACGCTTTGTATCGCTAATTGTAATATATGTCCTCCTTTCGTGCTGCAATATGGATACCTGTTCCGCTTTTGAACGCTTGATAGGTCTCTCTCCTTCTTCTTTCTTCCTCTCTTCTATGTGGATTAGTTAATTGTCTCTTATTTTCCAGTTTTTTCCCTGCCGAGCCGCCCCTGCAATATATATGGGTATTTCTTTTTCTTCTTTAGACCTGTTCCGCTTTTGAACGCTTTTTAGGTCTTTCTCCTTCTTCTTACTTCCTCTCTTCTATGTGGATTAGTTAATTGTCTCTTATTTTCCAGTTTTTTCCCTGCCGAGCCGCCCCTGCAATATATATATGGGTATTTCTTTTTCTTCTTTAGACCTGTTCCGCTTTTGAACGCTTGTTAGGTCTCTCGATCTCCTTCTTTCTTCCTCTCTTCTATGTGTGGATTAGTTAATTGTCTCTTATTTTTCAGTTTTTTCCCTGCCGAGCCGCCCCTGCAATATAGGTATTTCTTTTTCTTCTTTAGACCCTGTTCCGCTTTTGAACGCTTGATAGGTCTCTCTCCTTCTTCTTTCTTCCTCTCTTCTATGTGGATTAGTTAATTGTCTCTTATTTTTCAGTTTTTTCCCTGCCGAGCCGCCCCAGCCTGCAATATGGGTACTTCTTCTTCTTCTTTAGACCTGTTCCGCTCAGTGTTGCCAGATGGTCCCGGTAAAATTTCAGGAGATCTGTTGCCAAAATTTCTGGAAATTTCAAAAAAATTCTGACAATGTGCTGCGGCACATAAAAAATAACCAAACCAAACCTACCAAACCTAACCTAATTGTTTTCACAACATTTCTTTGTTTTTTCCATACTCGTTTTGGTAAATATATAGATTATGCCCGGGTCTGAATCTTATTATTTGTACCTCTCTACTGTTTCCTGGGATAAAAACGAGTATCAAAATACCAAAGAAATGTTGTGCAAATACTTAATTACGTTAGGTTTGGCGTATACGGCCAACCTTCTTGATCGGTTACATGGCTGGCTGAGCGACAATTCAGATTTTCATTGTATGTATTACAAGAATTAAATATTATCTTTTTAATTAGAAGTTACGCAGTGTAATACTTATCAAGTATGCAACTCTTTTACTGGGATATTAAAAGCAATTGTATACCTATATTGTTTGCCGATGTATTTACATTTTTATCCCTTAGATTATATCGTTGGGTCTTATCGTCTCATCGGTAACCTTGAGGTACGAGACGATGGCGGTCAAGTTTGGGCGGACACCCGGACAATAACTTGCAAAAAATCTGGAGAATTTCTGACAATTCGTTCAAATTTCAGAAGATTTTACAGTAATTTCTTAAATTCTGACAAAATGTCAAAATTTCAGAAGATCTCCAGAAATTTCTGACAATCTGGCAACACTGGTTCCGCTTTTGAACGCTTGTTAGGTCTCCTTCTTTCTTCCTCTCTTCTATGTGGTCTTATTTTTCAGTTTTTTCCCTGCCGAGCCGCACTTAATTTTTGCTCTTGCTGTACAGGTGACCCGTGGAGAGTCAGCAGGCCTTCATATCGGCACAACCTGATTGATTGATTGACTGATAGTTTAATTATTGTTGCAGGTAAACAACAAGGGAAAAGGGAAGAACATATGCCATCCCAACCCCCAGGCAGTACAGAGTGTGATTATATAACTATTAGTGCATGTGTAAAATAAAAATAAAACAAGCAGTACCATAAAAATTACAAATCTTCCTATTCCCTATTTTTCCAGAAAACTCTTCATGGCTTCTATAATTCTATCATTATTGCTTCAGCACTCAGTCCCAGCAGCAGCAGCACCATCCATTCCCTCTCTACAACGCGCGATAATATTATTCTTGATTTTGTATTAGTAATTATTAATTAACACAAGAGAACTTAGCATGCGATCATAGACTCGTGCGTCTCGACATAAGAGCTCAAACAAGGATTGCAGAGAATAAGGTATTAATTGGTTTTGAAAGAATCAGCCATTAACGAACTTTCAATTAGTATCCAATGTCGACGTCGAAGAATCTTGGCAAGACTTTCTCTTCACTTTGCTTCGCTCTTCCTCGCCTCAGCAGATTCGTGTTCACTTAACTGTGTCCCGGGGCTGACTGGCTGGCTGGAGGAATTTCCGTCACTATTATGACCTCTAGAATAAGGAAGCCGATATGAATCTTCAGACCCGCCTTAAGGGAGCCATTGTCTGTATTGTTAGTATTCATAATAGCACCAAAGCTTGCCTTAGACCTTAGATCAGTGGTTCCCAGACTGGGGGTCACGCCCATAGCACACTAATTAACTGTAATAAATGGCATTACAAAAGCTACCGTAAACATATTGTGATTGATTGATTGATAATTTATTGTCAGGTTAACAACAAGGGAGAAGGGAGGAACATGCCATATCCCATTAACCCCCTGCAGGCAGTATACAGAGTGTGATTATACAACCATTAATACATGTGTAGGTAGCACCATGAAACTAAAAAGATACAATGGTAGGAAGGAAAGCACAACAAGGAAGGGAACACAAGGGAGAAGGGAGGAACATATATATGCCATCCCAACCCCCAGGCAGGACAAAGTGTGATTATACAACTATTAATACATGTGTAGGTAGCACCATGAAACTAAAGAGATACAATGGTAGGAAGGAAAGCACAACAAGGGAGGGAACAACAAGGCAGAAGGGAGGAACGTACATGCCATCCCAACCCCCAGGCAGGACAGAGTACATGTGATTATACAACTATTAATACATGTGTAGGTAGCACCATGAAACTAAAGATACAATGGTAGGAAGGAAAGCACAACAAGGGAGGGAACAACAAGGGAGAAGGGAGGAACATATATGCCACCCCAACCCCCAGGCAGAACAGTGCGTGTACGTATACATGTGATTATAAAACTAGTAATACATGCATGTGTAGGTAGCACCATGAAACTAAAAAGATACAATATGGTAAGAAGGAATCCAACAAGGGAGGGGGGCGGTACCTCCCCTAGCTTAGAAAATGAGAAAATAAAATGTGGGGACGATGATGCACAGATATTGCAAACTCAATAATTCATTAAAAAATATGGACTATCGAACTAACACCCTAAAAAAAATGTAAGAACGAAGATAAATGTAATTTGAGTCATACCATTACGTCAGTAGGTATATAGGTAAGTATTTGGAACTATATATACTAATAATGTGGCAAATACATTAAATAGTAACACAAATACGCGTTTTGGTACCGTATCTTTCTTCCTGATGATAATGTGAGAGATCAATCCATCATTAAGGAAAGCCGGGCTGCAGAAGAACCATCGGGCCGGCGCGGTGGACGTGGCCACAACAACACTTGACAGCTGACCTCCCTCGCCGCATGATGATCGGCTCCTTCAAGCAGATGAAGAAGGACGAGGAGGATGGTGAGTGTAGGAAAAGGTTGACAGGAGTAATGTACACCCTCATGCTTAGTTTCAGCCCGTGTGGTGCTGCGGGAGGCGGGGGAGGAGGGGCTGTATTGCGGACCCTCCCTTGCTCACCCTTACTTTATCAGCCGCTAGTCTCTGTTATTTATTTGTACAGTTGTCCATTTTCCCCAACATGGACGCAGGAAAAGGAAAAAAATAAGAGAAGGAAAGAGGGAAAAAAGGAAAGGCCGCCTATCATCGGTGGACCCTCCCTCGCTCACCCTTACTATCAGCCGCTAGTCTTATTTATCTGTACTTCGGTATTTATTTGTACAGTTATCCATTTTCCCCACCATGGACGCAGGAAAAGGATGAAGCGAGGGAAGAAACGAGAGAGGGAAGGATGTAAAGAAGGAAGGAGGGAGGGAAGGAACGAAGGAGGGAAGTAATGAAGGAAGGGAAAGAAAGAAGGAAGGAGGGAAAAAAGGAAAGGAAGGATAGAAGGAGGGAGGGACACAGGCCTCCTCTCCCTGTGGGCTCTCCCTCCCTCACCCCTACTATCCGCCGCTTGGCTTCGTCATTTATAGTCAATTTTGTCACATTTCCTCTTCAGGGACGTAGCCGAGGTGGGCCGTCGATATGGCACAGCTAGAGTAAAATGTGGAAAATAGAATATAATGATGAGAAATGTCATGTTTTAGAAATGGAAAGGAGTGAGGAAAGACTTAAAGGGGAATATAATATGGGGGAGAGGCCCTTAGCAAAGCACATGATGACATACCTGGGAGTGACAATCTTTACCAAGAAGAGCATATAAGAAAGATAATTAAAATGTTTCAGGTTGCCATTAACTATATAGATTAGATGCTAACTATCAGACCTACACACACACACACACAGATATAAAAAAAAACACCCTTTATGCACTGACACTTCACCTTCCACAACACAGGTGGCGGCAACCCGTACCACAGCACGGACAAAACGTCTGTGCTGCAGGAGGCGCGGGTGTTCAACGAGACGCCGGTGAACGTGAAGCGCAGCAGCCATGTCCTCACCAAGATCCTCTACCTCCTCAACCAGGGTGAGACGCTGGCCACCAAGGAGGCCACCGACGCCTTCTTCGCCATGACCAAGCTTTTCCAGAGCAATGACCTTGTGCTGCGCCGCCTCGTCTACCTCGGCATTAAGGTGCGTGCATGTATGTGTGTGTGTTTAACTAATTGTATTTTACAGGATGTGAGTCATTCTTGATTATATTCTGCCTCAATATCTATGTTTATCCTACTTGTCTTGAAACTTATGAGTAGTCCTTGTTTGTACCAACCCTGGATTTAGATCTTTCCATTTGCCATTAGTTCTTTATGTGAAGCTTAATTTCTTGGTGCTCCTCTGATATCTAGACTGTGTGTGTGTGTTGGGGGGGGCGAAGATGATGGATGGTGTTGTGTGGGTGTCTGGGGATGTTGGTGTTCGAGGGATTTGGTTGTTTGAGTGTTCTTTCGTGTTGCCCTGTCTCCATGTTTACATATATCTAAATTAACCAGTCCGCTGCCATTGGCACAGATTTGGCTTTCACTGGTAGCCTCGTAACATATAGTCCCAGGTCTTTCTCTGCCTCTGTGGTGGCTAGTGGAGTGTTTCCCATGTGGTTTTGGTATGCTGGATTTCCCCTCCCAAGGTGCATGAGTTTACATTTATGCACAGGTTTTTTCCTTATTGTCTCTCCACCATGCCAAGAAACTGTACATGCTCAGCCTATATGCACAGGTTTTTCCTTATCGTCTCTCCGCCATACCAAGAAACTCGATATCATTGACTTTGGTGGATATCTCTCTAAACTTTTCTCTTCACCACCCTCAATAAACTTCACTTCTGCATCTAGACTATAGAGATATTATTTTATATTTATCTGTCCATCTCTTTTGATAGCTACTCTCTTATGATGGCCACAACTCCCTAACTCACACTTCCTCTCCCTCTTCCCTTAACCCTTGCAGGAACTGTGTCTGATTGCCGAGGACACCATCATCGTCACGTCATCCCTCACCAAGGACATGACCGGGCGTGAGGACCAGTACCGAGCGCCAGCCATCCGTGCTCTCTGCCGCATTACTGATGTGAGTGCGAGACTGTCTGCTGACCTCACTTTAACCATTCTTTCACTTGACAGCTCTCATTTAACACACACACACACACACACACACACACACACACCTCAGTCACTCACCCTCCATCTCCCTCCTGTCACCCATGCAGGCCAGTATGATGCAGGCCATTGACCGCTACATGAAGCAGGCCATCGTGGACCGAGCCCCAGGGGTGAGCAGCGCCGCCCTGGTGTCCTGTCGCCACATCATGAAGGATTCGCCCGAGGTGGTAAAGCGATGGGTCTCCGAGGTGCAGGAGGCCCTCAGCTCTGACTGGTGAGTGTGGGGAGACTTGCTGTGGTGAGGGGTTGGTGTCGAGAGTCTACCAGAGAGGAGGCCAAATGGGAGATCTAAGAAGACCAGGAGATAGTGTGTGAAGGGAGACATGAAAAGGATGAACGTGAAGGGGAGAGTATGATTGTCAAAGTGGGAGAGACTCATAGCCTGTCCAACCCCTTAAGGGAAAATAGGGGCGTTAGATGAAGAAATCTCCCAACCTTTCCTGAGAGGGTGGCCATGCAAGAGGTCTCCAGTTCTAAGTCTTGATTTGGATTATGGTGTGGGTGGGGGGCTTTGTGGTGCAGTGGTTAGCACACTCAGCTCACAACCAAGAGAGCCCAGGTTCAATTCCTGGGCGGAGTGGGAAAATTTGGGCGGCTTTTCCGATACTCTACGCCCCTGTCCACCCAGCAGTGAATGGGTACCAGGTATTAATCGAGGGTTGTGTCCTGTCTCCTGGGGTCTGTTCCCTTCTTCTATAATTCCTTCCCCTTCTGTCTCTCTCCGGTATATGACCACAGATGTTGTCATGTTGCGCCGACTAAACGAAACTTTCCAACTTATGGTGTGGGTGTGATGTTCTAGGTTGTGAGTGATGGTTTGGTGGCATTACAGTGACTTCAAGGTGCTGTATTAGTTGGTGAGTGACAATTCGGTGGCATTACAGTGAGTTGATGGTGTTGTTTCAGCGTGATGGTACAGTTCCATGCGCTGGGGGTGTTGCACCAGATCCGCAAGTCAGACAAGCTGGCCGTGACTAAACTGGTGTCCAGGCTCACCTCCTCCAGCCTGCGCTCACCCTACGCCATCTGTCTGCTGGTAGGTAATGGTGGTGGTGGTGGTGGTAATTATAGTGGTGGATATGACTGCATTCATATATATTGGGTAGGCAGTGGCTGAGTGGTAGCGTGCTGGGCCCACATTCACCACGTGATGGACGACGCGAGTTCGAATCCCCACGCTACCACATCGGATTTTTCACACCCCCAGATCCGTATTGTGGCACGTCTCATTGAGGAGGACGAGGTTGGCCTTGACTCCCGGTTCTCGGACTTCCTGGAGTCGATGCTGCGCCACAAGGCCGAGATGGTGACCTACGAGGCGGCCAATGCCATCGTCACCCTCAAGCGCTCCTCCGCCCGGGACCTGCCACCAGCCATCTCCGTGTTGCAGCTCTTCCTCTCCAGCCCCAAGCCCACTCTCAGGTCAGGGGGAAGAGGGGCTTTAGGGGGATAAGGTTATGGTTGGTATTGTCAGATGCTCCCGCCCCTCACACCAACTATTTCCAAAGGCCAAAAAGGAGGTTAATTGAGTTCTAATGAGTGTTCTTTTAGGTTCACGGTACAGAAGAAGGCTCAGACTACCACCAGGGTCATAAAAGTACCCCTGGAAATGCCCTAAACTCCAACGAAAGACTAGTAAATTACGTGTTCTTGGGCGCAGAAATGTTTAAAAATATGGCCCTGTGTTGTTTGATCTGCCAAGGTGAAGCTGAGGTGAGGGAAGGAGGGAGGATGGGAGACAAAGATTGACAAGGTAGGATGAACGGTTGTGGGATTGGTGCCTCCAAAAAGACACTGTTTAAATATCACTTCACTAGTGTGGGTTGATTAAAAAAAGAAGGTTATGTGGTGAACAGCTTCTTTCTCAGCCTTGTTTATGAGTTGTAGATTATAAGTTACCCCTCACTTGAGAAATAAGTACTGAGGTGGGTAAGGACTCACAATATATATATCCAACATCTGAATGGGAGAAGAATAGAAATCTAGATATGACATTCCTAGTTTAGAACATTAGGTCATGGCTTTCATTGATGCCAAAGTTACATTGCAACATTATATTACACTTCCAATAGACCCAAATAGACCTTTCACTTCTCTTTCCCTAAACTTTTACCCTCCCATTCACAGGTTCGCAGCCGTACGCACTCTCAGCAAGGTGGCAATGACGCACCCCAATGCCGTCACTGCCTGTAACCTGGACCTGGAGAACCTGATCCAGGACGTGAACCGCTCCATCGCCACGCTTGCCATCACCACCCTCCTGAAGACCGGCTCAGAGGGCTCCGTGGACCGCCTCATGAAGTCCATCTCCTCCTTCCTCAACGACATATCGGATGAGTTCAAGATTGTCGTGGTGGAGGTGCGTAGGATGAATGTTTGCCCCCCTCTTGAAGCCTCTCATAACCCCAGTCAGTTCATGTTTGCTGCACAGACTGAACACTGTTTCTTCACAACATCCTCTCTCATAAGACACTTGAGCTGAGAATTGTGATGGTGCAGGCAGATGAAGATGTTTTCCTAGTTCTTAGAGGCTATAGTTGCAGTACACTCACTGATTCAAAATTGAGTCACCATGAAGACAGCCTCCTTCAGCTTGATGCCATGGTGGAAGAATGTCTTGGAGAGCTTGTTTATTTGTAATTTTCACCTTACTGCTTGCCACTTGAAACTCAAAAAAATGCGAGTTTACTATGACTATTCGTGTTAAAAGCACCAGTGTCTAAGAAACATAACCTAATAATGCCAGATAGTGTTTCAAAGCTTATTCTCAGAAAAAAAATTGTGCAATGCTGAAAAATATGTATAGCGTACTGATGGGGCACCTGACTAACACAGCTTATAGTGCCTTCATACCTAGCAGTTAGCCTTCACCCACCACCTCTCCATCACACCCAGGCACTGCGTTCCCTGGCCCTCAAGTACCCCAGGAAGCAGGCGGTGCTGATGGGCCAGCTGGCGGACATGCTGCGCAGCGAGGGAGGGCTGCCCTACAAGGAGGCCATCGCCAGCACCATCATCACAATCATCGAGGACAACCCAGAGGCCAAGGAGAAGGGTGAGCTGGAGAGAGAATGTGTGTGTGTGAGAAAGAGAGAGAGAGAGAGAGAACCACATACACTATAAACCCAAGAAACAAATTAATGCAAAACCAAGTAGCAGTGAGGTTATGAGAAAGAGCAAATGTCTTTAGAAGGCACTAAAGAAAAAAATTTAGTAGAATTGGAAACTCGAAACTAATTTACATACAGACTATCTTGAGACTGAGAAAGTGTGAGACCAAACAACAGTCAAAAACAAACAAAAGTATAATGTAGAAAAAGTGAAAACAAACAGTGTCATTCATGCCTTCACTCCAGGTCTGGACCACTTGTGCGAGTTCATTGAGGACTGTGAGCACACCACCCTGGCCGTGCGCATCATCCACCTGCTGGGCCGCGAGGGACCACGCACCCGCCAGCCATCACGATACATCCGCTTCGTGTACAACAGGGTCATCCTTGAGGTGAGTGTGTGTGGGTTTACTTGGGGCTGTATTCTAAACATGTCATCGCCCAAGCCCACACTTTCAACAAGGCTTTCGTAGTAGTTTTGGGCATTTCCTGGGGTAGTTTTTTGACCCTGGTGGTAGTCTGACCCTTCCTCTGTTACCTGGACCTAAAGAAACACTCATTAGAACCCGACTGATCTACTTTTTGGCCTTTGGAAATAGTTGGTGTGGGAGGCTGAAGTGTTTGAGGATACCGGCCTTAGTTTCAGCATACAGGATTTGAACTTGGCTTGTGTTGTCATGTCTGTATCTGGTTTTGTCCAACTTTGCTTTAAATCCATGTATGTTCCCAGCCCAAATTACCTCCACATCCAGACTATTCCAATAGACCATATTGCCAATAAGTTCACTTCACCACTTGAGGACCCTCACATGTGTCTCAGTGGGAATGGCAATGCCTTACCCTAGTTCAGTATCACCTTCCTATTTACCATTGTTGTATTGCTGACAGGACATTTCTTCCTTGTCCTCCCAGCAATGATCATCTGTGTTTTGCCATCACAACACTCATACATTGTCTCCTTAGTGGCCGTGATCCCTAGATATATTATTCCATTAACTCTTCTCAACACTATTGCTCTGTGTGTCCCCAGAATGCAGCGGTCCGTGCAGCAGCAGTGTCAGTGCTGGCCAAGTTTGGTGCTCAGTGTGATGGTCTGCTGGCCAATATCCTGGTGCTGCTGCAACGCTGCATGATGGACACAGAGGATGAAGTGCGGGACAGAGCTACCTACTACCACGCCATCCTGGCCACTCGAGACTCAACACTCATCCACCGCTACATCCTCAACCCTCCACAGGTGAGGTGCATGCGACCACAATTGTCAGTTCTCCACAGGAAAAATTAAAATAGTCCCACCACATTTGACACTACCTTCTCATCATGTCTTCATCTTATATTTCCCACACATGACACAAAAATTATCATAAATGTGTCCTGGATAGAGGTATTACACAGTTTATATAGAAACGTGCCAAATTCGTTACCTGTATATATTTATTAATTTGTTATTTTTGTTTTTTACGGCCGTTGAATATACCCACATGTAGCACCATAGGGCAATGTTTTTCAGAGCTGGTATGCCACATGTTTTATTTATTTATTTTACGGTAAAGGAAGCAGCTCAAGGGCAAAAAAATAATAATAATGAGAAAATAAAAAAAAGCCTGCTAAACACTGCCCCTATAAAAAAAGAGTTTAGAAGAGTGGCCAAAAGTTGCAGTTAAGGGATAAATTCTTCTTCTTTTTCTCTTTTTTTTCATTTAACATCCATATTTTGCCTTACTGGGTTGGATAGTTAGATTTTTTTTTTTTTACAACAAAGGAGACAGCTCAAGGGCACAAAAAAAAAGGAAACAATAATAAAAAAAGCCCGCTACTCGCTGCCCCTAAAAAACAAAAAAAACAAAAAAACAATCAAAAGAGGTGGCTGAAAGAGAGGTCAATTTTACACACACATACACACACACACACCAGTTATCCACCACTGCCACGCCCTCTTTTTAACCTGCACCCTCGCCCCTTCCCCAGTTTGCCCTACCGAGTCTGGAGCGTGCGCTGGTCCAGTACCTGCAGACCACCACCGCTGAGCCCTTTGAGACCCGCACCGTGCCCACCGCCCCGCCTCCCCAGGAAGAGAAGAAGACCCCCAGCATCATGGAGGTGACGCCCGCCCAGGAGGAACGCATCATTCCCACGCACGAAAAGTAGGTGCCTGTGCTCTCTACCCCTCCACCCCCAACACCCCTTGGCACATCATCATCCTTATCTGCTACCCCTGCTCCAACACCCCTTCTCCCTCTTCCTCTTCTTTTTTTCTTGTTGTTCTTCTTCTACGCTGCCATAATCACAGCCTTATCTCACTTCTCCATCATCACAAGTCTCTCCTTTTCTTTTTTTTTCTTTCTTTTACTATTCCTGACTCTTATCACACATATTTACTCCCTCCTCCTTTATGCTAATCACAAACCTCACTGTTCGGCATATTCTATTCATCATTCTCAGAGCACATCAGCATTCATCACATCCCTTTTGTTTATGCATCCCAACACACAGTTTACCTCCCTCCTCAACCTCTCCGATCTTTCTCCCAGGTATGCCGAGCAGCTGTCGGCTATCCCTCAGTTTGCACACCTGGGGCCGCTGTTCAAGTCATCAGTGCCGGTGGAGCTGACGGAGGCTGAGACGGAGTACATGGTGCGCTGCATCAAACACACCTTCCAGAACCATATAGTGTTGCAGGTGAGGGAAATGGAAGGGAAGGTGTATGGCCAGGACTTAGTGATGGTGTGGAGGTGTAAGCTGTTAGGTGAAAACATATTGGTCAGCGTCAATACAGAGTCATTGTTTATCTCGTCTTAACCCGGTAACAGCAACGGGCCAAATTTGTGGTTTTACTGTGTAGCAGCGAAGGGCCAAATTTGTGGCTTTACCGTGTAGCAGCGATGGGCCAAATTTGTGGCTTTACCATGTAGCAGTGACGGGCCAAATTTGTGCCATGATTTAAATCCCCCCAAAATAGATGATACATAATCTGATCACAAATGCTTTGATATATATTATGAAATGGTTTGTGTAAGGGGTGATTTTTTCTCATTTTTCTTGCTTGGAGGGACCATTAAGAAACATGATCCCCGCTGCTACCGGGTTAAGTGGAAAAAGGTGACATGCAATATGGACATTCTTTGCTTTGTGTGTTTTCCCTTCTTCCCTTAGCTCCTCCTTTTTCTCTTCCTCTTCTTTTTCATCCACAATCTTCCTTTTGCTCTTCCTCAGTTTCATCCTTCAGCCACGGTCTCCTTTAGATCTTCCTCACTCTTTTGTTCTTCATTTACAATCTCCTTTAGCTTCCTCATTTTCATCCTTCAGCCACAACCTTCCATTAGCTTTCTCTCTCTCTCTGTCCTTCAGCCACAACCTTCCATTAGCTCTCCCTCACTCTCTTTGTCCTTCAGCAACTTTCCATTAGCTCTCCCTCACTCTCTGTCCTTCAGCAACCTTCCATCAGCTCTCCCTCACTCTCCTCATTAATCCACAACCTCCTTTCAGTTTATACAGCATTCCCTCACACATTACTTCACTTCCTCAGCCACTCACACCCTTCCTTATCTCCTTCCAGTATATACAGCATTCCTTCACGTTACTCTGCTTCCTCAGCCACTCACAACCTCCCATCTCCTTTCAGTTCGACTGCACCAACACGCTCAATGATCAGCTGCTGGAGAACGTGAATGTTGTGGCGGAGGGGGAGGGATGGGTGGTGCAGGTCTCCCTCCCCTGCCCCTCCCTGCCCTACTCACAGCTTGGCTCCTGCTACACACTGCTGCCTATTCCTGAAGACATCATGTCCACCACTGGTAAGACAGAGAGAGAGAGAGAATCATCCTTTGCCTCACTTCTTCACAATCCCTCCCCATTCCTCTCCTTATTAATCTCACTCTCCTAATCCCTTCCCCATTCCTCTTCTAACCCTCTCCTCCATTCCTTCCTTCCTTCTACTCCTCTCCCCCTTACTCTTCCTTTTTCCCTCACCACTTCCATCCTCCCTTACCACCTTTCTTGCCCAATCCCCTCCCCATTCTTTCCTTACCTTCTCCTCTGTCCCCTCCTATTCCCTTCCATCCTTCCTCTTTCCTCCCTCACATTGTACGCAACCTCCACCACTGCCATCCTACCTCACTCTCTCCCAATTCCTCTCCCCCATTCCTTCCTCTTTCCTCCCTCACATCCTACTCAACCTCCACCACTTTCTGCTATGTCCTGCTTCTGCCTCCTAACTTGTCCTCCTTCACTCCAGGCACGCTGTCAGCCACGCTCAAGTTCACGGTGAGGGACTGCGACCCAGCCACCGGCGAGCCCGACACGGATGAGGGCTACGAGGATGACTACACGGTGAGTGAGGCGGCGGAAACGGATGAGGGGAGCAAAATTAGCTGTTATGAGCGATGCATGTGCTCTGTCGAGATGGGATGGAGAAAGTAGTGAAATAGTGGATGAGAATTTTGAAGTGGGTATAAAAGCAACCAGTGTGAATTGTGGAGAAGTCTTAGGAAAACAGAATATCTTATAGATGCCTCCTCACTTTCTTCTGTTTCCTCTGTTGGGAGTACATTAGGATCCCAATTTGTGCTTGTTAAAAAGAACACTATTGGTAGTTACATGAGCCACAACCCTTCACAAATACACAAGGACATAAGGAGGCACTAAGAGACCAGTTAAACACACATGGAGAACTTTGATAGATATGGTTTGATATACATCCTTATAAAGAGCTGATCCCTTCAATACACGTGCCTCTCCTCACTCTTTGCATTAGTGGACTTCATTGCTCTTTCTAATTATACTCGGGGCTTCGTGGTGCAGTGGTTAGCATGCTTGGCTCATAACTGAGAGAGCCTCATTTTCACCTCATGATCAATTCTGTGTGAGCTTCTCTATCTTCATGTTCCTTGTGTTCCTCACACAGCTGGAGGATGTTGAGATTACTGTCGCTGACCACGTACAACGTGCGGCGCGCAGCAACTTTGCAGCAGGTTGGGAGGAGCTGGGTGCCACCAATGAACTGGAGGACACCTTTGCTCTGTCTGCCATGAGCACGCTGGAGGAGGCCGTCACGCAGATCACACAGTTCCTCGGCATGCACCCCTGCGACCGTTCTGACCGCATTCCAGAGGGCAAGAGTTCTCACACCCTATACCTTGCAGGTGAGGGCAAGGCTGCTGGTGTGGGTGTCAGTGTGGCAGGGATGAGTCATCAAGTCTTTGTGCTGTTATTTAAGCTTTGCAGTGAAATTGTTTGTAACTAAGGCTTGCCATTTTGTGCACACCATTCCAGTTAGTCCTCATATCAGAAGAAAGTTTGTGTGTAAAATTAAGCGAAGGTGTGAAAATGAACTAATGTCAAAGTAAAGACCCAAAAACCCTTGTGGTATTGATACTAATTTATATGCCTTCAAATGGTTTCTTCCCTGATGTGAGCAGTAATTGGAATGGTAGCTACTGACTGGTTAACACACTTCATCCTGCTCTTCCCTGTACACTTTTCATTGTCTTTGTCTCCTATTACAGGCACTTATCGGGGAGGTCACGAGGTGCTGGTTAGGGCCAAGCTTGCCTTGGCCGACGGGGTCACCATGCAGCTCACGGTGCGTTCAGATGACCCAGAGGTCTCTGAAGTCATCGCCTCAGCCGTCGGTTAAGAGGGTCACCAGCCTGGGAGGGAGTCGAGTGGGTGGCCAGAAGGGTGTTGTCTGTTTGCAGAAAGTACCCACTGAGATATATATATACACACACACACACAATTTTTTTTCTTTTTCATAGTGTCACCGAATACTACAGCGAAACATGAAGGGGAGGCTATACATAGAGTATTCTGTTATTATTGTTTTTACTAAAATTATTATTATTATTATTATTATTATTATTATTATCATTATTGTGATGTTATTTTGTTATCACCGCAGAGGAACAATTTTTTCTAAGGTTTGCTTTAGGTTCACTGTTCATCTTTAAAAAGCAGATTCTAAACTGCAATTAAAGTGAAGAATCAGAATTTTAGTATTTCAATCTGATCCATTACATAGCTTACTTTTAAGATAGAGGAGCAAAGAGAAACACTGGATGGTTGGCTGAGTGGCTAGCACACCCTTTGTTCCTGGTCAGTAAGCCTTGTAGCTCCCTTGGTGCCTGAGAGCATTTATATGGCAACCAGTAAACTGTGTTTCATCCTCTCCCCTCAACTCCATGAAGGCAAAGAACGGCACAGCAGGAAAGGTAAACCATTGCAACTTCCCCACAAGCTCATTTATTGCACCGCTAACAACTCTGGGGGTGACAAACACAACTAATTTCTCTCACCACAGCATTACATTTCAAGTCCATGAGCTCTCGTCATGGAATAGGTTGTTCCTTGTACTGGTGTGCTATTTGTACAGAATCAATCTTAAGCTCTTTCACCTCGGCCTAGCTGTAGGTGTACTAATAATGTTACAAGTTTCTCTATGATCTGTTCCATAAATCATTCAAAAGGGCATAAGAATAGGTGTGTGAGTGTCTCATCATAAAAAGCTACAGACACTCACCACCCAGGGCATACATAGGTTTAGGTGTTGTGCAAGCTTCAAATTTGAAATGTCACAGTAAGAGTCTGATGTACACACACCTATCTTATGTTAAGGACACTTGTAAAGGGGAAACTAATTTGGTTGTTCATCACACATAAAAGTAAAGGTAAATGGAATGCTTAGGTTATCAAAACTTAGAAAGCTGTGGTATCAGTAAGGTAGTGATTGAACAACTTTGTACACGGACAGGATTGACACAGGGATTGGAACTAGACACTATAAGCTACGAGGGATGTTTTGTACCTGATGGTGTTACTAGTAATTCTGTATTAAGGGGACAAAACCGTGAATCATCCATCCACCAATACAAGTAGGTGTGCATGTACTGTGTGTGCTGGTGTCCATGCATGCCCTGCCTCAGCACGAGGTTGTATTGTACCTTTTAAATTAGTTGCCAGGCCTGTCACACACACTTTAACATAACCCATGCAACAATAGTTTAACAAATGACACCAAGACACAGTTTCTTAAAAGTAGTTCTCTTTCACCAAAAAATGCATTCATATTTTCATATATAATCTATGAATGTGTAAATGTAAAATTATGAACTCTGCAACAAGATAAAACCATTTAAAATGTCAACTACTCATTGCACTGACTAATGTGCCTCATTTTATACAATTGTTGCTATTATTGTCATTACCAGAATAACATTATAATCTGAATATATCAAGAACCAACAAGCACCCAAAACATTATCATGAAAGGCATAGATGTGTCTGCTGTTCACTGATCAGAGGGAAGAATGAGGAGTTGTATAAACTGTAGAAGATCAGACACAAGAATTATGAAAGTCTAAAAGAAAACATTAACCTGGTAGCAGCGGGGATCATGTTTCTTAATGGTCCCTCTAAGCGAGAAAAATGAGAAAAAATCACCACTCACACAAACCACTTCATAATATATATCAAAGCATTTGTGATGAGGTTATGTATCATCTATTTTGGGGAGTTTAAATCACGGCACAAATTTGCCCCGTTGCTGCTATGAGGTAAAGCCACAAATTTGGCCCGTCGCTGCTACCGGGTTAAGTTCCCAACTAAGGCACTAGGAAAGAAGGAAAACAAGAGTGAGTCAGGCAGAATAAAAAAGGGACGAGCAACAAACAGACAAACGTCCTGCCATCTTATAGCTAGCTGCCAATACAACATAGTTTGTACCATAAGCTCCCCACCACCAGCGTGTCACGAGGGTGCCCTACCACAGCATCAGCTACTTGACAGCAAAACCCTTGGCCTGCTGTGCCACATAGTTCTTGCGGGCCTCCATGTTGTCTGCCGGGCGGTTGTGAGGTGTCCAGACAGGCTCGCCAGTGAACAGACGCATGGCCTTGATGTAGTTCTGAATGAAACAATGACAAGTACAAAGAATTAAAAGTGAGGTTTGATAACATTCACTAATACAGAACAAATAGTCCATGAGCAACTCTGAAATGAGGCACTTGTTAAGGGCGTAAGCCAGGACTGACGACCTGAAGGGCATACCTGTATAGTGTATATTAGTCCATTTTTGCCCAAAAGTCACATCACTGCCTCACATAAATAGGGTTTATTGTCTCTTAGTAAAGGCCATTTTCCCAAGTATTTTGAAATGTTTTCCCACTGGGGTCTGCAAACTACAATAATTAATTACAAACTACAACTTTGCAAAGTATTTGGATGGGTAGATTTTTTCTTGATGTAGTAAGTACTAAATAGATTGGTATATAAAGCCTGACTAGCAAACTGTATTAGCTGAAATGAGTGGCTTCTGTGGTGTTCTTGGCATTGCTGGCAACTACCACGGCAGAGAAATTTACTCGGCTGAGGAGAGTAAGTCCGCTGCACTGGGTGTGTGGGGTGTTTACCTTCGTGTCGAGGGTGAAGCGATGGTATATCCCGGCCGGCAGGATGAGCAGGTCCCCGGGCGTCACCTCAATCCTGATCCAGCGGTCGGCCTTGTCCCTCACATCAAAGAAACCTGAGCCCTCCGTGACAAAGCGGATCTCCTCATCAGTGTGCAGGTGCTCCTCAAAGAACACCTTGATCTGCGTGTGTGTGTGTGGGGGGGTAAGAAAGGTTAACAGGGTTGTAAAATTCATGAACACATACTTTATATCATTCTTCCTCTATTGCTAACTAAGGTAAAAGCTCATTGATCCCAATTCTTATAGTCAGAAAACCCATCAGTCCAAGTTCATGCAAACCTGAAATCATAATCCCCCTCCCTCCCCCCAAATTCTTCAAGGCATAAAATTAGTTTGAAATCTGGAGTGCAAGAAACCATAACAAAAAAGTTTAAGGATTAGTAGATAGGTGCCAAGACTAAACCTTATAACCCTCAAAAAGCCACCACCACCACCACCACCACCTACCCTCTCCTCATAGTTGTGGAGCTTCTCCGGAGAAATCTGAATTACATCTGTGTAATTGTAGCCGCGCTCGGTCTTAATGCGGTTCAGCTTGCCCTCCTCTTCATACTTCTTGGGGTCCAGCTGGAGGAGAGAGGGAGAATGAAACTGGGAAGAGAATGAAACTATATTTAAGGCAGTCTTGCTCAAAACTTTGGGCTTAAATTGTTCTCAGTTTTAAGTCAATATTGCATCATGAAAACTAAAATGAGAGAAAGAGAGATGGACAGACAGAGAGTGGGGGAGGGGAGGGGAGGGCTGAAGCTGCCAACAAACCTATCAAGGCACTGAGGCAGCGTTGAGACACTTGCCGCACCTTCCAGTAGGTAACCCCAGTGATATTGGCGAGGTCCTCTAGCGTCACAAACTGTGGAGGGTCAAGGTGGTGCTCCAGTCGCTGATCCTCGGAGCTGTCATCCATGTACCAGGCACGCACCATGATGTCGATCCTCCTTCTGGTGGTGGTGGTGGTGTGTTTGTGACCTGAAGGATGGATGAGGATGAGCCCATAAAAATATCCATGAATACAAGGCAAATGATAGACCTAATACGAGCTTAATTAAAATCCTTCACACACACACACACACACACACGAACAGTTACATCACAACCAATCCAAGAATATCCATGAATACAAGGCAAATGAGACCTAATACCAGTTTACTTAAAATCCTTCACACACACACAAAGTTACATCACAACCATTACGAAGGTTTTCAAGGCATTCTCCCCCCTTCCCCTGTGGTCTGTAGGGGAAGGCGTGCACCCCGCCCCATGCCATCCCCATTCCCCTGCATATGAATAGAGTAAAACATAATGCAGGCAGGATGTAAGTGACTCCGCCAGACTTCCCCAACCAGGCAATTATGTGATTCACGTGAGTACTTGAAAGCTGGACGCGGAGAGCCAAGAATATCCATGAATACAAGGCAAATGAGACCTAATACCAGTTTACTTAAAATCCTTCACACACACGAAGTTACATCACAACCATTACGAAGGTTTTCAAGGCATTCTCCCCCCTTCCCCTGTGGTCTGTAGGGGAAGGCGTGCACCCCGCCCCATGCCATCCCCATTCCCCAGCATATGAATAGAGTAAAACATAATGCAGGCAGGATGTAAAGTGACTCCCCCAGACTTACCCAACCAGGCAATTATGTGATTCACGTAAGTACTTGAAAGCTGGACGCGGAGAGCCAAGAATATCCATGAATACAAGGTAAATGAGACCTAATACGAGCTTACTTCAAATCCTTCACACACACAAAGTTACATCACAACCATTACGAAGGCTTTCAAGGCATCCTTCCCCTGTGGTCTGTAGGGGAAGGCGTGCACCCCGCCCCCATGCCATCCCCAGCAATCACCGCAAACTCAGAATGCATTATGATACTATACCCACTATAATAAAGCACACCAACCCACGCCCCAGACACACACACGCCCTCACCAGCTGCTGACGAGCGCCGAAAAGTTGTCTCCAAGGGCTTGTTTACATGCCACTCGCGGGATGACCTTGAACCACGTGTCTAATAATAATAATAATAATAATAATAAAAATGGTGATAAGGTATCGTGGCAGTATGATTAGGCAGTCACCGCAAACTCAAAATGCATTATGATACTATATACCCACTATAATAAAAATAATGGAGGCATCTATATACATATGCATATACATCTATACATATACATATACGTTATCATGAAAAGGAAAATACTTTGTGGAGATAAATTAGAAAAACATTAGCTATATATACAGTTTTCCCCCTCCCTCAGTATAATATAGCTAGCTACCCATGTGAAAAGTTCAGGATTGCAAATTGATTGATATATTTTATTGTTGCAAGTAAACAATAAAGGAGAATTGAGGAGCATACAAGGAAAGAGTGGCGTGATAAATTACACTTGCAAGCAATTATAAGCTGGCCAAACCCTCAAGACCATAATTATAATAGATTACGTGGAGATCGAACGTACGTACGCTGACTCCACCTCGATAACAACAAACATGACCATATTGACCCCCTAACAATAAGATAACCACATGAATTTCCTTTCCAATTATATCTTTCCATACATCATTAGCTCTCGGCCTTGAACGTTTGTGCTGGGGAGGATATACATAACAAAGGCGGCGAAGGTCATGTGGCGGGACGATGATGCAACAGGGTGATCGAGGGAGGGAGAGAGAGAGATGGAGAGGGAAGGAAGGGAGGAGGGAGGTATAATTGTTGCTGGGGGGACTTTTAAAGGACACACACACACTTATTAGTTATTTATTGTCCCTTATACAGTGACATAAGAGAGTGCATGCGTGAGTGAGTGCAGGGATGCGCCCCCGTTAGTTGTTTTACTTGCAACAATAAACTATCAATCAGTTCCCCGTTATAAGCCTATCTATATAAAAAGAAAGGGTTTTTCTATACGAGTTTTGGAAGCGGACGACAACTACCCAAGTGGACACGGCAAAGAGGTAATTGGAAACGCTCTCTCCCCGACCCTTATCAACTGAACTGGACATATTGGGGTATAATCTCCTATCATAACATTTGTAAGGGTCATGTAATCAGTAAGGAGTAATGCAGACGGTGTTGATCTCCACTGCGCGGCGGCCTTCCAGCCTCCTGAGCACGGCGGCAACAACAGCGCGCCAAAAGCAGACGATTCAGCATGAGAAAGGGAGGGAGGGAGGGAGAAGGCGGCAAGTGGGAGGGAAGGAGAGTCTGTGTAAACTATTGGCGGATGGTTCCTTCGGCTTGTTGCATATTCCGTAAAACTTCAATGAGCTTCTTTCCTCTTTACTGGCCGCCACTCTGGATTATTGTGGTCTGTAGGCCTGACAGGAGGTTTTGGCGCCGAGAATGGCTGCTCCCCCCACCCTCGGAGTAGTCATGAACGTATTTCCGCACCAAGCGCCCTCCAGACACTAGTTCCTATGCAAGCCTCACCTATTCTGAATATTGTAGACTATTTTGTCCTATGTACACCTGAAGGACATATTTTACGTTGTTAGGCGTAATATTTTAATAAATATTATTTGAAATGAAAAATATGGCTAGTCTAGTAACACAAGCTTTTAAATCAAAATGTAAATAGAGTTCAAAAAATAAGATAACGAACTTTTTATAACAAACATGAATTAGTACCCACAAAATTTGATCTTTTATGAGATGACGTGTAGAATTAATAATTATGTAGTGTAAACACCTCGCTTTCAGTGGCTCAGTTGTCTCGTCTTAAAGGCGCCATCTTGCTTACCGCCGCAAGACTCGGGGTGAACGTACAGGTGAGTTTAAACCCAACTTTTCCTCGTCCTCATGGTTGTCCACCCGCTGCTGTGACCCTGTGCCATGCCGCGACCCCCGCCCCTCCCCTGGCCACGCCGCGGGGTCCTGCAGCGGCGGGCAGAGGCAGGGCACGCCGCCACCAGAGGCCACCCAACGCCGCCGCCGCCGCCGCCACTAAACAAAACAAGCCGCCGCGGTGACGCTCACGAGGCTCACACAGGCGGAGGTGGACAGCGAGGCAGGAGGAGGGAGACATAGGAATGGTTATACGTGTAGGTGTGTGTAACGAGGCGCCCCATGTGTTTCCTGCCTAGCCCTTCCCAGTGTGCGTGGGTTCACGGCTGGGTGGTTGGTTGCTTGTGATTCTCGGTTATTTTCCCTGGCGGCCTAACGTTCGTGCCCCTGGGCCTTGGTGTCATGACTGGCTGGCTATGTGCGTATGTGTTTTGCCCTGGTGTGTGTGTGTGTGTCCCTGCCTCACAGTAATGGTATGTTAGGCCTAATGTGTTCCTGGCCCCACTGTGATGGTGTTAGGCCTAGTGTGTGTGTGTCCTTGCCCCCACAGAGATGGTATGTGTGTTGCTAGGCCTAGTGTATGTGTCCCTGCCCCCACAGTGATGGTATGTGTTAGGCCTAACGTGTCCCCCCCCCTCAGTGTCAGAAAAGTCTCTACCTCAGCTAAACCCAGTGTCACAACTAGGAATATCAAATGTCTCCTTACCCCAACGATCCCTGATTGTGAAATGTACCCCATGTCTTTTTACCACAATAATACTCCACTGTATGCCAGTGTAGTAGATGACTCTTTATCCCTACGCCAATATTGTAGACTTTCTACACCACCAGTTATACACCACCATTCCCCTATTTAGACGTCTTTTTGTTAATGATACCCGACTGTATTCCAGTCAGCTCAGTGCAGTTCGGAGGTATTGCCTATTCAACGGCTTCTCTTGGTCTTCTTGTGGTTGGTTGTGATCCCTTCATGGCCTTTAAACATTTTTTCCAATACCAGTATCCAATTTTTTCTTGAATACAACATATGAGTTGTCTAGAATAGAAAGGGTGAACTCACCAGTTATATTATGAGAGAAAGGTGTTACCAATAGCCAGCCAGTCAGGCAGGGGCCAGGGAAACTTGATTTTGCTTGCCTTATTACCTGCTATTTTCAGTAGCAAAGAGGCAAACTCACTATCGGCTATATAGAGGAAATTGGTGTGCTTCTGGTAGTACCAAAAGTCCCATTTTCCTTTTGGTGGTATATTTGCCTTTTTCTGAGCGCTTCATATAATTCTCCAGTTCTTTGAGTCCCATTCCGTTACTTTAGATATTGTTTTTTCTTTACTTAACCCTTTCAGTGCGCAACTCAGTATGCCCGGCGATCCCCGTGTGTTGTCAGGCTGGGGAGGCGCGGGGGTCTTTTCACCTCCACATCTCTATAATTATGCATTATAGCAAGTATGCAAGCATATCATTGGAAAGGAAAAAGCAAATACTATATGACTGACTTATTGTCATGGCAATATTTCATATGATGACTGAGTAAACATGATTTATAATTTTTCATATGTAAGATATCTTGCTGTCATACCTCAAAAACAAAAACTATAATTTATTGTCTTTCGTGTAGTTTAGTATATTACTCTTGCTATCACTTGGAGGCTCTGACAGATAGATGACTAGGCAAGATGCAATTTATCCTGTTCTGTTGACATGCTGATAGCAGCTGTTTCACATAGGAGGGTGTGGTTGTGTAGGAGGGGGTGTTGGGGGCAAGGACAGCCCACTACATGACCTGAGCCAGCCAGAATATAGACAATAACCCCTACACCTTCCAAAACCTAACCATCGGTGTATAAGACGTAGGGTGATTTTTCGAATCATTGTTTTTGAAAAAAGTACATCTTGTATGGCAGGAAATACGGTATATATGAAATTTGATCATAGTTTCAACTTTCAACAAGCTTTGGTGAAATCTGCTGCAACTATCAGTTGTTTTCTTCGGTTAAAGCCGCTTAGCACAGTATATGTGAATTATCCTCAATTGTGCTTCCTGTTGTGAAGCATCTCTCTCTTTTTTTCAATCCATTTCTTACCATGTTATCTTATTCTTATCAATAGGCAAGTACATTTTATATATTACTTTGGCTATTGGCCTTAACTATTTGCTTTTTGACCTTCAATATTAATACTGTTATTGAATGTTTCCAGTTTTCAGGTATTGCTGATTTTCTGTAATACTATTTAACCCGGTAGCAGCGGGAATCATGTTTCTTAATGGTCCCTCCAAGCGAGAAAAATGAGAAAAAATCACCCCTCACACAAACCATTTCATATATATATCAAAGCATTTGTGATCAGATTATGTATCCTCTATTTTGGGGGGTTTATACCATGGCACAAATTTGGCCCGTCGCTGCTTCACAGTAAAGCCACAAATTTGGCCCGTCGCTGCTACCGGGTTAAACAGTTCAACATAATTCTTTTACAATGATTGTTATCTTTCATGATCTAATGTATATCTGTTTTTATATGATTTGGTCCTGTAGCTTTGTTTCTTTAATTTCTATGGGAAATTTTCCTTTTCGTTCATATTTATGCTAATGAATGTCATGTTTATTGATGACCCTATCACTGCAAATGCCATGTCTAGGTGTTTTTTGAGATCTAGACCTCCATATGTCTCCTATTCCTACGTCTTCATACATCCTTCCTTAATCTCTTATGTGTCATCATTCCAAACCTTCAGCATTTTGATATCGAGCTTTTGAAATATTGGTGTCTCGCATAATTTATTTTTGGTATATTTTTGTATATTTTATACAACTCATTTTTTTTTTATGTGAAATGTGTATTTCGCAGATTTGAGCATCCCCACCTCAATTTAACTGATAGTAACGAATAGTAACCTATTGCTGAATTCACTGTAGCACCATTGGAGTGGTTTTCTAGTGGTAACAACTTTCTCCATGTGATAAAGCATCATCTTTTATTCAAAAATGAACAGCCAGTACCTGAAATAGTTTGCTCAGGTCTGCTAAACACTATCCATATTGAGAATTAAACATGCAGCAGTAGGTTTCTGTCATATCAGCAATAGGTAATAAGTGGCTTGGAGTGGAGGCGCGAGGCAAACGCTCAACTGTTTGGTTCTGAACTTAAGCCTCATATTGCAGCTAAAGAAGTTAAATTCTTTATCAAATATGTCAATTTATCTTCTTAGTATTTCTAGTTTTTCATTAAGATTAAACTCACTGATTTCCAAGTCTGCTGCAGTTTCCATGCTTGAGGTTTTTCTATAGCAACTGTTAACCTGGTAGCAATAGGGGATCATGTTTCTCAATGGTCCCTCCAAGCGAGAAAAATGAGAGAAAATCACCCCTCACACAAACCATTTCGTAATATATATCAAAGCATTTGTGATCAGATTATGTATCATCTATTTTGGGGGGTTTATATCATGGCACAAATTTGGCCCGTTGCTGCTACCGGGTTAAGCTGGAGTTTCATGTTGATACTGTTTAATACTTTTACGGTGATGGGTGAATTAGATCAAATTATCACAGTTTTTCTTTTTGTGGATATATATATTTCACGAAAGAGAGTGTATTATCCCCTTAGGAATTAGATCTGTGACCCACTGCTGTGTAGCCTCGTGTAGATCATGTGTTGTCAAGAAGTTCAGGGTGAGAGGCAAAGATTGAGTCACCTGATTTTTTATATTTTTTTTATTTATTATTATTATTATTATTTATTTATTTATTTATTTATTTATTTTTTATGTGCTGCTTATAGTGTCAATAGGTTTTCTTGAGGGTCGTAATGGATGACCCCAGCCCATTAGTGGTGCAGGCCCATGACACTAGAAAGGATTAGTTGACCGTGAGCCACCGTTGTGTAACCCCAGGCCGGTCAGGTGTTGTCAAGCAGTTAAGGATGGGAGGTAAAAGCAGTCACAATATCAAATGTCAATTTTTCGTCAAGCCAATTGCAACATGAAAGTCAGATTCACGCTTGTAGGACGTGATGAGTCTTCACCTAACAGGGGGGGCTTCGTGGTGCGGTGGTCTGAGACAGCCCGGGTTCAATTCCCCGGCGAAGTGAAAAAATTTGGGCGGCTTTTCCGATACCCTACGCCCCTGTCCACCCAGCAGTGAATGGGTACCAGGTATTAATCGGGGGTTGTGTCCCGTCTCCTGGGATCTGTTCCCTTCTATAATTCCTTCCCCTTCTGTCTCTCTCCAGCATTATGACCACAGATGTTGCGCCGACTAAACGAGACTTTCCAAACTTTCACCTAACAGGGGGGCTTGAGTGTTTCGGGAGGAAAGAAAGTGTGTGTGTGTGCACATTTGGATATTGTGATTTTCAGCATCTCATGTACAGTATTTGGTGGTGAACAAGGCTATTTTCAGTAGGAAAAGTATTTCAGTTTTGTTTGAAAGATCATAAGGAGTCTGCAAGAGGCCAGTAGACCTCTTCAAGGCAGCTCCTGAAAAAATCTGGATATTGTTTCATTGTGGAGAGCAACAAGCAAAGGGGTGCATACTGAAAACAAGGTTCATTGATTCTTTACAAGGAAATTCAGAGTGAGGGTCCGGAAAGGATGTCTCTAAGTGGGGTATTGAGTACTAAATGACTGACATACAATACAGGTAAACACAAATCATAAGTTGACATATTTCAAATTGAAAGTGTTTGTTTACCAGTGAGTTTCTTGATCTCCATTTCAAAGGAGAGGTGACAAATAATTGGTTGTTTACAATTTTACTTACTTTGGTTATTTGCAGGTTACCTAATTTTTCACCTCACCATTGCAAATATTTACCATGAACTGTGCCGCTCATGAGTTGAGCAGCACCCAGATTGTTCTGTGAGGCAATTGGTCTGAAGGGGACTTAGTTTTCCCTCAATCATTAACTCTTGTGTGTGTGTCATTTGAGGCGTATAGTGTAAAAGGGGCGACCAAACCAAATTGGGCGGTATTGAGTTTTTGGTAGCTTCTGATAGCTGGAGTCTTGCTGCATCATGTGGCTCAGACTCACACAGTCACCATCCTTCTGTACCTATATTTTCAACTTAAGCCATGGAGGGAAACTGACCTCTTTTAGATCTATAGAATGAGGTTCTATTTTTTACGCTTTGGGTTATTTTTCTTTAACAAAGTCAAATATCCCTTGATGAAAGTTATCTTTAGTGACTAAAAACGTAAAATAACATCCCATAAATAATCAAATACAAGAGGAAAGTGTCCCAAAACCTAGAATTTCTGAACACGTAGCTCCAACAATCTTTGTTTTCACCCTGAAAGGAAGGCTAATTCTTGCTATCATGGTAATTTCCTCTTATGTAGTCGAATGGCTTTTGTTTCAAGCCTTTCATTAACACATATAATGCTGAAATCCTCCAATAAATACCAGAGTTACAGACCATTTTGAAAACTTTTCTTTAAATGTGATTTTCTCAAAACGGTTGCAATGGCAGGTCGCCCCTTTTACACTATACACCTCATTTCACCTCTCTTTGCCACTTCATTATCTCTTTCCAGGGTTTCAGATGGCATACCATTACTGCTGGTGTTTGTGGTATTTTGCATGTGTGGGTAGAGGCTGAGGGGAGCTAGCAGGTTCAGTTTGTACAGTTGTGGACAAAATATGGATCCACCTTAGTCTTAGGCACGTTGTGACTTGGCACCCCACCTTACAAGCCCTTCACCTCCACTCACTGTCTGTTCTGATACATTCTCTCTCTCTCTCTCTTGCTCTTTCCTTGCTTCACTTCCTCTTCTCCATTTACTCACATCCTTTCCTCCCCGGGCAGTCCATCCCCCATTCCTCTCCCTTGGCCACCCCAACCCTCCTACCCCATCTGACTCACCACATGGGACAGGTTTACCAAATCACAAGATGAAAGTGAGGTGGATCAGCATTCTTGTCTGCAACTGTATGTATACGTTTCGAAATACAAACTGACGTAATAGCTTGCAGAAAAAGTAACCCTGGTAAAGCTTCACTTCACTGTGTTGGAGAGCCCTGACATTAGTCCGAAAGAGAATATACTGAAGCCAAGTCACCTTTAGTGCCTGTGTTCCACCTTCAGTCTGTCTTTTGTACCTCCCCCTCTGTATCACCTGCCAGTTCATCTCATGTGCTTTTGTTTCTCTCAAGATAATACCACTTGTGACAGTTTGAGGGAGCCCCAGTGCCTCTACCCTCAGCTGTGTGTTGTGTGTTGCCAGTCATCACACCATAATCATCATCATCACCACTTTATCCCTCTAGCAGCATGTTGACTCACCACAGATTACAGACCTCCTAGTGTTGGCCCCAGTTAATGGTAGTTTCATCTGCCATGCTGTGAAGTTGTAGCCACTCACCGAGCAAGTCTGACTGACCTCCCCTCTCAGCCCCAAAACCTGTCTTGGCACTGCGTTGCACTTGACAGGAAACATTTTCATTGCCATCTGTATATCTCAAAATTATTATTCCCCATTTAAGAAATTTTGTTATTTACTGGTCAGATCTCCACAAAACTTGAAAAACTGGATTTAGAAGATCTGGGGGCTGGAACTACTGCTAACACGTCCTTACTCCACTCTGCCAGCCGTCTAACTAACTAGCAGTGCTTCCTGGTGGCTCGGAGCGATGGGTACGTCAGACATTTCGTTATTTTCCTTCCCTCCTCTGTGTGGCTTGTGCTACTTTCTGTTCTTAGGGAGGTGGGCTGGCTGGCTAGGCTGGGCAAGAGGTTATATTGCATGTGTGGGTAATTTTATCAGCCAAAGAGAATGGGAATTGTAGTTTTCAAAGACTGATCATGTACTATTGATGAAGTGTGATTATGTAGACTGAGTCCAAGGAGCAAAGATGAGATATCTTAGTTTATATATACTTTAATTAAAACATGAAAATGAGACATAATTAAAACAGGAGGTAGGGAAGCCGTATCTCTTAGAATCGTGTAAATTAGTGTTGTTGTTGTAACAAACTTTGAAGTGAAGAGGGTTGCTTCTAGAGTGGGGAAAATGTAACAATGGTAAGGAATTTGATGAGTCCATACTGTATTAATTTGTTTTGTGTATTTATTTGTGTTCCTATCAAGTATAAGAGTCATTGTGACAACTATGGATTCTTTTGTGGTTCATATGTGAAGTCGTCATTCTCAGAAGCCAAACACTCAATTTACTCCCTTTGCTGCGTGCTCTTCTCAGCCTATTCAGAGTGAGACTTGATACTAAACCATTAACCTTTTTAATTTTGCTGAAACAGAATAACTGACAAACACTTAGAAGCTTTGGGTTATTGCTTCTTCATTTTCCTGAAACAAGAATGACAATGGGTAAAGATATACAGCGTGTACTGGGACTTGTCTGTTCTCTGGTTACTTTGGTGCCATTAAGGTAGTGTTATGAGTCCATGTTAGGTGAATTTTCAAGCTCTGTTGTATTGGTGGTAGTCTCTAGAAGAGCTCACAGATGTATCCACTATTGCCTTGTCTTCACAGTGTCAGTTAAGTGCATTTTTTTTGCATCACATTGCCCTGACAGTTGAATGGGTAGACCCACAGTGTATAGGAACAAGGTCCTGTGTTAGTTTACTAGTTCCAGTCATTTTTGCAGGAGCTGTACCATTGCATTTTATTTATTTTTTCCTGTAAAAAAGAAAAGAGATCAGATGGGTACTAAGGTAGATAATCTTGTGATGTGAGTCAGTGCCTATACTATAGTCGATTTGATTTATTTTCTTATCTGTTGATATTTTGCTGTGGCATGCAAGGGAACCAATGCATTTTGGTGTTTAATATATTTTTTTGGGGTGGGATGATTTTGTACTATTCTTGGTGTAGTGTTATGAGTGAAGTTATATATATATATATATATATATATATATATATATATATATATATATATATATATATATATATATATATATATATATATATATATATATATATATATATATGATGAGGGATAATTTGATTCTGAAGTCTGTGTATGTCTTTGGTTCGTCACTCGCAGGGATGGCCGCAGCAGAACTCTTTCCTCCGTTCATTTTGTTGTGGCAGACTCCAGTCCTTTCACTTGCACACACATACACACACTCACTTGGAGTAACTTTAGTAATCTTGTTTGTCAGCAAACTTTTTGGTGGTACAAGGGGCACACTTTTGCAGCAGTTAATTTGTGGGGCAGCAGAGTGAAGTCAGATGTATTTGCTTGATTTACTTGTATTTTGTTTTCTTTGCGACCCTTGGTGTGTCCACAAACTTACCTAGTTAAAATTGGCATGAGTGCTTTTTCCTTAGGAACAAGTGAAGGCACAGTTCATTGATTTGCATTTATACTTTAGTCTGTTAGGCGAAGAGTGGCTTCAGTGTGAAAGGAGGCCTACAAATAATGTCTTGCCTAGCAAGCCATTACACCTAACTGATATAGTAGTTTTGATAAGTAATAGCAGGAGTAGAATCAACATTGGTTGTATTAGTAATAAAAATAAGAGTGACAGAAATATCAATAACAATGCAGTTAAATGCCAACAATTGGAGTTCAAGTGTGTGCCATTGTAGATTGCTTGCTTGCTTTTGCATGCTTGGTGCCATTGCTTGTAACACTCCTTATAAATCATGCTGCCACACCCTACACTCACTCTTGCCCTGCCTCTTCTGTATCTCTTAGTGCATAAAATATTTTTACTGGTTTTACTTGATTTATACGTTCTAATATTTACTTTCTCTAAACATGGCTACTTTTCAAATTTAACGTTTCTGCCTTTTGTACATGCACGCTGTCCGAGTATTTTCAGCCCCTTTGATGCCTGTCCTTCCTCCTGTTGCACTTAGCTATGCCCAATTTCAGTGAATCACAAAGCAATGCTCACCATATTCCAACAGCTTCGTCATGACTTCCTTGACAAACACCGACATGTTCCTTTAAACTGTGGCAGAACATTCTCGCAACATAGTTTTGCCCAGCTACATTATACACTTCATACCATGCCACACGTCACGTCTAGTATGCTCCCCATTAGTTGGTTAGTTTGCAATAAGGTCCTGGTAGTAAGGGAGCTGGTTATGATGCATTGTAATGGGCTTCTTAGGTAAATTCATTCTCAGCAAGGACAGGCAAGAATTGGTTTAAATATAGAAAAGGTAACAAATTCTTAGTGAGGACAGGTGGGTTACACTTTCAGGAACTGCCTTGTGTTGGCGTACTGGCCTCATCAAGAATTATGCTCTTATTTCACATTCTTACTTAACATAGGGTAAAGGAGTGACATGGGGAGTGTTATGGCAACTGTTTCTATTTGATGACCTTTATTTTTGCCACACCCTCACCCTTTTTAGGTTTATGAACTCTTCCCTAACTAAAGGTGTGTCTTAGCAAAATGATGGGAATAACATTTTTCTTGCCGTTTCCCAGAAGAGAAATCACTCAGAAAAGTGTTTGAGGTGGGTCTGTTGCTTATCTACTTTTTAAGTCCAGATTTTGCATGTATAGGTAATAAACTTTTTTTTTTTTTTTTTACGTGTGTCCTGTCTCCCCTCTCTGAGCCTTTACCCCTCCAGTTCCACTTTCTCCTCTTTCTTTGTTGTTCTCCGTCTTCCAACCATTTCCATCACACACACCTAACCTCCCTTTGTTCCCACCCTCTGCAGGGGAATCAAACACTATGCCGAAGAAGAAAGACCACACTCCTGACCCTGACGAGCAGGAGGAGGAGGAGGAGTACTCGGTGGAGAAGATCTTGGACAAGCGCATCAGACACGGCCGCGTCGAGTATTACCTCAAGTGGAAGGGTTACGGCGAGTCAGTGGCTTTCCTTTTAAGTTGTTATTCCTGATGCTGATATTTTCTTTTGATATTGTTGATATTGATGTTTTCTTGTGTTGCTGTTTATTGATATTTTATTTTAATATTATTATTGATATTGATATTTTCTTTTGTGTATATTGAGATTTTGTGTCATTGTTGTTGTTGATATTTCCTTTTATGATTTACCTTGTGTAAGATCAATATTGTAGTAAAATTGCCATCCAATGGCTTTAAAGCTGGTGTCACACTGGACCCAAATCTGACGAGCACGAGCTCTTGCTGGCAGCTTTTGCTCGCGAGCAAATCACTGTTGTCCTCACATTGACGAGCAGCGAGCGACGAGCAACATTGTAAACAAAGCCTCAACCATGGCACCTACTACATCTACCCTTCGCATTATGGCTAAGTGTGCAGCTGTGACGGCATTACTTGTCATTATTCAACAAGCGTAGAAGACATAATACGAGTATGTGAATAATTTCTCTAATATCATGAGTATACGGATCCAATACACTAGGCGATACATATTCACATATTGGTGCACCAAGGAGCTCATTTGACTGCCTGCTTGCGACTTGCCGAGCTGCTCCCCATCTAAACGGCAAGCAAAACACAGGAGCAAAAGCTGCCAGCAAAAGCTCGTGCTCGCCAGATTTGGGTTAGTGTGACGCCGGCTTAATATTACACGTAAGGTTAGTGCCGTCTAATGGTGAATTTTACCCCCACGAGGCAGCCATGCCAAGGAAAGACACGAGAGGGGTTTCAAGACCCTCCCAGACTATTTTTTTTATTCAAAATTTTTATTATATTTATTTATGAAGCAGTGTGATGTGTACACTATTATTTTTCATTTTATCATTCTCCAGTCTGTGATGCTAGATATGAATGAATATATACAGGTAGTCCTCAAGTTATGACTTCACATACTTGGCTGATAATATTAGCACATAATACTTCATTAAGTAACGAGTTGACATTTCAAATATCCTGCCGTGGGTATAGTAATGGTTTGTTTACATGTCACATGCTGTCATCTGGTGGCCCTGGTGGAACTACCAAAATAAATAAGCATGCAGTGTACGTCCAGTTAATTTTTATTACTAGTTTTTTGCTATTATTTAGAAATCACATTTTTTCTCATAGCTACGGTATTGAGACACTTGACTTACTAGTAGTATTTAAGAAACTGGGAAATGCAAGAAATAGGAAATTTTAATATTTTTTCCCACAAACAATTGTCACATGCTCTATATTGTTCCTTTAAAGTTCCTTTAAAGTTCCATATCCATATAGTGAATGTAATATTATAAGATGCTAAAGATGCATGTATTATGATTTAAGTTAGAAATATGAAGTAGGTTTAATACTTTCTGCCAGCAGCGTACGATATGTTTAGCAGCAGTGTAAACAACCTCCCGCACTCTGATTGGAGGGACAGAGGAATGCATCGTGTTGAGACAGCGGCGTGCCAGCTGGGGGAATGTTGAGTGGCAAAATTTTCAACACTACCTTCCACAACTACTATACGATTTTGAGAGCATGACACCATGCTGGACTTGTTTGACTTCTCTTTTCTTGCATGATGGAAGTATTTACCCACGAGGCCGCACTGATGCCTTCCTATTAACCATGGCCTGGAGTGTTGTGGGGTATATTGATGAATGCTCTTATTTTGCCAACAGTGTTCATTACATCAAAATGAGTAATGTACAGCACTCAGATTTTTTGGTGTAAACATGACCGTGACCATTACAACTCTGATGTATTGCTAGTTAGGTACAGAAAAATGTCAGTTAAGCCTCACTGGACCCCAGATGGCAGGTCTAGCTCAATGAAGGACCCAGTTTCGTAACATTACACAACGTTGCATGGGTAAAGGGTTAACCAAACACAGGGCTGGGTTGAGATGAGCTCATGAGGACAAAGACAGTTTTTTGGGGGGAGGGTAGGAGGTGAGGGAACACTGCTATATTCACAGGAGGACATTTTATTTTATTGTTTATGTAAATTACTACTTATGACCAGCCTGTTGGTCCTGAACACTTTCGTCACTCGAGGACTGCCTGTACTTTCACCATAACTATCACCTCTCATCGACTGCACAACCACCATCTGCACAATGACTCCTGTAACCCCATACCGTGACCACCTCCTGCACCACCATTGTCATTATTGTCACCTTCACCACACTTACAGTAACAGGAAACATCATCAACACGTGCCCCTCCACACCCACAGTGAGGATAACACATGGGAACCCGAAAACCACCTGGACTGCCCTGAGCTAATCTCGGAGTTTGAAGAGAGACGGAAGAAAGATGACGCCAAAAAGAAAGAGGACAAAAAGCGTAAGTCACAGGTGACCGATGATGCCGCCAAACGAAAACCAAAGAAGGCGGTGGAGGAGGACACACGACCTCGAGGGTTCGACAGAGGGCTTGAGGCAGAAAGGATCATCGGTGCGACAGATTCCAGCGGGGAGTTGATGTTCCTGATGAAGTGGTGAGTGTGGGAATGCTGCCAGGGCTCTTATGCTCACACACACACACACACACACACACACACGAGGCCTAGTACGGCTCTTTTCCTGTATTTCACAACTAGGTCAATACACACTCACCTTACTCTTTATATTCATGCATCTCTAGTCCTGTGTCTCTGTGATATGATGGTTAGCATGCCCAGCCAGAAATCCACTGGGGTAGGTTCAATCTTGGCCAGGGCAATCGTCGCTCAGTCCTCCTGGCTGGTCATCCTCCCTTTTGAGTTGGTGGTTGAATGAGTAAGAAGGGAAACCTGAGGAATGTAAAGTGTGGTAGCTCTGATGTCACGCTACCCATGTGTTCTGGGGTAATGGGTTCTCATCCATCATAAGCTCAAGAGCCAGATAGATAGAAATAGTAAGTAGTTTAGTGTAAGCCCCCCAATTTTACTTACTAGTCCTTTCCACCAATAAAACTACATCCATATGCTCCTTTAATTTCTCTCGATTATAAGAACTTATCCATTTGTCACTCACTCTACTTAGACACGCTACAAATCAACAGCCCCCCCTCTACCTCAGCCTCTCTTATGTAACTATTCATGCCACCATCACCGATACAGCACACAGCTCACCACACTTCCCCTCCCTTCCATCACCACCATTTGTAGTCCCCACAACTCACCACACTTCACCTCCATAACACCACCACTCCTAGCTCACCACCTGTACCCCTCACAGCTCACTTCACCTCATCCACCCTCCCCTCACCCTACCTCTCTTTTGGCAGGCGTGGCACAGACGAAGCAGACTTGGTGCCAGCTCGACAGGCCAATGTGCGCTGCCCACAGGTGGTGATCAAGTTCTATGAAGAGCGTCTCACTTGGCACTCCTCCACCAATGACGAGGAGGAGGGGAACCACGATGCGGACTAAGTTCTGGCTGGGCAGGCACCACTAGCCAGCCATCCACCACCACCACCACCACCACCAGCCACAGCACTATCAGCACTGCACAGCTGCTACCACTAGGTTTTGTTGTGGAGGCAGTCGTTGCTGTACTGAAGCTGTTATTGCTGTTGCTGCTGCCACTTCCTCCTCCTCCTCCTTCTTCCTTTTCTTCCTTGAGTACACAGGGATTACAGTATGTGGAATATGACTTTTTTTTTCATTTATCATCAATTCCTCTCTTCCTCCTGTAGTGTTTTGTTGGTAGTACTGACATCTCCACCTCTGATCATGAAGCAGCCATCAGCAGTAGCTTTTAGGAAGTTAGTCTTTACTATTTTTAGCTTACAGTCATATAGGTGTGGCTGCTACTTGTATTTTTTTATTCTGTTATTTTTTCATCTTGACTTATATGTGATAAGCTGTGCTAAAGAAATTTGTATGTCCCTGGGTCAATTTTTATATCGGATCAAGTTTTGGGGTGATTCATGCCTGTTCGTTGAATTGAAGAACAAGTAAACGGCTGCCAGGCTGGTGTGGCGCCCTCCACCCTTCTCTCCTTCCCTTCCGGCCCCTCAGGCCTCCCCACAGGCCCACAGGCAGAACTTTTTTACCCAAACAATCTCATCTGAAAGCAGTCTGTGTGGCCGCCAACTCAATGTCGTGTACAAGTCTATTTTTAATAGGAATACTTTCTAAAGTGGAAGTCCTTCATTCATATACAAACCATTTTTCCTATATCAGTTATTGTCTGAATCTGTTTGTCTAACTCAGAGATTCCACAGTAGTGTTTAATTTTATACATGCTTCCTTTCATCTTCATGAATAAAATGACAAATTACTCATGCTTTAATCCTTTATGACCTACTGTAATGGTTTGTAGTTCATCATTTACTGTACCATTTTTTCAAGCAACCTTTGACTCGTACTTTCAGGGTTTCCCCTTTACCTTATGGCATTGTATGATACACTGAAGGATCTTATCATGGTGGTATTTTGTTTGGCAACTCACAATGTTAGCAATGGATATAAAGTGCATAAAATTTTAATTATAGTTGCTGATCTGATTTTAACGACCCTCATATATCCAAATTATCTAGGTTTTAGGTGCTTAAAATGAACTACCTGGTAATTGTGCATAAAGGCCTAAATTTACTGTAATTTCAGTATATTGATTATAATAGTGTAGTTCAGAGTGAGAAGAGTCTTCATGTATGATTTTCATTCATAAGGATGGCTTCACATGGCAATGTCTTATCCTGGTAAGTTCTGGCTAGCAGTAACTGGTTTAGATTGCTGGCAACATTCGGCAGACTGTGTATACACAAACGAGCATGGGTGAGTAGAATTAGTTGTAGCAATACATTAACCATCAGGGTTGCTGCTTCCAATGATAATATAACTCTTCACTTTAAAGTCACAATAATGCTCTAACTTTAGCCCTGAATTTGACCAGAAAATTTATCTAAATGAGTGTCTCGGCCAATGACTAATTTTCCAAGTGTGATCAGGTCAGTCTACCAGTGTGGTTTTCACAACCATGGGTTTGTCACAACAGGTAATATCCAATAAACAAATTTTAAATCTACCACAGAAGTCTGGGTCACAACAGGATTTTTGGCATGTGAGCATCCTTTCCATCATTTGCTCAGACACCCTGCCCCCCTCATTACATCAGACCCTCCAAAGCAGCGTTTCTTGACCTGTGGACTGTGTTCCCCAGAGGGGACATTAGTACTTTCTGGAGGGGGCATAAGTTCTAGGGGAAAAGCAAGAAATTTTTATAATTGCAAATCTTTTTACAAGAGCACAGGCTGATATAGAGAAGTTTATGAAAAAAATAAAAAAGTATTGCTCTTTCTAACTTAAGTTTTCCAAATCAATAGTGTACTTTGGCTTACCATTTTCTGTACCCTATTGACCCTATTCCCCAAAACCCATGGGGGAAGGAGTTAACTCATTCTGCATACTTCTTGGTGAGCCTCATTCTCAGGTTCTTTTCTTTCACATTCGACACACTTAGTTTTTCAGTCGATCAATAACTATACAGGAGCATAGTGGGAAGAACCAATTCCAAGTGTGGGCCTGGATGGAAAAGGGTTTAAAACCACTTTCAGCCTTGGATCCCTGGCATTCTTTTCTCTCACACAACGCTTCATATAAACATTAAACAGCCAAGGTGACACAACACAACCGTTTTACACCCCACGCCAACAGCAAAGCTCTTACTAAGCTCCCCATTCACATGCACAAAGGCACTCACATCCAGTGACAAAGACACCAGGGAGGCAACAAGGATGCTGCCTTTGTTGTCAGCTTTGTACTTTTAAGATTTTGAGGCAGAAGAGCAGGCTGCAGGGTCATCATCTACACCACAGCCAACACTTGATTCAACCATTTTCTCAGCACCAGCAGTGTAGCTCATTATTTGCCCACCACCTCCAAGGGCTCTGCCCTGAAGCTCTGAGATATCTTTACCATTTAAATGACTGAAGGTAAGAAAACATGAAGTCTGTAATAACAAATGGGAATGTTTTAGGGACCAGATAAAATCTCATTTACATAAATAAGCTAATGTAACTATTTCTGCTTGAAATAACCATGCCTCATTTTTAAGACTAGAAAGGGGGAAAGGTGTCACAATTTGTATCTGTATGCTTGTTTATTTGGAGTAATTCATTATATAATTCTTATATAAATAGTGGGGGGAAAGGTAACGTCAGCAATATCAGAAGTAGCAAGGCACTTTATATAAAATGTGTAGTGCGGCGACTATGCCTGATGAACGAGCCTCCCATAACCCACTTAACCAGTGGGGTACCTCTTTGGCCGACTCGGTAAGGAGTGGCTCTCCCGTCACGTTGGTCGCGGGTTCAATCCCAAGCAGCCGGTGAATACCCTCACCTTGTCTTGATTAATTTCTCGTGTGTTTCGATACACGCAGAGGACGTGTGGGAAAATAGAAAAGAGAAAAATATGCTCTCGGGGCATGACAAATGTACAAAAGGATGCAACTTTTTATGTACAGTCTTTAGTTTTCACAATCTCTGCTTTCCTCTAAACACCTGGAGCCTTTAATTTTCATTTACATTTCTCTTGCTGGCATGAACATTCAGCTAAATCAAGATACAAAAAGTAATTTAAGCTCATTTTCATTTAAAGTGGTATTTTCATGAGCTTTGTGATCAACACCAAGAGAAAATCTTGTCCTCAGTATTGGGAATCTGCTTTAGGCCCTCTCAGAGATGGCTGCAAGACACCACAGTGGTGTGGGGCTCTCACTATTGTGGCACTCTACAAGAAAACTTACTCATCAAGTGACAAAAACAGTAGATAGGCCCACTCCTTAAATTTATTATATCCCAAGAGTTGTGTCCTTTTACACAACCCTTGCAACTAATGATAGAATGAAGGCACATGTAATTGCTATCCTCCTCTCCCTGCGATTAACCCGGTAGCAGCGACGGGCCAAATCTGTGGCTTTCCCGTGTAGCAGCGACGGGCCAAATTTGTGCCATGATATAAACCTCCAAAAATAGATGATATATAATCTGATCACAAATGCATTGATATATATTATGAAATGGTTTGTGTGAGGGGTGATTTTTTCTCATTTTTCTCGCTTGGAGGGACCATTAAGAAACATGATCTCCGCTGCTACCAGGTTAAATAGCTTCCTGCGGGTTATGATGTGATAATATGAACATAAAAATTTGATCATTTACAAAGTAGATACACAACAGTAAAAGCAAATTACATTAATAAATCTATGCTAATGAAGTGAAAGTAATGTCCTGAACCATTCTGTGAAGATTTTCCTAAGCTGTATGTACAGAGAAATCCAGCTATTCCTGTTATGCTACATGCTGGTCAGGTCAAGCAGATTAAAAAGAGGTGACAGGGTTCAGGCCCAGCGACAAGCCTGACAAAAGTACGCACATACTAATTCAAAGATTCTATACTGTCCCTTCTCACAGCAGAGGTCAGAAAGAGTCACAGCTGTACCTGACAATATAGGCCGGGTAGTACTCGTCCTTGTGATACTTGACAAAGATGGTGGCGCTGGTGTCACTGTCACAGGTGGTGTCATAGGTCCTTCCAGAAGCTTTGTTCTCAGGGGGTAAAGTCATTTCTTTGCAGCCCCGGGTCATCTTCCCAACCACAACCAGTACCACCAGCATCATTCTTTTGCCTGTCATGTCACTCCTGGCATATTGATGAGCTAATGATGCCAAGTTGGAGAAGTAAGTCCCTTGGCCATACAAGCAGCCCACATTGGTGCCAGAGAGCTTCCAGTCCAGGTTCTCTTGGCATATGAGGTCAATGACTTCAGGGCCAGTGCCGTGAAATAGGTACTGCTCATTGGTGGCTGTGACGTCTCCATTGTAAAGGGAGGTGAGGAGGAGTTTCTTGTTCTGGTATACCCTCCACAGGTGGTCGTTCTGAACCCTGTGCATGCTTGACACCTTCACCTCAGTCAGAGTCTGCTTCAGCAGGTTCTCCACAAAGATGAATTCTGAGCTCGGTGGCAGCACAGGCAGCTTTAAGAATTTCTTTGAGGCAGGGAGAGGCAGAAACAGCTCATCAAACACAACACTCTCCTGACTGACTAAGCTGCAGGCTGGCCTCCTGCGTATGTTGCGTACCTTGTTAGTGGTCTGGTTTGTCTGGGTCATCTTCTCTCCATTTATACTGTAGCAAAAGCTGCCAACACTAACTGTCACAAACTTCTTCTTGATTATTCGCAGGAAAAATTCTAAACAGTCTCCAAGAGCTATATAGTAATGTCCATTGATGACCCCCTCCCCATAAGGCTCCCAGCAACCATCATCCCCCTGCCAGTACCAGATCCAGCGCGTGGCCACAGGGATTTGAGAGGAGAGGTCCGAGGTGGTGGAAAGCCTCCGAATGTCAAGCACCAACGACCCCCCTTTCAGCTTCATTGCCTCCAGGTCAACAGTCCAAGAAGCTTCTTTGGCAAGGAGGGTGGCAAGTCTCTTCAAATTCCTATTGTTGGAGAGAGAAGGCTTGAGAGGAATGAGAGCTACACACTCCTCAGAGGGATGACTGTACATCAGCTCCAGGTAGTCACTCTGGTTGAAGGACAGTTGTATCCACTTACTACAGTCTTGTACCTCCCAAAGATACTTCTTGGCACAATGGACTAAGTCACATGGATTTCTGGTGCACCTCTTTAAAACATTAAATGAACAGATTTGTGGCCCCTCCTCTTTTGACAATGGCAATTTATCTTTTTTTATGATTTCAGAAACTTCAAGATGTCTCATACTATTCCTTCCTTGAGATGCTTCAAGGAGCCTTCTGTTATGTGGCGAGTTCAGAGAATGGTCATGCTTACACGTCTTCCTGTTGCAGGTCTTGGTGGCCCAGTGGTAGCATACGTGAAGCCTCCTGCAAGGCTGAGCAACACACCCTCGCCCATTGTACTGAGGACACACCAGGAGCTTTGCAATCAACTGCCCTTGGCGTGGTGTGATGTTTTCAGGTTCCCTCGCTGCTGTTGCTGCTGGGATCACATATTTGTTGGCAGAGTTTCTCACAATCTGTGATGCTGGCCTGGGAGTTGCAGATTGATGATAAGGAGGAGAGGTACTGGAAAATGACCTTTGAGGTGATGTGGGTGCTGGGGCCACATAGTTGTTGGCAGTGTTACTCACACTCTGTGATGCTGGCCCGGGAGTTGCAGGCTGAGGACGGGGAGGACGAGGAGGAGGGGTACTGGAAAATGATGTGGTTTTGGTTGTGGTCAAGCTACTGTTTGGCAAGCTATAGTCCTTGTAATTTTCTGAAGGCAAGGTGGGAGGGGTTGGGGTCTGGTTTGATGATGAATTACCCATTTCACCTGTGTGTGAGAGAAAGAGGTCATAGTCATTTTGTTACTTGATGCATCAATACAGTGCTAAAGATGAGAATTATAAAGTGCCAAGAGACTCATATCTCTGAACTTGGAATTTAGGGCAATAATCTAATTACCTCCATGTGTCTCCTCACTGCCAGTTACTATAGTATATTTGATTAGGAAATAACAAGCAACCATGCCCCATCCTTTTTTCTCTCAATTTTGAGTGACTGCCAATCGTTGTGCTGGAAAGCTTTAATTTGATCCAGCCTTTGCCTTGGAAGTGTACTTTTTGTGAAATTTACAAAAACAATATTAAATTTTCAGCTTTTTTAACTTTTTCCGGATATTTTTATTATTTAATGTTTAGTTGAGAGAGTACACAAACCATAACATTATACCCTACCAATACCCCACCACTGTATAATCTGGTCTAAGGTGAAAGTAGTAGAAAAGTAATAAATTCTTAAAAACTCGAGTATCGCCCATCACTATGTACTAGGAGAAATCGCCCATCACTATTTACTAGGAGAAACAATCTTACCAGTAGGTTATATCAGGACCTTGTTCCTGTTCGTGGGGGACGTCACGCTCGGGTGACAGCTGCTCAATGGGCTGGAGTCGCTGGACGGAATAAAACCCTTCACTAGTTCACATCTTTGAGCCTCTGTCGCCAGCCGCCACAGTCAGTCAGTACGTATGTGACCTGTTGCCAGAAGATACCACGTTCGGTGAGCTTAAACACTTTAGTTTGACACAAGACTGACAAGCAAACACTACTCCACCACAATGACGTTTGTTTTGTGAACGCTATATATATATCATCACGCCTGCACAGCCTTGGGGGAGGACGAGGGCATCTCAGATGACTGAAGAACTATCAAATAATGACGAGTTGGCATCCGCGTCTGCTGATACCTGTCTGAGTCACGTATCGAGGACAGTTTTGTCTGAGTTAACTTTAGCCAAACACGACAATAGGCACACAGGAAGGGGCAGAAGCCCTTAATGACTGCTGGCACATTTTTCCAATACGTCATGTAACCATCAGTACTGGTTCTCTCGAATAATTTAAAATTTATATTTATATAGCCTACCTTCCCTTCGCTGTTCCCCAAGGCGCCAAAATTGAAAGGTCTCCCAGACTCCCACACATGCTTTAATATAATGCATGTGAAGCATCTTTAGTATTGTACTATACTTATTGTTAGCAAACCAAACTAGAGTTTGAGGAGGGAGGCTTCAAGAACTTCATATTTAATAAGGAAGATGAGTTACATACTTGAACCAATCGAGGACAAAAATTACGTATTCAGTGAGGGTAGAAAATGGCATGGATGCAGCCAAAGAGTCTAGAAGGTTAATTAGTATAGGTTACCTTATTAAAACGTAACGTGTACGGCCGGAGTGTGCTTGCTGGGTTGCTAACAGTTCTCAGGACTCCGAGCTGTGGATTCACGCTTTAATTATAGATTCCTCATGAGCAGGCAAGAAGAGGAGGGAAAACCATACCCAACGATATCTCGATCCCTGATATGAATGTTGTAGATGATTGCGTTTTATCGGTAAAATTAGACTGATTGATAGTTTATTATTGCAGGTAAACAACAAGTGAGAAGAGAGGAACATGCCATTAGATTATCAGATGATACTGAATCATAAGTTAATATGGAAGTGACAAAATGTATGCTGTAATTGCTGTTATATATTGAATGTGTGTGAGTGTGTGTATGTGATTGATTGATTGATAGTTTATTGTTGCAAGTAAAACAACAAAGGAGAAGGGATGTGTGTGTGTGTTAAGGGCGAATACAGGGTAATATTCGCAACTCGAGCTGGCATCACTGCATCAGGGAGTGCCGTTACAAAGGCGAAACTCCCGTCGGTCAACAGTTATCAACTCGCCCGCAACAGCCTGATTGATTGATTGATTGATAGCTTATTGTTGCAGGTAAACAACAAGGGAGAAGGGAGGAACATGCCATCCCAACCCCCAGGCAGGACAGAGTGTGATTATACAACTATTAGTACATGTGTAGGTAGCACCATGAAATTAAAAAGATACAATGGTAGGAAGGATTGATAGTTTATTGTTGCAGGTAAACAACAAGGGCCTTACGAGGAAGAAGAGGACGACACCATTGGAAAACTTTTATTTGAAAATGAACACACCGAACAAACAAAAACAACAGTACACAAGTTTTGGACAATAAGAGAAAAAAGAATGAAAGAAAAAGGAAAACAATAGACCCAGACTCTAGTGCTTGGGCAATGTTCTCCGTCCCCACATTTTATTGTCTTATTGTCCAGGGGGAGGTACTGTCCCCTCCCTTGTTGTGCTTTCCTTCCTACCATTGTATCTTTTTAATTTCATGGTGCTACCTACACATGTATTAATAGTTGTATAATCTCACTCTGTCCTGCCTGGGGGTTGGGATGGCATGTTCCTCCCTTCTCCCTTGTTGTTTACCTGCAACAATAAACTATCAATCAATCAGTAGACACATCAGGGAGTGCCGTTACAAAGGCAAAACTCCCGACCGACTACTACTACTACTACTACTACTAAAACACAGGAGAGAAGAGCGTGACAGGCTGACAGCCACCAGTCCAGCACAGCCACGCCGCGTGCAAGCAGTGGTCCTCCTTGACGTGATCCAAGCCAACAGTACGAGGGCGTCCCTTGCGCGGCCCAACAGTGAGTACACCGCAACACGACGCCAGCCTTCAGCTTTACTTGTCATTCATGAGGGGAGGATGTGTCACTACTTTCGTTGTTGTCAAATTAAAAGTTTCCCCCCAAGATTTAGTTGTTACCAGTGAATAGAGAATGGCAAGGTGAATTGAAATGGCTGTCCTTCCGCCAGTATTTACCGAGGCTGAAGTGTTGTTGTAAGTATCTACAGTGTCACCTCTCTCAGTGGTGCGCAAAACAATATTTCTGGCACGTATTAAGGTTAATTTTTGGTGTAAAGCAGCCTTTGAATGAAACCACTTTTCTTAGTAAGTTTTGATGCATTTTGTATTAATCTGCTAACGCTTGTCTCACTCATAAATCTTTATTTGTTTGTTTGTTTCCCCTCTTCCAAAAATTAGTGATTCCTGCAAAACAAATAATGCAAATCAATAGCAAAACCAAATCAGATTCACCAATTCAGTAAGCTTCAAATTCATGTTCAGAGTTGTATTGTTAATTCACTCTTCAAATATATCTGTGTCTTCAATGAAATGTTCACAATGGGTTCAGTAAGTTTCTTGTTGTCAAATACATTCTTGTCTGTTTGTTTACAATTATCAGCTGAGCAGCTACTTGTAGTTATAATCATTTTTATTACCTGATTTTAATCACCTGATTTTTATAGAAAGAAGCATGTGCTGGCCAAAGTGTGGTAAGGGTCTGGGGCAGGTACAGAAGTATGGTGTCTGCTGGACTGAGTATTGTAAATGTCTGTGAATGGGCCACTCCCCTGGACTGTAATGATTTCTGATTCCCAGACAAGTGCTCCGGGAAATTGAGTCGAGTGTGCCTACAAAATACAATAAAAATCCCGATTTGCTATTTTGCTTACATGGCATAGGGGCAGGCAGACTAGTCCACCCAAGTGGCTCAGATCTAAGCAAAAAATGCAGCTTTGCGCATCACATGACTGTCCTCGCTCATTTTACTGGCTGGCATCATGTCCCATACTTCTGGCTGATTGGCTGAGAGCGAAAGGTGCAGTGCGCCAGAAATCTCTTTGAATTTGGGCCACTTGTTGGCTGGGGTTTGTTGTGCGTTGGACTATTTTAAATGTGTTACAGTAATTTAAAAAAAAAAAATACTTGTCCACAAAATGCCACATTGGACATGATATGATCTGGACAAACACACATTGGATGCGAGGGCACTGTACTTCACTGGTGTTCCTTTGGCATTCCCTTGCTGCTGCTGCTGTTGGTATTGGACTCAAATAGTTTGTGACAGTGTTTTCACCTTCTAGGCGGCTGGCCCTGGGACATAGAGGTATTGATGAGTGATGACCCTTGGATGGTGGTGTTTGTTGTTGCTTAGGTTCTTCTCAAAGTGCTCAATGGCCACTGCTGCATTTTATTGAGGCTGAGGTGCTGATTGTGGATTTGCTGATGGACTTACTTAGGGGTGTATTGTCCTGAGGCTGATGTCCAGTAGGCCAGGCTGCTCTGCAGTGCCAAGACCAGTGTCTTGGTGGATACTCTGCTGCATTATGTCGAGGCTGATGTTTTGTTGGCCATGCTGCTGTGATGTTCTAATATTCACATTCTGTTGGAAGCACTGTTGTGGTGTGCTGGAAGTGACATTTTGTTGGCCTCTCGGCTCTGCAGTGCCAAAACTGATGTTCAATAGGATGCCCTGCTGTGTTGTGAGGGGGCCGATATCCTGTCGGGCATTCTGCTCTGCTGTGCCAAGACCAATGTTCTGTTGCAAGGGCTGCTGTGTTGTGCGGAGGCTGATGTCTTGTCGAGCACTCTGCTCTGTTGTGTCAAGACCAGTGTTCTGTTGGAAGCGTTGCTGTATTGTGCGGAGGCTGATGTCCTGTCGGGCACTCTGCTCTGCTATGGCAAGACCAATGTTCTGTTGGATGCTCTGCTCTGTTGTGCTGAGGCTGATATTTTGTTTGACCTGCTGCTGTGATGCTCTAAGACTGACATTCTGTTGGAAGCGCTGTTGTGTTGTGCTGGAAGTAACATTTTGTTGGGTGTCCTGTTGTGCTGTCCCAAGACCAATGTTCTGTTGGATGCTCTGCTGTGTTGTGCTGAGGCTGATATTTTGTTTGACCTGCTGCTGTGATGCTCTAAGACTGACATTCTGTTGGAAGCGCTGTTGTGTTGTGCTGGAAGTAACATTTTGTTGGGTGTCCTGTTGTGCTGTCCCAAGACCAATGTTCTTTTGGACGCTCTGCTGTGTTGTGCTGAGGCTGGTGTTTTGTTTGACACGCTGCTGTGGTGTACTAATACTGACATTCTGTTGGAAGCGCAGTTGTGTTGTGCTGGAAGTGACATTCTGTTGGGTGCCCTGCTCTGCTGTGCCAAGACCATTTTTTTGTTGGATGTGTTGCAGTGCTGTGCTGAGGCTGGTGTTCTGTTTGACCTGCTGCTGGGATGTTCTAAGACTGACATTCTCTTGGAAGTGCTGTTGTGTTGTGCTGGAAGTGATATTCTGTTTGGCGCTCTGCTCTGCTGTGCCAAGAACAGTGTTCTTTTGGACACTCTGCTGTGTTGTGCTGAGGCTCGTGTTCTGTTTGACACGCTGCTGTGGTGTACTAAGGTTGACATTCTGTTGGAAGCGCTGTTTTGTTGTGCTGGAAGTGACATTTTGTTGGGCGCCCTGCGCAGCTGTGCCAACATCAACGTTTTGCTGGGTATGCTGCTGTGTTGTGCTGAGGCTGGTGTTCTGTTTGACACGCTGCTGTGGTGTACTAAGGTTGACATTCTGTTGGAAGCGCTGTTGTGTTGTACTACCAGCGATATTCTGTTGGGCACCCTGCTCTTCTTTGCCAAGACTAATGTTCTTTTGGATGCTCTGCTGTGTTGTGCTGAGGCTGGTGTTCTGTTTGACACGCTGCTGTGGTGTACTAAGGTTGACATTCTGTTGGAAGCGCTGTTTTGTTGTGCTGGAAGTGACATTCTGTTGGGTGCCCTGTTCTGCTGTACCAAGAACAGTGTTTTGCTGGATGTGTTGCAGTGCTGTGCTGAGGCTGGTGTTCTGTTTGACACGCTGCTGTGTTGTACTAAGACTAACATTCTCTTGAAAGCGCTGTTGTGTTGTGCTGGAAGTGACTTTCTGTTGGGCGCCTTGCTCTGCTGTGCCAAGACCAGTGTTCTTCTGGATGTGTTGCAGTTTTGAGCTGAGGCTGGTGCTCTGCTGGATGTGCTGTAAGGCTGCACTGAGACTGACGCTCTGTTGCAGACTCTTTCGTGCTGTACTGAGGCTGATTTTCTGGAGGGCAGGGTGCTGTGATATGCCAAGGCTGATGTTCTGGAAGGCAGGGAGCTGTATTGGGATGAGGCTAATGTTCTGCTGTGTTGGGCTGGTGGTGGGTGTTCTGGTGAAGCTGGTGTTCACTGGTGTTGGGGCGGTGATTGCTTTAGTGGTGCCAGTACTCAGGGGCTGTAGGGGTGAAGTGGCTTGGGCGTTGCTAGCACCTGATTGCCCGTTATCCATTTTACCTGTGGAAAAGAATGACCACTGAGCTGCATATTACATGAAAAGATGAGAAGAAAACCTTTCATTTGCATAATAATGTAGAAAGAACGGATAAATCTATCTGTATCTACTTTGACATTTGTTCTTTGTAAATACCTCAGGGAGAGGGGGTTCCACATCAGAGGAGTCTCCATTTGCTTGTATTCATACACTCCATCCTTGCATACTCTCTTCAATCCTCTTCTTCTCTCAACTATTCTACCACATTGACTTCCCACTTTTCTTGGGGTTCTCCTTTTGTACTTAACCCGGTAGCAGCGACAGACCAAATTTGTGGCTTACAGTGTAGCAGCGACGGGCCAGATTTGTGCCATGATATAAACCCCCCAAAATAGAAGATATATAATCTGATCACAAATGGTTTGATATATATTATGAAATGTTTTGTGTGAGGGGCGATTTTTCTCATTTTCTCGCTTGGAGAGACCATTAAGAAACATGATCCCTGCTGCTACCGGGTTAAAGCATCAACCATACTCAGGTATACTTTCATTATCATTTAAATTGAGTTCATATGTATAGAGATAATCCTCGAGTTATGATGTATGCAAATTACAACCAGGCCAATAATACAGAAAGCCCTCGAGTTACGACGTATGTGACTTACAACTGCTCACACTTGCGACCAGCCCAGTCATATTAGAAATACTAGGTTTAGTAATGAATTTACATTCAAATATCCTGTCATGGGTAGGGGAGCAGTTTGTTTACACAGTTGCTGCTCTTCCTAACCCTCCCCCTCCCCCCCTATTCCCTGCCACTGTCCTTATATGCTGACCCAGCTGGGGTGTGGTAAGGCAGGAGGGGGGAAGGCTGGGTGGACCCACACATCCGCGAAAATTAAAAAATACATATGATAATACCGATGAACCTAATTAACGTAGGTATATAGTTTTTTTACTGTATATGTTATCTGCACAGTACACTTGGCAATGGACTGCAGGGCACTGAGGCTGGCACGTTGGCAGTGGGGCCCTGCGGGGGTGCCGTATTCTTACAGGTACAGGTAATATTTTACAAGTGTGCCAATAGAATCATCCACTGATAATGTTTTTGTAATGGTCCCTCTGTTTGTTTGTTTGTTTGCCTCTTAGCAAAATATCTCAGAATGGGTTAAAATATATCTCAAGCTGATTAACTTCAAAGGGATTGAATTACCTGGAGTGGCCTTATGGGAAAACTTATCTGTTTCACATTGAGTTTTTTTCCCAGTGTAGATTGCAATCTAGAAGAATTGCATACTACAAATTTGCCTGTTTATTTACCTGAGCTTGAATCCCCTTAGTCGTAACAGTGAATGGCGGGACAGACCAGAGGATGCTCGTCCAGAGAGGTGTAATTAGAAGCTTTACCTGTCATCAACCCGTATGTAGAGTTACAAGAGCATTCTAAAGGTCATACTAGATAAGATTAGCAGACCATATCATATCAATTACCTTATTTCTTGGGATTTACCATTGGAGACTATATCTTTCTAATGTACCCTTGCCACTCACTCCCTGCTCTCCACCGCCACACTATCTTCCTTTTTACTCTGCCACCTGCCTTTCTTATTTACTCATGGCCTTCTCCTTTCTTCTACAAGCGCCCATCCTCTCCTATGGCACCCTTCATTTGTACGTATGATATCATTTCCTGTGGCACTTTGTTTTTTCAAGTACCTATCACACTCTTATCTCTCCCCCAATACTCATATCTTCGCATATTCCTGGTAGTCTCCGTTTTTTTATCCATGTTATTCCTTAATTTGTTTGAGGGAATACTCTTAATTTTTACTCCTGGGACTTCATTTTCCTTACCCATGGCCTCTTCCTTATCCCTAGTGTGGCCCATCCATAGTTACTGATGCTTTTATTGATATCTTTATTTATTTATATATTTATTTTTTCACATTATGGCCTATAGTGCTGGTAGACTTTCTTTTAGGGACCTGGTGGTTGGCCATTGTTCATCATGGTGCAGGCAAGTGTTTATGGTAGTGCCATCTATTCTTGGCTCATGCTGCCCCCCAGAGCTCATTCTTGATTTACTTGGAGAGTTCTTCTAGGGTCCAGGTTGATAGGTGGTCTTCAGGACAGCAGGGCGGAGTGGGCAAAAATGAGCGGCTTTTCCGATACCCTACCCCCCTGTCCACCCAGCAGTGAATGGGTACCAGGTATTAATCGGGGGTTGTGTCCCGTCTCCTGGGATCTGTTCCCTTCTCCTATAATTCCTTCCCCCTCCTGTCTCTCTCCGGCATATGACCACAGATGTTGCGCCGGCTAAACGAAACTTTCCAAACTTTCTCTCTTTGCTAATTCTATGAGAAAAGCATCTTAGTGGACTATAGCATCATAAAACCTTGCCTTCTTCACACAGACTCAGCCTCCTCTAGAAACAAGGGGGACGCACGATCCAGGACTCAGCAGCGGCAGTGTGAGGCATCATGAGTGGGCTGGTGGCACTGGTGCTGGGGGGTTCAGGGGAGGTGGGACAGGAGCTGGTGCGGGAGCTGATCAATCACCCGTCCTTCTCTCGTGTTGTCCTGATAACCCGCCGGCAGCTGGAACTCAAATCAGACAAGACAGAACAGCGGCTTGTGGACTTTGACAAGCTAGATGACCACAAGGAGGCTTTTGAAGGAGCTCAGGTGACTATGAGGTGGACTGTTGATGAAGTTCTTGTTGTAATGGAGCAGGTTATGACTCACAGTAAGTTACATAGATTCAGATACAGCAAAGACATTGGCAAGAAACTATTTGGTACAGGTTGAGAATCCCATATCCAAAATTCCTGGGACTGAAAGTGTTGTGGATTTTGGAATATGCAGGCCCTTTTCACTTGGGGTGAGTGAGTATTGGAGCGGGAGAGTTGGAAGTAGCAGGATTGAATGTGCAGAGAGGGAGTGCCAGAATAGGGAGAGATGGAGACGATTCTGCCACGGCCACCCCCTGGAGGGAAGTTCCAGCGAGGGAGCAAGGCATTGGAGATATAGCTAGATAGGTATTAGTTAGGATATGGGATGGCATAAAGATGACCTTTAGTGGACAGTTGTATGAAGCAAGGTTGTAGGAGTGGCAAACAAGTAGCATGGGACTGGGGGAGCAACATTGTGGCAGGCTCTAGAGTTCTTAAACTTTTTGCTGCCACGCCCCTCCAGCAATGGGTCCTTCCCTTCACGCCCCCTGCATATATAGTAAAAATTACGTATTTTGAGATAACAATGGAGTAAAGGGGGGAAAAAAGTCAGCTTCTCCACAGGTCGTAACAAATAAGCGGGTTTTCTGTGTTTTCAATGCCCCGAATTTCGCGATCCTCGAGTTTAGCGCTTTACCTTCGGAAAGAAGCAAGCGCAAAACTCAAGAGGGTACTGTATGCTGAACCCTGGTATGGCACAGACTTTTCAATGAGTCTTCCTGTATTGTAGGAGTACATGAAGCTGCTTCCACCAAGGACTGCTCTGTATCTCATTTTCAATTTTGCACCTAAATCCCCAGTCCTGGCCTTTATTCTTTCATCCATCCATCCAACCATATACTATACAGCTATGGTTGCATCTTACACCACTGTCTCACAATGACACCAATATCAAAACTCATCTCCCATATAACTTACCAGTTGCAGAACCATGATCGTACACTCAACTTATCAATCCCATGCACTTGCACAGAGGCTATCCTTCTTCAGGTACCTTTCAACTATTGCTGTCAGTGCATCTACAATCATATCGATTATTTTTGCCATTCTGTCTTGTGTGCCATAGGGAAACAGGTAGAAAAACAGTGTGGCATGAGTCTTGTCTTCCCCCAGATAGCATTTTGTTGTCTGGGCACCACGCGGGGGAAGGCTGGGGCCAAGGGGTTTGTGCAAGTGGACCGAGACTACGTGGTCCATGCTGCCCGCCTGCTGAAGGAAGCTGCCTGCCCTCACTTCAACTTGGTTACATACAGCGGTGCCAACAAAAACTCCTTCTTCCTCTACCCCAAAACTAAAGGTTAGGCCGTGCTGATTGTATATGTGTTTCTGATGATAGTAAATACAAAAAACTAATACTATGTAGGCTACGCTAGAGGGAGAGAGAGAGAGGGGTGGATGGTTTGGGAGGGTTTGGGAAAGCTGAAAATAGAGACAAAAGGGAGAGGGAGGGTAGTGTGAAGTGTGTCAGAATAATTGATACCTATATGAGTTTTGTTTGTTTGCTCTTGTTGTTATATTCCCTGAGTCATTCTCTTGCCTCCTTTGCAGGTGAAGCCGAGGCAATGGTCACAGAGCTCAACTTCCCTCGACTGTCCATCTTCCGACCTGCGTTGCTCCTCTGTGAACGCCAGGAGTCAAGGCCCATGGAAAAGGTTGCTCAGGTGGGGTCTTACTTTAATATCGTCATGGTAAATTGTGGTAAATGAAATGTGATACTGAAATAGATTTGCTGATCCACAGATAGTGAATGGTAAATGCAACATCCACTCTGTTCAAATTTCCCAAAAACCTCCCAGACTCCACAATTTTATCCATATTTCTCAAGTCTGGAAAATTAAGAAAATACTCGATTCATATTCACGTATTCAGGATCTCATAGCAGGTGTTGTTCCAGATTGTTGTCCGAGGGTTTGACTGGCGGAACAAGATTAGCGTTGGGACAGACACTGTAGCGAGGGCCATGATTATCAACGCCTTAGAGCCTCAGTCACCCTCCAAGTCTGAGGAGGAGTGCAAAGTAGAGATCTTTCAAAACAATGACATACTGCGCCTTGGCATTGACTGATGGATGGCTGCAACACGGAGGATGTGGTGCCTGTGCTGTGCCTGTGCTTGGTTGTTGAGTGATCTTGGTGATGTCTTCGTTTGCACATTATGTTGGTATGTATTCTGATGCACTGACACTTCTTCCAGGCATCTTGAATATTGAGTTTTACCTTCAAGCAGATTATTATGTTTGGTGACAGTTTTGTTGTTTATTTTTATCTCTCGTCTTCATTTTCACTTCTCTCTGTTAACCTGGTAGCTGCGGGGATCATGTTTCTTAAAGGCCCCTCTAAGCGAGAAAAAGGAGAAAAAAAATCATCATTCACGCAGACCATTTCATAATGATATATATCAACGCATTTGTGATCAGTTTATGCATCATCTGTTTTGGGGGGGTTTATATCATGGCAAAAATTTAGCCCGTCGCTGGTACACGGTAAAGCCACAAATTTGGCCCGTCGCTGGTACACGGTAAAGCCACAAATTTAGCCCGTCGCTGGTACACGGTAAAGCCACAAATTTGGCCTGTCGCTGCTACCGGGTTAAGGTTTGAAAAATTCTTCTGTTATTTTCTTTTTTTGTCTTGTAATCCTCATATTGTTTCACAGTATCATTTGGGACAATATGGAGATACTTGATTGCACAAATTAACTCGGTGGACTTTTTGTGTTGTTATCTACTTTATTTACATGTATGCTCCTTCAGTAGTTGTGACCTTATGTGTAGAGAAGGCAGGTTGTATAAGACTTACCCATTGTGTCTTAAGATATTGGCCAGTGCCCGGTAACTAGTCCATGAGGGTTCAAATGCATCCATTCCATATTTATTCCATTCATCTGGTTTATTAATTAAGAGAACTCTTTGGTTGGTATTACAAGACACTTTCGCTTCTCACATCAGCTATTTCTAAAGGTCAAAGAGGGGGTCAGTCGGGTTCTAATGAGTGTTTCTTGGGGTTCACGGTACAGAAGAAGGGTCGCAATACCACCAGGGTCATAAAACTACTCCTGGAAATGCCCACAACTCCTACGAAAGCCTTGTCAATTATGTGTTCTTGGGCGGCGAAATGTCTTGTGATACGACCCTTTCAGTTCATATTACCGAGAAACTAATTTTCATATAACACTAATAGATTGGTTACCTCAGGCAAATGTATCATTATTTACAATTTTACATACTTCTTTGCCAGGTAACTTTCATTATAAAATCTAGACGTGGACATTGAAAAGTGCTATTAGGAATGTGATCATGAGCCAGAATCCTTCATAAACACACTAGGATGTAAGACCCTGGGCCAGTCTTATAGTCTGGTACAGCACGTTTGTAAGCTCCCCAACCAAACACAAAACACAACGAAAATTCCTTGTATATTTTTTTTTTTATTTATTTATTTATTTATTTTTTTATTTTTATTTTTTTTACAGCAGAAGAGTCAGTTCAAGGGCATAAAAAAATGGTAACAAATGTGAAGAAAAAACACTATACAAGGAATTTTTGTCATGTTTTGTGTTTGGTTGGGGAGCTTACAAACGTGCTGGACTGGAGTGTAAGACTGGCCCCCTGTCTACTTCCCTGGTGGTTGAGGTGCTACACATCATGCATTTGGTACTTTTATGGTTTGTGTTTGGTTGGGGAGCTTACAAACGTGCTGAACTGGACTGTAAGACTGGCCCCTGTCTACTTCCCTGGTGGTTGAGGTGCTACACATCATGCATTTGGTACTTTTATATGGTTGTGTGCATTTTGACGTCAGGATCCAAGGCATTGAGCGTATATATGTGATATATGGTTAGTGATTCACTATTTGTACTAGTGTTGTTTCAGCTCCTGCATTATGTCTTGGTTGTGAAAGAAGTTGCCTGAATTATTTGTAACTTTTCAGGGACCCGGAAGTTATCATGGTTTCCTTCTTTTGTCTGTTTTTGATATTTGTTTACTTACCTTTTATCCAGTCTTGCTTACCACTAATAGAGGTCTATAACTAGGAGGGAGAAGAGGGTATTGGCACACTTTTCCAAATGTTCTCCTCTTCCAGGTAATATGCAAAAAATGACCAGTATATATATTTAGATATTTTTTTGTCTGTGATATAATTCATTGTTAACAATTAATCCTTAAGTCCAGCATAAATTCTCAAACGTCTTATTTTCCTATTTTCCTATTGCTCTTAAGAATTGTGCTTCCATACTTAAACTGTGCAGTCAAACTCTTGCCTCTGCCTACCAACAGCTGTCTTTTCTTCCAGCTGGAAATACACGTACATACAACTTCTGCCTAAAAAGGATGGCCACTCTAACCCCTTAAATTCATATCCTGCCTCTTTTTAAGCTTTAAGAAACCATCCTTCTCAGGAAATTTCTTAAGCATCTATCAACTTTTAATCTTTCGTCTGATTATATCAGTATGGGTTCCACAAAGGGCATCATCCTGGTGATGTTTTTGCCTTTTAAAGTGATCGTTGGTCATCCTCTCTTTTCATTTCAAGGAAACTATTGCTGTTGCCTCAGACATCATGGAATCTCTCAACAGAGTGTGGCACAAATTTTTACTAGCTAAACAACCCTCCCACAAACTCTATTCTCTGTACTCTTATCTTGTTCCAGTCTGGTTGATTTGTTTTTTGCTGCAGTAAATGGTTACGGTTTTGATCCTATAAACAGTGGTCTTCCACAGGAATCTGGTCTCTCAGCCACTCTTTCACTTGGAGTGTCTCTTGTATCAAGCAAAGTTAGGGTGCCTCTCACTAAGTAAAAAAACAGTTTTAATGGTAGCAGGAGTGTCTTGGTTCTTTATCTCAGACTAATTCATGGCTGTGTGGCTCCTGACTTTCCCAACATTCCTAGTTGCTCTGAACATGTCTGACTACAGACCTCTAACAATTCTTTCAGTCTTATCTAAAGTTATGTCCACATGTTTTGCTAGGTTTATGGAAAGTTCTGGTTTGTTTTTATCTTGCCATGTGCACACAGAAAAATCAGGGCACCACTTATACACTTGTGATGATTATTTATGAACATCAATCATCACTGAATGAAGGATCTGAAGCCTACGGGTAGTCTTTTCTGCAGCATTTGATCATGTCAACCATAATGGCCTCCTGTTAGCACTTTGTAGTATAGGGTGTCCTGTTCTCTGAAGTGAGCCAGTTTTTGAGGGATCACACTCATTGTATCTGTGTGGACAGTAGTTATAGTGTGCCTGAGGGAAGTGAGTTGGGTCCTTTGCTGATCATTACTTATGCTGAAGATTCTCACCAATAATAGCTTTTTAAATAGCATTTTTGACAATAACACAAGTTAGAGTAAATTCCAAGTGTTTACAATTGCTTTTGGATTTTTTCAAATAACAGATATTTTTCTGGAAGTGAGTGTCTTGGCCCATCTTATATTTACTGCCATCTTGATGATTTTGGGCCGCTTTCACAGTCACTTTGTTTGTTTTGATCGTTACCAATGGCGGCGATCGACGCTATAGTTTTCCACGTGAAACTGGCCTATGGAGTAGTGGTGGCTGCAGAGGAAGCGAGAGGTGTTGAGAGTGTGTGGTAAGGTGCGGGGCTAGGCTAACCCAACAGCTGCCACTACCCCATAGGCCAGTTTTAAGTGGAAATACTATAGCGGCGATCGCCACCATTGGTAACGATCAAAACAAACAAAATGACCGTGAAAGCGACTCATAGTCATCAAACTTGTTCCCTGGCCAAGCATTCACTAAGCTCTTACAATATTGTATGCAACTCCTACAATGCTGTAAACTTGTAACCCTGTTCACAAAGCACTACAACATTCTCTGGAGGTTGTACCCAAGGCTCTTACAATATTGTATGCAACTCCTACAATGCTGTAAACTTGCAACCCTGTCCACAAAGCACTACAACATTCTCTGGAGGTTGTACCCAAGGGTGCAAATAATGTATATCTGTGAAGGCAATTAAGTCTTACAACATCTCTCAGGTTTACACAAATGGCATTATAATTAGGGTTTCCCAACAACAAAATGCATGGAAGAATGTCTCAAAATAAATCCCTCCATTACAGTGACTGCAAAAGGTATAAAGTGCCCACCATAGAAATCAATGAGAAAATGTGCCTTAATGTTTTTGCACTTTGCTTATAACAGTCTCGCAACTGACCCAAACCATCATGTTTATCAATTATCAATGTTCAGGCACACCAGGAAAACAAGACAACCCTCAGTTCCTGCCTCAGTGCTCTTTGATCTTCCTGAGAGTACACCTGTGCTGCTTGCTCTTGTACTGCTACCCTTTACACCTGTCCCCTCTTATTTGCAGGGTTAGGGGACATGGCCCCCTTGGGAATACAAGAAATTCTTGAATGTTTGGCTTGCTCCCCCCAAGCCTCTAGACTTACAAAAATCAGTGGCAGCATTTTACACAAACTGTACCTAATAAGCATTTCTGTTTAGGTCAAGTGTATTGATTTCTTGTTGCTTGATCCTCTCACTTTGCTGGATCTTTTTCATTTTAAATGTCTATCATATACTTTTATTCCTTTTATCTTTAACTGCGTCGTAGTTTATTGACTCTTAGGTGTGTTGGGCTTATAGACTGTAACTTAAAATATTTGTGCTCCTTAGGCCAATATTGTATGCAACTCCTACAATGCTGTAAACGTGCGTTGTATTGTTTGATAATAATGGCAATAATGATAATATTAAGAATACTTATATTGACTAAGACTTTGCCTGCTCACTGCACATTTCCTGCCTCTCCTTTACAGTTCAGAGGTTTCTGGTTACAGGCCAGTGTCCTCTCACATTGTAGTTGTAGGAGCCTAGAGATGCTGAGCCATTGCTGCATACAAGATGCAAACACTGATTAACTCACCAAATGGGTGCATCACTATATTAGGAGGGCACTGCACTGTTGTTGGCACTAGAGACCAGAGCTCTTATTCCCTCCCAATTTTCAATTGAGTCACAGTTTAGCAGCTTTGTGAACCTTATTGGGGGCACCATAAGAAACTAAGAAATACAGAAAGTGTCTAAGTGTGTGGTGGCCCAAAACAAAATGCTCAGCTGTTGGCTAGTTTACGTGACAGCATTAGGCCACAGCACTTCTGTGGTTTGTTTTCTTCAAAGTGCTTTTGGGCCTCCTATAAACACCTTTCCCTGCACAACACACTGGCCAAGTTGAAACTGTTTTACTGATTATCTTGTATCAGATAAACATTTTCTCCTCAGTTCATGAGGTACAAAGGGGCCAGTGAGGAAGGAACTAACTGCTATCAGGATGGTTAGTTGGGTGCTTACTCCGAGGCCAGTGCAGGGGTCTTGTGTGTGTGGTGTGGTACAGCTATGCATTATTAATTTACCTGCAGGGTGAACCTGTAAGTTTTAGCTAGACTTTCACATTGTTTGTGTTGACTAGTCAACACTTCCTGGCCCAGTCCAGGCATTACCTTCAGACTACCAGGCCACATGTACTCTTCTACCCAAACACCTGTTCTCTACCATTGTATCCATCAGGCTTGAGGCCCTCATGGATGCCTCCCTTGTGGACCAGGGGACAGGTGGCCTGGCTCCTGTACCTTACATAGTCTGTGGGTTGAGTCCTAACCACATTATGACAAAAAAGCATGAGACTAATGCATTGACAAGGAGAACCAGTTATTGTTTGTTGTATCTTTACTAGCCCATAAAAATATGATTGATATGAATAGTTTATTTGCTACCCCTTCCCCTTTATAGAAGTGTGAATATGATGGGGTAAAGAAGTAGTATAAGAAAGAGCATGATCCTCCTAACTCATGTGCAGGCAAGTGGTTCAGTACAGTAGGTAGGCGGTGGCTGAACAGATAGCAAGACGGCCCCGCGTTCAGTCCCTGACCAGTGCCACCAAGCTGGGATTTTTCAGCCACCGCCGAATGGCTTAAAACTACCCACATGCTGTCCAGAAGACCACCTATCAACCTGGACTCTAGATTCTAGGATTAAAGATGAGCTCCGGGAGGGCAGCATGAGCCAATGCAAGATGGCGCCACTATAAACACTCGCCTGCGCCAGAACGGGCTGGGCCGACCATCAGGGCCCACCGGGAAGAAGCCTACAGTACGATATTGTTCTTCAGGCACAGTAATTGTACCCTTTTCTTTTTTCCTGCCAAGATACACATTAAAGGAGTCGGTCATTTTCTTCATGTTTTCATCTGTGTAATGAAGAACCACTCTTGCATGTGTCAACAGCTGAAAAGTCTCTTCTATAATTTTGTTAATGTGTTTTCAGGTGGCAAATTATCATAGGTTAACACTCCCAGGTCCTTCTCTTTCACTTTGTGATACTGTAATTTCCTATTGAATAATTCCATGATGACCTTTTTGTAGGTTGTGTGTATGTACTTGAGGGATGACGGAAACACAGAAGTCTCTTTAAGTAAGTTCTATTCTAGTGAAAACGAGTACAGGCAGTTACTCCACTCTGTCAAGGTGCTCTACACGCACCTGTAACTGCCTGTTCTCATTTTCACTAGAATAGAACCTACTTAAGAGACTCCTGTGTTTCCGTCATCCCTCAAGTACATACACACACTATCCGGATTTTTTGTTTTTATTTATTAATGATCCACGAGACATCCTAGAGTTAAAGCAAAGTATGTGCTTATCTTTGTATTCATTCATACACACACTGGTAATATTTCTGTGGTGTCTGATTCACTTAATTGGGTTAAATTCTATTGTGATAAAGTCACAAATTCGTGTCACTAGTAAAAATTAAACTAGTAATGCAAGTTTTACCTCCATGAAATATACACAAAGATAAATATGAAAGCTCACAAAGTCACAATAAGTGACATCATCTGCTTTGTGCAGTAAAAAATATACTTATTTAAGATATCTGATACCCACAAAATGGCGTGCGCTGCTGCCTCAGGCCAGTTACCGTATAAAATATATACGTATTTTCATATTATTGTTCTGCTGTTTATTTAATGTTCTGTTCAAGAAAAAGAATACCCATAATTTTAGTTAGTTTTTGGTTATAAGGATTCTTTATGATATACAATTGTAACATTACTGAATATAAGTTAGGAAACATACTGAATCCTGGATCAGCTATGGTGATGTTAGGTGCGCCTATTGGCCCCTTGTTGGGTTAATGGATACTCTCCCACCACAGACCCAAGGGACAATGGGATGGAGATGAGGTCTTCCATGCAGCTATGGCATATGCTCTGAACTTTACCTTTACTTCACCTTTGATGTAGAAATTATGTACAAGTATAGGTGCATGTAACAGTAGCTATCAGAGTAGGTGTGGTGCCCTTTCAAATAGTAAATATGACATCAGAATGAAGGAAATAAAACAAGAAATTTAAAGAAATTTTTAAAGCTATTACTCATTATTTATTAACAAGAGCATAAGAATACACAGAAAGAGGTTTCTAGAGGTAAACAAAGTGCTTGATAATGGTAGTAGCAGTACAGGTGTCAGGACAGTAACACATTTCAGTAATTAAGTTAATGAAGAAAACAAGAACTGAGGGTCACAAGTAAGCATAGTAGGTAGCATGGAGTATGTGGTGATCTGACCAGACAAGCACATACATACCAACACGTCTCAATAGATCCCATATCTCCTGACCTACACAGGCAATTGAGAACACAACCCACATGCTCCCTTATTCCATCAGCCAAATTTCTGTAACTTCTGTCAAGGGGAGCAGCAGCAGGTAGTATGGGCCAAGCAGAACGTGAAAAATACATCACTTAAAATTCAGCATGTGCCACTAACACTGATTGGCAGTACATTTCAAGACTAAGAAGATAGCCGATTGGTGATACAGACCTGCACATAAAAAGGAAAGAAAAAAAGAAAAACGGACATTGTGGCGGCAACTTAAAATAGGGGGGGAAAAAAAAATGTGAGTTAGATTACCCCGACAGACTGCTTCAACTTGATCATCTCCCTCAAGTTGTCCTGGCTCTCCTGCATACTGCGCTCCAGGTACTCCTTGTTGCTCTGCAGGTTGGTGATCTTCTCATTGCACTTACCAACCTTGGCCTTCAGGTTCTCCCTCACCATTGGTATGTCGGTGAGCAAGAACATGCGGCCCACACTCTCGTAGACTCTTGTGCTGTCGCCCAAGCTCTGCAAGTTATGACAGGAGTGAGAACAGCACCTAACTATGGATCAAATCAAGAAGCAAGAAGGCCAAAAGTTTTCTACACTGAACCAGACTGCAGTGTGATGAGTCGAGCTGAGGGAACAGAAGACAGACGTGAGTGGTGAAGAGGTGCAAGAAGTGAACTTTTCTTGTTGACTCAACGAAGCTCAGCAACGTGCCATAGTGATTATAACACCCAGCTAGACTAACCTAATGTACAGGATTGGGCAACAAACATACTACATACAGCCACCTCTTGATTAACACGAGTTTAAACAACACGTTTTTGATTAACACGTTTATATTTAAGGATACGATTAACTAATGTGATATTTTCGATTTAATGAGCGTTAATCGATGACATCACACGCACCCATGCTACTTCTGGGGTGCGTTTGAGAGAGCGACTCAGGACCCCCCGGGCGCCCAGACCCCTCTATCAAATGCTTTAGTGCACCTCAGTCTGGGGAGGCACTTTGTCAAATGCCTTAAAAAAAATGAGATAAACAATAACATAATTTTTGTCCGTATTTGACTTTGTACACCTCTTAGTAAAATAATAAAAGATTAATAAGATATTAGTAAGACTTGGTATACCCATGTCAGGAGCCATTAATCAAATTATGTTTATCAAGTTGGTCATAAATATTCTTGGCTAAAATACTCTAATTATTTTCCTGCAAAATTCACTAAACTAATGGGCAGTAATTTGGCATTATTGATTTATCCCTCTTCTTAAATAATCAGCATAATCATTAAAATATTGCACTTTTATAATATCTTTGTACATTTTTTTACACAAGTATAATTATGTGACATGTCTTCATTCATATCTATAAAGAGAGGAAAAAAATTGAGAAATACAACCTATAACCTGGTGTCCCCCCCCCACCCACCCACACACACCTGTATCTCTTTGTCTGTGAGCTGCGCATGAACAATCTGCTTCTTGAGGCTCTCCACTTGCACGTCAGCAATCCGCAACTTCTGGTTTGTCTCCTGCATTTTCCCCTGCAGCTCCAGGAAGGCCTGAAAAGATAACACCTTCAGTAGTATTGGAGATTATAAGTAACCTAGTCAGTCAAGTACCACTCTAATCAAAAGTATGTATGGCCACACAAAGCTACTATAAATTGTGTATGCCCCCAAATTTACCTTCATTTTACTGTTCTACTGGTGATGGGTTACTATCCTTACCAGTATGTTAGTATTTGACAGCAATGGGTTATTATTTAAGTGTCGATGGTTACTATCCTTTAGAGTAAGGAAGGGTGCTATTAGGTTGTAAAATGATCCCCAGGTTGAAATGACCGGATAATTTATGCTGCAATTTTTTATATTCATTCTTATACAGTATCCACAGCAATTTTTTATGATAATTTTGCTCTAGCACTTTCGTAACTACTTTAGATACCGGTATCTATCTCCATGGGAAAAATCATCTTATCTAACCAATATTTTAATAGTTTGTCTCTGAAATAGGCCACTCAGGTTTGCTAAATAAAACCCAGTTCTTCAAGTTTCAGAAACTGGTAATTTGTGACAAAAGCAGTTAAAATCTATCAGAAAAAAACTCGACCAATGAAGTGAGTTGAGTGTAATTCAAGAGTAATTGTTCATAGTTTTGAACATCCAGTTTTATGAAGTGTTGACATACAGAAAATGTGTAATAAGCAAACATGAAATTCATGTGCCCTTCCCTGCTCCTTGTCCAGCAAGGCCAGGCAGTCCACGCCGAGTGGTCCATCAAGTCGTAATCTACCATGAGAGAATCACGAACTAATATAAAGATGTATGTGGAATTTCGAGGAGGCACCAGTTTTTTTTCATGAACTTTTCCAGTGTGTCCCTGAGTCACCCTCCCACGAGTGACACCTGGCCGTCCCCTTGGCCGCGGCAGCCAGGCCTGGCCAGCACGCCGCCCCGCCGCCACACACGCCATGCAGCCACACCTTCTTCAGCTCCTGGTCAGGCTCCCCCCGCGACATGGTGCTGCTGGCTGGACGACACACGAAATAAACTACGGGGAATCACGCCGCCCACACGCCACACCACTCCAGTCCTGTCTTCCGCCTCAGCTGCCGGACACTGTTGCCAACACACACACACACACACTTGATTTTAATGTTCCAGGGTACAATATCTGATAACAGTAACAATTAGAACTAAACAAATAAGGCATAGGGGTGCACATGAGGTCTAGGACTTGGCTCTATGTGCATCTTTCCTTGTATGCCGAGCTTCGAAGCCAAAAAATAAATAAAAGCTCAGCCTTCACAACTAGCCGTGTGATTGAGCTCTAGGCCTATGTATGCGTGTATTTAGGTCTAAGGTTTACCATTAGTGTACTTCAGATGTAGAACAATAGCAAAGGTCACGAGGAAATGGGAAATGTAAGGAAACGGAGGCGTCCGCACGCACGACACTCGTCCTTTTACGGAACCAAAATTTCCACCTGCGGGGATCGTCCATTAGAAGTTAAGTATTTTTCTGCTTTTTGCAATTAATTGTATTTTCTATATTTTAGTTAAACTCATGCTCAGATATTGTTCATTCTGTTATTCTCCATTTTCCTCTGACATATATGGCAACAGTAATCTTGATCTTGATCTTGATGTCAGGGATTTGATTTTACAGTATTATGTACAGGTAAAGTTAGGCTATGTTATTATTATTATTATTATTATTATTATTATTATTATTATTATTATTATTATTTTCATTAAAAGTGTTCCTTGCACAGTGCTGGGAAAAAAGGGCACAACTGTCTGAATTAAGTGAATACAAGTGGCTTTATTTCAGGTTAGGAAACGCTGAAAAGGAAGGTGTGTGAATAAGAAGAAGGGAGGAACGAGAGGAGGAGGACCGATACAAAGCGTTACAGGTCAAAAGAAGAAGAAGAAGAAGAAAAAGAAGGGAACATACGCTAGAACTGCGCGTGGCGGCGGTGCTCATTTCCATCCCATTGACCCTTCAAGTCTGTGATGTAGCGTTTGGGGTTCATTCTAGCGGATTTTGAGGATCAGCAATAAGAAAGAAGTACGTAAAAAGAAAAGTGTAATAGTGGAAACGAACAAAAAGACAGAAGAGAGAAATACAGCTGAGGAAAGCCATGGCGATGTCAAACTCAGGAATGATACAAAAAACCTGGACGGGCGTTTATATAGGTACCCTTCCAACTGGGTGTGGCAACGAATTAAAGTGCTTAAATATGTGCTTTCCTTCCTACCATTGTATCTTTTTAATTTCATGGTGCTATAGCCTACACATGTATTAATAGTTGTATAATCACACTCTGTCCTGCCTGGGGGTTGGGATGGCATGTTCCTCCCTTCTCCCTTGTTGTTTACCTGCAACAATAAACTATCAATCAATGAATCAATCAAATAAAATCAAACTCGATGCCTGCGGGTAATTGGGATGGCATGCTCCTCGATCCCTTCTCCTTTGTTGTTTTACTTGCAACAATAAACTATCAATCAATCAATCAAATAATCCACCCCAATACATTACACAAAACAAGAGATAATACCCCCACAATAGCTCTTTTGGACCATTTGAGGAGTGGCAATTAAAAAAAATGAGATGGGAGGAGAGAAAAGTGAAAGAAAAGAAAACCATGACACAGTTAAAAGACCTCATCAAATCCACCCCAATAAATTACAGAGAACAAAACAAGAGACAATACCCCACGATAGCTCTTTTTGGACCCTTTGGGGAGTGACAATTATTAAGACATTAAAGAGGCCGAGGAAAGAAAGAATAATGAGAGCAAAGACAGCCAGACACAAGACACCCCATGAAATCCACCCCAATACATAACAGAGAACACAAAACAAGAGACAATACCCCCACAATAGCTATTTTTGGACCCTTTAATTGGGGAGTGGCAAAGACATGAAAGCGGTCGAGGGAGGGGAGGAGGGCATGAAAACCCCACCCAGAAACAAGAGACCCCATGAAATCCACCCCAATACATAACAGAGAACACAAAACAAGAGTCAAAAACCTCACAATAGCTCTTTTTGGACCATTTGGGGAGTGGCAAAGAGACGGGAGGCCGTGAAAAAAGAAACCCACACACAAAAGACCTCATCAAATCCACCCCAATACACTACACCAGACACAAAACAAGAGACAAAAACCTCACAATAGCTCTTTTTGGACCCTTTGGGGAGTGGCAAAGACATGGAAGAGGCCGAGGAAGGGGAGGAAGGCGTGAAAAAAGAAACCCATACACAAAAGACCTCATCAAATCCACCCCAATACACTACACCAGACACAAAACAAGAGACAAAAACCTCACAATAGCTCTTTTTGGACCATTTAGGGAGTGGCAAAGATCGACGTGACAGAGGCCGAGGAAGGGGAGGAAGGCGTGAAAAAAGAAACCCCTACACAAAAGACCTCATCAAATCCACCCCAATACACTACACCAGACACAAAACAAGAGACAAAAACCTCACAATAGCTCATTTTGGACCATTTAGGGAGTGGCAAAGACGTGACAGAGGCCGAGGAAGGGGAGGAAGGCGTGAAAAAAGAAACCCACACACAAAAGACCTCATCAAATCCACCCCAATACACTACACCAGACACAAAACAAGAGACAAAACCCCCACAATAGCTCTTTTTGGACCCTTTGGGGAGTGGCAAAGACATGGAAGAGGCCGAGGAAGGGGAGGAAGGCGTGAAAAAAGAAACCCATACACAAAAGACCTCATCAAATCCACCCCAATACACTACACCAGACACAAAACAAGAGACAAAACCCCCACAATAGCTCTTTTTGGACCCTTTGGGGAGTGGCAAAGACATGGAAGAGGCCGAGGAAGGGGAGGAAGGCGTGAAAAAAGAAACCCACACACAAAAGACCTCATCAAATCCACCCCAATACACTACACCAGACACAAAACAAGAGACAAAACCCTCACAATAGCTCATTTTGGACCATTTAGGGAGTGGCAAAGACGTGACAGAGGCCGAGGAAGGGGAGGAAGGCGTGAAAAAAGAAACCCACACACAAAAGACCTCATCAAATCCACCCCAATACATAACAGAGGACACAAAACAGGAGACAAAACCCCCACAATAGCTATTTTTGGACCCTTTTAAGAGGCGGGGGGAAGGTTGACCGCGGCTCCAACAGATGGCGACAGTTGTCCAATCAATCCACAAACATGAAGGGGCTCTGAGGTGTGTGGCGGACCTGTCTTATGTGTATATGTGTGGCCAGTGGACTTAACGAGCGATTACCACCATGGGGACTTAACCACCGGGTCTCAGAGGCTACCAGAGGACAACGAAAGGGCAACGAACGGCGGAAACATGTCTGGAAAAGGGGAAAAGGAAGGTGAGTTAAGAGGTGGGTGTGGATGCTTGTGTGTGTGTGTGTGTGTGTGCGTGTGTGTCATGGATGGCCAGCTGATGGGACGGAGCGGATGTTGGGATGAGATTGTGGATGACTGGGGTTGTTTGTCACGTGTTTGCCTCATCCGCTGCTCTTTGGGGGGCCGGAAGGAGGGAGATAACGGGTTTAGGGGTGTAGGAGAGGGATGGGGTTGGGAGGGTTGGTCTGTCTGCACTCGTTTCCTATCTTTATTCCTGTCTTTACTCTTGTCTATTCCTATCTATTTCTATCTTTATTCCTATCTTTATTTCTATCATTATTCCTATCTTTATTTCTAACTTTATTTCTATCTTTATTCCTATCTTCAAGGGTTTAGGGAGGGATGCCAGCGGTGTGGGAGATAGGTTTAGGAGGTTTGGTCTTAATGCACTCGTTTCCTATCTTTATTCCTGTCTATTTCTATCTTTATTCCTGTCTTTATTTCTATCTTTATTCCTATCTTTATTCCTATCTTCAAGGGTTTAGGGAGGGATGCCAGTGGTGTGGGAGATAGGTTTAGGAGGGTTGGTCTTAATGCACTCGTTTCCTATCTTTATTCCTGTCTTTATTTCTATCTTTATTCCTATCTTCATTCCTATCTTTAAGGGTTTAGGGAGGGATGCCAGCGGGGTGGGAGATAGGTTTAGGGGGGTTAGTCTTCATGCACTCTTTCCTATCTTTATTCCTATCTTCAGGGGTCTAGGATAGGGATGCCAGCGGGGTGGGGCTTGGGTTCAGGAGGGTTGGTCTTCTTTTTCATTTACCTGTTCTTGCCTCATTACCTGTGAGATACCAATTAGCTCACCTGGGTTGGGCTCTTAGCAGGTTATCACAAGCGAAAGTCCAGAATTCATTACACCAGTTGTTAGCTTGCGAAAAAAACAAATTACTGTCAATTTTTTCCTTTTCCTGCCCACTTTTACCATTGACAGACTAATTATCTCACCTGTGTTAGCCTTTTAGCAGGTTATCTCAATGGAAAAGTTCAGAATATACTATGTGGGTTAGATTGATTACTAGTTCGTGAGGGAAACAATTTTTATATCAATACTTGCCTGTTCCTTCCCACTTTTACCTATGACAGACTAATTATCTCACCTGTGTTAGCCTTTTAGTAGGTTATCACAAGGGTAAGTCCAGAATACGTTATGTCAGCAGCTAGTTCATGAGGGAAGCACAAGTTTCTTATCAATATATACCTGTACTTAACTCCATTCGCTTAAAGGATCACTTGTCTCACTTGGGTTGGCCTTTTAGAATGTTATCAACGGGGAAAAGGCCAGAATACATTTATGCATATTACAAATTCATGCAGGAAACAGTATTGTTCATCAGTATTTACCTGTATTCATCTCCATTCACCTGTAGTATGTCAGTTAACTTGTGTGGTTGTCCTTGGATTAGGTTAGCAAAAGGAAAAGTCCAAAAGTTAAAAATAAGAATAATAAAAATTGAAAGCATGCACACCAAGACTTACTATAAATAAACACTAATTTATGTCTCTACATATCTGTTGTAGGTCATTCAACTCACTTGGTTGGCCTATTAATAGATTGTCAGAGGGGAATGCCCAAAGTACTGTAGAAAAGGTAAAACTCTGGAATGACACCCAGTTCAAGATAACGGATCAGGCCACCTCTGAATTGATGCGCTGCCACTCGGTTTTCTTCCTTAACAGAATGTCATGTAGTCTAATGGACAGTAACCTATTGCTGCTTAACCCCTCCAAACCGCAAAAGTTTTTCTCGGGAGATCCCCCATAACGCAAAAGTCATCGAAAAATACACTTTGAAACTGAGAAAAAGTCATAAAAGATGTTTTATAAAAAAAATTCTGGTGCACCCTGCTGTGAAATCTGTTTCTTTCTAGGTTGTCGCATTTGGCTGGAATTCCATGATTCCTGAAAAATTCCAACTTTTTACTGGTGCGATGTACAGAAAAAAAGTATTGAAGAAAAGTTGCTTATTTTATCACAATGGAGTGAAAAATATAGTTTATAATCTTTGACCTGGAAATTTACTGCCTACAGAGAGCCAAAGTTGTGGTGAAACTCAATAAATAATTTTGGTAAATTTCTGTAGTTTTTTTCATTCTGGAATGAATCTCATTGAATAAAAGTTGTAGAAAATCTTCTGTATAACCCGACTGTAAAAGAGGTGCCAGTTAGTCACTTAGCATCGACAGATACATAGTTACTCTTGCCGTTTAATTTCTAGAGAGCTTCTTGCTCTCCGACGTTGGCATCGTGCTCGTCGTCCATGCCAGAAAAAATTATATGACGCTAGCGGCATTGGCGTCGTTAAGGGGTTCAGAAGTACCCCAGTGCTGCTTAAAAAGTAACCTATGTCTGCTCTAAAAAGTAACCTATTGCTGCTGAGATAGTAACCTAGTGTCACAAAACAGTAATCCATCACCGTTAAGATAGTAACCTAGCGCTGTAAAATAGTACATAATCCCATGTTGTTAAGATAGTAACCTAGCGCTGTAAAATAGTACATAATCCCATGTTGTTAAGATAGTAACCTAGCGCTGTAAAATAGTATATAATCCAGTACTGCTAAGATAGTAACCTAGTGCCAGACAATAGTACCGTAACCAACCACTGCTAAAAAAGAACCAATTGATATGAAATAGTAATCCATCGCTGCTGTGATAGTAACCATGTGCCAAAAAATAGTATTTAATCTAGTGTTAATAATGACCCATCACCACTTTTTGTTGTTTGAATCTCAGACAGGCGTGATTTATGGTGGAAGTCGTTATCACTGTTGACACATTAAAATCTTATCACATAAAAAAAATGTTTGCCACAAAAAAATAACCAGTCGTCGCTTCATTAGTTGTCCAAGTCTCAGCAACGAGTTACTTGCAACGGAAGTGATTATCAGTGTACTATAGATAAGCAAATTAACATATATCACAAAGCCTGTCAATCATAGGAGTGAGTTGGGCACAATTCTAAAGTAATGCTGCAGAAAGGCCTAGACACCAGACTTGAAGTTACTTAATTCCTATCAGTTGTAACATATACTCGCCTCTTCTTGCCTGTAGCAGACCAGTTAACTTAAATGGGTGGCCTTTTTAGCAGGTTATCAGAGGGAAAAGTCTTAGATAGGAAGGCTCGGGTAACAGACATTGCAGTTTTGTTGTGAATTGGAACAAAAAAATATATATAATTCCTTACCTGCAGCAGATTACGTGGTTACCTTAGCCGGGTGTCCTTTTAGTAGGTTATCAGTAGGAAAAATTCAGGTAGGAGAGCCCAGATAACAGGCATTGCAATATTTATGGTAAAGTGGAAACAAAAAATAAATAATAATCCTTTACCTTTATCAAGAGAAGATGGCACCACTATAAACACTTGCCTGCGCCATGATGGGCTGGGGTCGAATACCATCCAGGCCCCTCAAGCAAGCCCACCGGCGCAAAAGGTGGAGAAAAAAAATAAAATAAAAAAATAAATAAATAAATAGTACCTGTATCAGATTAAATAACTCGTGGTTGCCCCATTACCAGGTTATCAGAGGGAAAAGTCATGAGATAGGAAGGCCCAGATAATAGACATCCCAACATATAAAGTAGCAACAGAAAGTATGCCTCATTCTTTACCTGTAGCATACCAGGTAACATGTCTGGTGGGCCTTTTAGCATATCAGACGGAAAGGTCCAAGAGAGGAAGGAAAGATAGCTGCTGTGGCACTATCAAAGAAGAAAATAAATCATAACTAAAATATATATACTTCCTGATCAAACAACTTTCCTGGTTAGTCTTATAATGGGATACTAGAAGGAAGGCTCCATAATAAAGTAGGAGCGTCTGTCTAGCAAACACTGGCACTCTGTTTTTATTCTTTTACAGTTATGGAAGCTGGGAAAAAAATTAGAGGGAAGGTCCAAAATAAAGTAGGAATCTGTGAATAGCAAACACCGGCACTCTGTTTTTATTCTTTTACATTTATTGAAGCAGCTCCAGGGAAAAATAAAATAGAGGCAAGGTTAAGATATAAAGTAGGAATGTGTGAATAGCAAACACTGGCACTCTGTTTTTATTCTTTTACAGTTATTGAAGGAGCTCCAGGGAAAAATAAAATAGAGGCAAGGTTAAGATATAAAGTAGGAATGTGTGAATAGCAAACACTGGCACTCTGTTTTTATTCTTTTACATTTATTGAAGCAGCTCCAGGGAAAAATAAAATAGAGGGAAGGTTAAGATATAAAGTAGGAATGTGTGAATAGCAAACACCGGCACTCTGTTTTTATTCTTTTACAGTTATTGAAGCAGCTCCAGGGAAAAATAAAATAGAGGGAAGGTCCAAAATAAAGTAGGAGCGTCTGTCTTGAAAATGACAAAGAACTCAAAGAAAAAGAGGACAATAAAGAAGAAAAAGAACAGATTACAGTCGTCCCTCAAATAGTACGGTTTTCAATAGTTCGGTTTTGGTTTTATATGGATTGTCATGGAAGATCTTTTAGGATTTTTAAATTTCCTGCTTGTCTGGAAATTTAAAAATCCTTAAAAATCTTCTTAGAAAATCCACATAAAACCAAAACCGAACTATTGGAAACCGTACTATTTGAGGGACGACTATTATTTTCTCATACATCAAAGGTCACGGCTCTACGGCAACAAAAAGAGTACAAAAAAAAAAAAAAGCCCGCTACTCGCCGCCCCCATAAGATGAAGAAAAGAAAGAGAAAAAAAGGACAAAGACAAAGGAGAACACAAATAATAATAATAAAAGACTATGCACACTAATCAAAGCATCAACAAATCCCTTCTCTGCATCAAGCCAGCCAGGGAGAGATCACCGTGCAATGTGGGAAGCTGCGCTGTTACTTGGTGTGAGGCTCCGAGATACAGGATGTGTAAACGTGCTGCGCAACGCTCGTAGTCACTGATAACTGTATTGCTTTATAGATGCAGAGACTGTGTGTGTGTGTGTGTGTGTGTGTGTGTGATTAGTTAAAACGTTGAGTAATCCGAACAGGAAACATTGAGGTAGATTATGGTTTATGATTACTACTACTACTACTACTACTACTCCGACAAAAAATATATAACGATAATGATTATAATAAATAGTAATCATATCAGGTTTAATTAGAAACATAATATAGCTAAGGCCAACCCCTCTCTCTCTCTCTCGTCTTTTATTCATCTTTCACAAGGGAAAACTTCAATCCACTTTCCCATTTCCACCATTGCATGTGGCTGATTTCCATGAAGCATAAGAATAAAAACATGAGATAGAATAATTTGAGATTGTGAGGTAAATATTTGGTGCGTGTGGTGGAGGGTCTGTTTAAAAGGAGTTGAGAAGGAGTGGTGGTGATGGTGGTGGTTGTGTTAGTGGTGGTGGGGGTAGGGGTGATGGTGGTGGTGGTGATGGTGGTGGTTGTGTTAGTGGTGGTGGGGGTAGGGGCGAGGATGGTGGTGGTGATGGGGGTGGTTGTGTTAGTGCTGTTGGTAGTGGCAGTGGGGTAGGGGTGATGGTGGTGGTGGGGGTGGTGGTGGTTAGTGTTTACGGTAATGGTCATGGTATCAGTGGCAGAAGTAGTGTTGATGTTGTTGTTTTGGGTGGTGGTAGTGGTCATGATGTTAGTGGAAGCAGTGGTGATGGTGGCTGTATTAATAGAAGTGGTGGTGGTGGTAGTGGTCATGGTGTTGGTGGAAGCAGTGGTGGTGGTGGTGGTTACGGCATCAGTGTCAATGTCAGTGGTGGTGGTCGAGAGGGGGGGAGGGGGGGAGGGGGGGGGGTCAGCTTCCTGTCATCTTCGTATCCTGTTTTGACATCAAGAGACGGAGTCATTACCGCTACAGGACTGACGGAATGTTTAAGCATCATCACTATCATCATTATCACCGTCATCATCATCATCACCATCGTCACCTTCGTTAAGCATCATCACTGTCATTATCATTGTCATCATCATCATCACCATCGTCACCTTCGTTAAGCATCATCACTGTTATCATTATCACCGTCATCATCATCATCACCATCGTCACCTTCGTTAAGCATCATCACTGTTATCATTATCACCGTCATCATCATCACCATCGTCATCTTCGTTAAGCATCATCACTGTTATCATTATCACCGTCATCATCATCACCATCGTCATCTTCGTTAAGCATCATCACTGTTATCATTATCACCGTCATCATCATCACCATCGTCATCTTCGTTATGCATCATCACTGTTATCATTATCACCGTCATCATCATCACCATCGTCACCTTCGTTAAGCATCATCACTGTTATCATTATCACCGTCATCATCATCACCATCGTCACCTTCGTTAAGCATCATCACTGTCATCATTATCACCGTCATCATCATCACCATCGTCACCTTCGTTAAGCATCATCACTGTTATCATTATCACCGTCATCATCATCATCACCGTCGTCACCTTCGTTAAGCATCATCACTGTAATCATTATCACCGTCATCATCATTATCACCATCGTCACCTTCGTTAAGCATCATCACTGTTCTCATTATCATCGTCATCATCATCATCACCATCGTCACCTTCGTTAAGCATCATCACTGTTATCATTATCACCGTCATCATTATCATCACTGTCGTTAAGCATCATCACTGTCATCATTATCACTGTCATCATCATCATCACCATCGTCACCTTCGTTAAGCATCATCACTGTTATCATTATCATCGTCATCATCACCATCGTCACCTTCGTTCTGTTCTGTTTTGCTCCCTTGTTCACGGCATTGATGGTGATTTTTTTTTTTTTTTTTGGGGTGAGAAGAATTAGTAGTATTGAATTTATTTGTTATTATTACTCATGATTATTATTGTTATTTGTTATTGTGTGTGTTATTTATCTACTTTGGCTCTCTAATGTTTTTTTTCTTTTTTGTAGTTTTCGTTTTTTTATGATTTTATTTTTTTATTCTAAGGCAGAAGGATAATCAATAGGTTCTTTTTTTTTATCTTCTCATCCATTTTTTTTTCACTTTCTCAGTCGTGTTTTTGCTCTTCTTTCATTCTTTCTTTTCTTGTTTTTGTATTTTTTTATTCTTTTTTTTTTTATAAGGTGCAAGTATCATCATTAAGTTCTTGTTCCTGTTTTTTTCTTCTTTTTCTTTAACTTTTTTCTTATTTTCTCTTATCCATTTTTTTTCACTTTCTCAGTCATGTTTTTGCTCTTCTTTCATTCTTTTTCTTTTTTTTGTATTTTTTTGTATTTTTTTTTCTAAGGCGCAAGTATCATCATTATGTTCTTGTTCCGTTTTTTTTTCTTCTTTTTCTTTAACTTTTTTCTTATTTTCTCTTATCCATTTTTTTTTCACTTTCTCAGTCATGTTTTTGCTCTTCTTTCATTCTTTTTTTTTTTTTTTTTTTTGTATTTTTTTGTATTTTTTTTTCTAAGGTGCAAGTATCATCATTATGTTCTTGTTCCTGTTTTTCTCTTCTTTTTCTTAATCTTTTTTTCTTATCTTCTCATCTATTTTTTTTTAACTTTCTCAGTCATGTTTTTGCTCTTCTTTCTTTCTTTTTTTCCTTCCATTCTTCCTCTTTTTCCTTGTGTTCCGCCCTCTTCTTTTTCCTTCTCTTTTTCTCTTTTCTCTCATCATACTTTTTGGTCAGGTTTTCACTTCCTCTTCTAATTATCTGAGTTTATTTTATCAACATTATTCTCTTTTTCCATTATCTTGTCTTTTCTTTCACTCCTCCTTCTCCTCCTCCCCTCTTCTCCTATAATTCCTTCCCCTTCTGTCTCTCTCCGGCATATGACCACAGATGTTGCGCCGACTAAACCAAACTTTCCAACTTTTTCTCCTCCCCCTTTTCCTCTCCCTCTTTCCCTTTTCTTCCCCTTTCCCTTCCTCCTTTTACACCTCCTTCTTCCCCTCCTTTCCCTTTTTCTCTCCCCGGGACATGAAAACTGAAAACACCAATTCATCTCTACCCATTCTCATCACCACTGTCGCTCTCTCCTCCTCTCTTTACCCCTAACATGAAGTGGATGGAGTGCTGGCTAGTGTCTGGGTTGGCAGTGTGGATATATGTATTGTGAAGGGTGGGTAGGGGCAGGTGGAGGGTGCTGGAGGTCGAGGAGGTGGAAGAGTGGCAGGGTGGAGGAGGGAGAGGAGGGCAGGCAGGCAGGCTATTCCACAGTAATCCTCTTAGGGTGTCTGTATAAAGAGGAAGTGACCTGACCTTGCGTGACCTCTGTTTTGATGGGTTTTGTTCAGTCCGTTTTTCTTTTTTAACGGCAAAGGAAGCAGCGACAGGGCAAAAACAGGTAGGAAAAATTGTCTGTTCATTATTGCTCCTTTGTAAAAAAAAAGTTGTCAGAAGAGAGGTTAAGTTTGTAATTCAATATGTTACTTTATTTTTATGTTTGTCTATCTGTCTATTTGTTAACATTGTATTCTATTCCTTTCCCTTCTCTTCCCTTTCTCTTCCTCACCTTTCTTTTCCTTTTCCTCTCCTTTTCCATTCCTTTCCCTCTCCTTTACCTATTACGTAGATAGATAGGGAGGTATAGAGATAGATAAGGAGGCAGACAGAGATAGGCAGAGAGGTAGATTGGATAATAGAGAGAAATAGTGGTAGATAGATAGACAGAGGTAGAGAAGGATAGTTATAGACAGAGAGGGAGATAGGAGAAGAGAAGAGAAGAGAGACCAAGTTGCATAAGGAAAACAGGATAGGTGGACATTTATCCTTATTTGCTTCATCCATAGCAAGAGTTATGAAAGACCCAGAATAGATAATGAGGACACAGGAAAGGGTGGAGAAGGAGGGATAGACCTGGCTGGGGGTGTCAGTGTGGGTGAGGCAATCAACACTAGTGATCTTATATGAACAGGCAACTAGAGCAACAGCAGTATTTGAGCCTCCAAAAAAGGTACTGTAAAATGTGGAGTGGTGAAAGTTTAGCTATTGGTAGTTTCTTGAATAAATAACTAGCTTTTGTGTGTATGTACAGGAGACTTACCCTATCTGAAACGGTTATGTTCTAGAGAAAATGGTTGAAAAGCAATATTGTCGAATAACAAAGCCATTTTTCATGTGTCTATGTGTTAATAGGGGCGGGGGTTAGGTTCCTGACCACCTCCCTGACCAAAGAAGACCTCAGTTAAAATGAAAAGAATGCAAATTGGTGTATGTATGTATCATCATTACTGTCGTATTTGTATTGAAATTAGTACATGTCACCAATTTGGCTGCGTTTTTTCCTCAGTTCATGGCACCAGATATAGTCCATCTTGAGTACCCTTGAGTCTTGTGTACTGGTAAGCAGGGAAGTGTTTGGACTCATGCTGCCAGGCTGACTGCTTTTGTGTCCTTCTGCTTCAAAATTACTGATGCTGTTGACCTCAGAATCTTTACACCTTGTTATTTTGGTGTGGCCATTACCAGCTTCATGCCTTCAACAACTTCCACTACTGATGGCAGGTGGTGAGCACTTGACAGCTTGCTAGGAGTAATAGTATTAGGGGTCTTGAATTGAGCCAGGGTAGTAAAATGGTCCTTGCGGTCAAAGCAGTAGGGAAGAGAGTGTGAGTGTGAGGCAGAACCTTCCTCTCAACTAGCTACCAGCAGGTGGGTGTTAGTGTGTTGGTGATACCTGGCACACAGTTTGAAAGTTGATATCTGGTGAAATGGTGGAGATTGCATGTCAGAACAATGAAAAAATGTAGGCATTTTGAAATGTTGAAAGAAATGCCGAACAATGAACGGTCGAATAATGGGGGGTGTCTGTGTTTTGAAGTATTGAAAGAGAGAAATTTTAACTAACAGGGTTTGCCTGTACTGTGCTGTGTTGGAGTGTTAGAACCTCCAAAGAGTACTGCTAAACATAGGGTGGGGAAAGCTTAGCAAGGGGCTGTCTTCTTCATTAATTTAATCGGTTTTGAGGTGACTCCAGCTGTCGGTGAAGAAATAAGTAGCTTTTTTTTTTTTTTTTTTTTACAGCTAAGGAGACAGCTCAAGGGCGCAAAGAAAAAAAAAGAAAAAAAGGCCTGCTACTCACTGCTCCCGAACAGAGGTTAAAGGAGTGTCCAAAATCAGAGGTTAATTTCGGGAGGAGAGGTGCTTGTTGAGTTTTCTTGAAGTGCAAAGAGAAAAAACTAGGAAATGCAATGCAGTTTTCAACATTAAAATAATCAAGCTTTAGTGTTTGTTGTAAAATATGACTGAATTTTGCTGGTTATCAGTTGTCTTAAGTGTGAAGTTTGGGATTATGATATAAGAAAAGAACTGAAGATTACTGTACTAGCATTATTAGGAGGATACGATGTTCAGCTCTTACCACAAGACACACATGTGACTAGGAGCAGGTATAATTAATCTGTTAGAAGCAATTAAGTTTTCGGCATGGCTAGCAGGCTAGAGCGAGGGTTCAAATGAGTGAGGTGGCTTCTTGCTAAATGAGAGAATGGCTTCGGAAAACATAGGCCTATTCCAAACATTTCAGTCTTAGCCAGCAGTGTCTGGATATATTATTAGTTATTCAATCACATTAGTAAACGACAAACACCCAGATTTCCACAGATAAGCCCTCCCCAATCTTAGTCCACAAGATGGAGCGTCTGTCTAACGCCTTGTAATCTTATCAACGCCTGTGTTGCAGCCTTGTAGCAGTGTGATTATAACCTTTGCAGTGTGTGGGTGGGGGTGAGAAGGTGTGCTGGGCGTTGTGAAGTACCTACATGAAGAACTCTACCAAGGATGATGTTCATTTGGGTTAATGAATAACTTCTGAAAGAGTGAAATGTGAGTGAGTGATGGTGAGTGAGTGATGGTGGTGTTGGAAGGGCAGAAATGAAGGATTGGGTATTTGCATTATTGGGGGTAGCTGTACTCTTCCCCTCCCTTCCCCCTCTCTTTTTCACTGTCATGACCTGGTGGTAGAAGGAAAATACAGTAGTCACATTCAAAAATAGATTTGATAAATTCATGGGCAGTGATGTTAGGAGGGGTTAGGTTCACAGGACCTGCCTTGTACACCGGCCTCTTGCAGAGTCCTTACGTTCTTATGTTATTAATATTTGTCATCTTAATAATCATCATCATCGCCACTATAGCAGCAGCAGTAGCAGCAGTAATAGTAGTAGTAGCAGCAGCAGTAGTAGTAGTAGTAGTAGTAGTAGTAGTAGTAGTAGTAGTAGTAGTAGTTTTTGTTTTCTTTGTAGCTTCGTGCGTTTTAGGGGCTACATGCTTCACCGCGCGGGCGGATTCTTTGGAATTGGAGATAAGAGCGTCCGTTTTCAACACACACACAAACACACACACACACACACACACACACACACACACACACACACATCCTCCCTCAACGCCAGTACTCAAGTCAACCTTCCAGTGGCCGCGTATTCCGTGTTTTACTCCGCGACTACGATCTTGTAAAAACGTTTCGTCTTGGCATTACCCCAACCCCGTGTGTACTCACCCTCCTCTGTGGCACCCTAGCGTTTAAACCTTCCCCTGTGGCACCCCAGCACCTATCTTTGACACCTTAATTCCCCCTATGTAACACCCTGCGTACCCTCCCTTCCTTTGTCTCCCTTTGAAAAGTGGAGATCCCAGACTTGCCCCAGAACGCGTCACATCTCACCCGCGCTTGCCCGTCTAAACCTAACTTCATATAACTCTCCAGTGTTATTCCATCTCTTCTCACTGCTGGATAGTTTATTTTATGCGTTGCGATCCGTTTTCATGTCTTTCTGTAGTGCCTCAATGTCACGGTTTGGTATTCAGAAGGCTAGTTTTTTAGTGGGGCATTTGGTACTTGAAAAAGAAAGAACTGCGTATGCTTCTATATTCCCGTCTTCGTTATGGCGCTGTGATCGTGTTTCATCAGTGTTGTGTCCGTTATGTGCTGTGTTGCGTTGCGGGAGTGAGTGAAAAAGTGAAACAGCGACATTAGTGGGAATGGTACTGTAGTTGTTGACGCATTGTGAGGGAGCGCCATTGTTGCCAACCACAGCAAACACCCTTATATACTCTCCTTTGGGTGTGCTGTTGGGACTCCGGTGTGGAATTTAACGCCTGTATTCATCACTCAATGCTTTATTTTCTTCTTATCCACGCCCACACCCATATCCACCACGTCCCCATGGCCCATAGCAACAGGCGCACCCATAGCCCACTCCATCGGTCACCTCAAACCTCCACATTCCCAGCCTCTACCCCTTCATTTCGTTGTTGTGAAGTGAGGACCCCTGCATCATCTTAGGCTCTCATTTGGACTTTCATGTGGACTTTCAAGAGTGAGATTCAAGTCCATTTCAAGACGAAGACTCAGCGATATAGAAGGAAAGAGAAAGACGAAGATATGATGCTTCAGTGAATCTGTATCTTCGTATTCTTGCAAGATTCGAACCGTAGGGGGGAAAGATAACTAAGAACCAGTCCTTTCCCATCCCGTTCTTTGAGGGAAGCGAGTTGATAGCTTGAAGGAGTGAAGGTAACTCACTCTCTGCTACTCTGAAAGTCTCTCTCTGCTACTCTAAAAGGAACTGAACTGCGAAGATTGATAGGCTTGAAAATTTTACAAGCCTTTGCATTCATAATCTTATAAAAGGAACCGAAGCGAATGGAGTGAAGGACCATTACATCATCTCTCTCTCTCATCCGGCCATCCATCCGTTCACCTCACGAAGCGACGAGGCTCTGGAGATAGAAAACCAAGTGTCGGTGGAGCGGCGGTGTGGGGTGGGGGGGTGACATCCTAACTACGCGTCATCTCCTCTGCTCTCCTCTGGTCTTCTTGCCTCCTCGATCCCTTTCCTCTCTTGGTCATTTTCTCATATTTTTCTCCATCTTGTGTTTTGTTTTCTGTTCTTTCCCTTTTTCTTGTTTTTTTTTTCTTTCTGTTCTAACTTTTCTCCTTGTCTTTTTTTTATTTTTCTTTCGTGTTCCTCTTCCATTTATTGCCTTTCCTCTATTTTCTTGCATCAACTCTTTCCTCTCCTCCTCCTCCCGTCTCCTCTCCTCTCCTCTCCTCTCCTCTTCTCTTCTCTTCTCTCTAGTCTTCTCTTCTCTTCTCCTCTCCTCTCTTCACCTCTCTTCTCTTCTCTCCTCTCCTCCGCAAGATAATCCTACCCTCCCACAAGAACACAAAGGGTGACAAAGAATCCTTCAATCCTTCAGAGCTCCAACCGCAGAACACTCAGCCAGTCTCTTGCAGAAGTAGATTTCTTGAACCCCTACTAGAAAAAAAAGAACCAATCCAAACTGCAGAACTAGAAAGTTTGAACTCCCGATAGGAAAAAGAAAAATGGAAAAGATCCTGCAGAATCACCAGGAGAAAAAGAAACCAGCAAGCCTGCGGTCGAGAAAGCAATCCCTCGTCCAGTTGAAGGATGGGCTGTGCAGGAGACTCCACCGCCGAAGGAGCATCCTCACAGACCCTAACTCACCAGGGCTTTCTTCCCTCCTGAGGAACATCAACACGCAGATAGCAGCCACGAGTAACTTCTCTGTCAACGAACTTGAAGATGGGGCTGCGGTGGGGCGGCAGGTCAGGTCCAGCTCCGTGCCGCCCTTTGCCATCCATGACACCCTCGAAGCCTCCTATAATCAGACCGACGATGGGGATGACAGTGGCAGTGGAAGCTCCTCATCCTCCAGCAGCGAGGAAGACGAGGACGAGGACGATATGCTTTTGGCGTTCATGAACAACCAGCATGCCTCTCCTCGCGACTCCACTTCTTCTCTTTATGGTACTAGTCGAAGCTTGTGCCTGAGTTTTGGAACGTATTATTAGTTTTCATCAACCGTAATGTGGCTCATAACACTCATCATCATCATTTCATCGACGCCTGTTCCTATGAGCTCCCACCAGGGGATGGCCATGGCAGAAGAACTTCCATCTTTCTCTATCCAGACACTCCCTCCTTGCCTGCTCATAACACTACCCATGGCAATACTAACTCAACCTCTACCAAAGCCTTGTCAAACTATCACTAAGCTCATAACATTACCCATGGAAGTACTAACACAACTTCTATCAAAGCCTTGTCAAGCTATCACTAAGCTCATAACACTACCCATGGCAATACTAACTCAACCTCTACCAAAGCCTTGCCAAACTATCACTAAGCTCATAACATTACCCATGGCAATACTAACACAACCTCTACCAAAGCCTTGTCAAACTATCACTAAGCTCATAACACTACCCATGGAAATACTAACACAACCTCTACCAAAGCCTTGTCAAACTATCACTAAGCTCATAACACTACCCATGGAAATACTAACACAACCTCTACCAAAGCCTTGTCAAACTATCACTAGGCTTATAACGCTTCTCAACCCTTCCCTTCCCGTTCCTAACTCTGCCCTTCCCCTTCCTAACTCTGCCCTTCCCCTTCCTTAACTCTGCCCTTCCCCTTCCTAACTCTGTCCTTCCCCTTCCTTAACTCTGCCCTTCCCCTTCCTAACTCTGTCCTTCTCCTTCCTTAACTCTGCCCTTCCCCTTCCTAACTCTGCCCTTCCCCTTCCTAACTCTGCCCTTCCCCTTCCTAACTCTGCCCTTCCCCTTCCTAACTCTGCCCTTCCCCTTCCTAACTCTGTCCTTCCCCTTCCTAACTCTGTCCTTCCCCTTCCTAACTCTGCCCTTCCCCTTCCTAACTCTGCCCTTCCCCTTCCTAACTCTGTCCTTCCCCTTCCTAACTCTGTCCTTCTCCTTCCTAACTCTGCCCTTCCCCTTCCTAACTCTGTCCTTCCCCTTCCTAACTCTGTCCTTCCCCTTCCTTAACTCTGCCCTTCCCCTTCCTAACTCTGTCCTTCCCCTTCCTAACTCTGTCCTTCCCCTTCCTAACTCTGTCCTTCCCCTTCCTAACTCTGCCCTTCCCCTTCCTAACTCTGCCCTTCCCCTTCCTAACTCTGCCCTTCCCCTTCCTAACTCTGCCCTTCCCCTTCCTAACTCTGCCCTTCCCCTTCCTAACTCTGCCCTTCCCCTTCCTAACTCTGCCCTTCCCCTTCCTAACTCTGCCCTTCCCCTTCCTAACTCTGCCCTTCTCCTTCCTAACTCTGCCCTTCCCCTTCCTAACTCTGCCCTTCCCTTCCTAACTCTGCCCTTCCCTTCCTAACTCTGCCCTTCCCTTCCTAACTCTACCCTTCCCCTTCCTAACTCTGCCCTTTCCCTTCTTAACTCTGCCCTTCCCCTTCCTAACTCTGCCATTCCCCTTCCTTACTCTGGTCTTCACCTTACTAACTCTGTCCTTCCCATTCCTAACTCTGTCCTTCCCCTTCCTAACTCTGTCCTTCCCTTCCTAACTCTGCCCTTCCCTTCCTAACTCTGTCCTTCCCCTTCCTAACTCTGCCCTTCCCTTCCTAACTCTGCCCTTCCCTTCCTAACTCTGCCCTCCCCGTACCTAACTCTGCCCTTCCCCTTCCTAACTCTGTCCTTCCCCTTCCTAACTCTGACCTTCTCCTTCCTAACTCTGCCCCTTCCCCTTCCTAACTCTGCCCTTCTCCTTCCTAACTCTGCCCTTCCCCTTCCTAACTCTGCCTTTCCCCTTCCTAACTCTGCCCTTCCCCTTCCTAACTCTGCCCTTTCCCTTCCGAACTCTGCCCTTCCCATTCCTAACTCTGCCTTCCTTCGTAACTCTGCCCTTCCCCTTCCTAACTCTGCCCTTCCCCTTCCTAACTCTGTCCTTCTCCTTCCTTAACTCTGTCCTTCCCCTTCCTAACTCTGCCCTTCCCTTCCTAACTCTGCCCTTCCTTCCTAACTCTGCCTTCCCTTCCTAACTCTGTCCTTCCCTTCCTAACTCTGCCCTTCCCCTTCCTAACTCTGCCCTTCCCCTTCACAACCCTTCCTTTCCCCTTCCTAACTCTGCCCTTCCCCTTCCTAACTCTGCCCTTCCCCTTCCTAACTCTGCCCTTCCCCTTCCTAACTCTGCCCTTCCCCTTCCTAACTCTGCCCTTCCCTTTCACAACCCTTCCTTTCCCCTTCCTAACTCTGCCCTTCCCCTTCCTAACTCTGCCCTTCCCCTTCCTTAACTCTGCCCTTCCCCTTCCTAACTCTGCCCTTCCCTTTCACAACCCTTCCTTTCCCCTTCCTAACTCTGCCTTTCCCCTTCCTAACTCTGCCCTTCCCCTTCCTAACTCTGCCCTTCCCCTTCTTCTCCCTCACCCACAACAACCTCTACGAAAGCCTTATCAAATGTGGATGTTTAAGTCCCAAAATGTTTGAGAATATGGACTTTTAATTAAATAGTTCCTTGACACACAACTGGGCTACGGAGGTGGAGCTGTTGGTGAAATGAGTGTCTGGGGGTGAATGGGGTGTGTGTGAATGCGTGGGTAAGTGGGTGAGTGGGTAAGGGACCGTCTGGGTGGGTGGGTACAAGCGGGTTTGAGAGTAGGTTTGTGGGTGACGCGCCTTCATTTCTGCCGCTGGATAAATTAAGGTCAGCGAAGTCAAATAAGAGTTCAGACCGAGTTGGGTTAATAAATATATGGGGAAAGGATGGGCGAACCGACAAGCATATGAGGGAGATAAGTGGCTAAGTGGGTGAGGAGGTGGGTTAGCAGTGTTGCCAGATTATCGTACTCACCACATTGTATTTATCATTTTTAAGCCCCAAATTCTCGTACCTTACCAAATAACGATAGAGAAATAAAGTTAGCGTTAAAACTGTTACTTATCGATGTTTATTTATTTTATTTGCTATAGTTATCGGTGAGAAAATACGAAAATGCAATGCGATGTATACGATAATTTGTGTGTGTGTGTGTGTGTGTGTCGAGGCAAGTAGGTCGTGATCAAATGAGCATCCAGCGTGGCGTTACTAATTTAATCGGATAGACTAAACAAAACATCATCAGCAATATCATCATCATCATCAATCATATTCATTAATCAACTACATGACAAAGGCCTTTCCCAACGTTCTCCTCTTCTCTGTCTGGTGTTAGTGTCCTCCATCCCGCTCCGGCCAGGTCTCTAAGTCCATATCTCCACCTGGTTGTCTGGGTTGAATTCTCCTACAATTTCTGGGTTGCCTCTGCGCTGCTTTGGTTGTCTCTAATACGATCTTATTCCTTTAACTCTCCTTTCCCTTCCTTGCCCTTCTTTTCCCTTTCATTCTCTTCCTTCTTTTTCCTTTTCCCTGCCCTTTTCTTACCTTCCTTTCCCTTCTTTTCCCTGCCCTTTTCTTACCTTCCTTTCCCTTCTTTTCCCTTCCTTGCCCTTCTTTTCCCTTCCTTGCCCTTTTTTTCCCTTCCTTTTTCCTTCCTTCTTTTCCCTTCCTTCTTTTCCCTTCCTTTCCCTTCCTTCTTTTCCCTTTTCCCTGCCCTTCCTTTCCCTTCCTTTCTCTTCCTTCTTTTCCTTTTCCCTGCCCTTCTTTTTCCTTCCTTTCCCTTCCTTCTTTTCCCTTTTCCCTTCCTTTCTCTTCCTCCTTTTCCTTTTCCCTGCCCTTCTTTTTCCTTCCTTTCCCTTCCTTCTCTTCCCTTTTCCCTGCCTTTCTTTTCCCTTCCTTCTTTTCCCTGCCCTTCCTTTCCCCATCTTTCCCTTCTTTTCCCATTTCCCTGCCCTTCTATTCTGATGTATTGCTACCCAAGTGTTTCTTAGGTGATCATTATTTTCATTATTTATTTTCCTCTCAGAATGCCTGCAATATGCTTCTCCAATAACTAACAACAGATGCCCTGCCAAAAAATCAAATCAAGTTTCAAAGGTTATGTTGTGTGTAGTCGAACAAGAGTTGGGGACACTCGAGCAGACACATAACAGTACTAAGGGAGTTTGCATTAGCCTCACGCTGCTCAGGTATGTACGAAGACGCGCTCTTTGCATGGGTAATAGGGAGTCAAACGAGGGTTCAACAAGGGAGGATGGCTGAGGGCAGAATCAAGCGAGGGTTTAACAAGGGAGGATGGCTGAGGACAGAATCAAGCGAGGGTTCAACAAGGGAGGATGGCTGAGGACAGAATCAAGCGAGGGTTTAACAAGGGAGGATGGCTGAGGGCAGAATCAAGCGAGGGTTTAACAAGGGAGGATGGCTGAGGACAGAATCAAGCGAGGGTTTAACAAGGGAGGATGGCTGAGGACAGAATCAAGCGAGGGTTTAACAAGGGAGGATGGCTGAGGGCAGAATCAAGCGAGGGTTTAACAAGGGAGGATGGCTGGGGACAGAATCAAGCGAGGGTTCAACAAGGGAGGATGGCTGAGGCAGAATCAAGCGAGGTTCAACAAGGAGGATGGCTGAGGGCAGAATCAAGCGAGGGTTTAACAAGGGAGGATGGCTGAGGACAGAATCAAGCGAGGGTTCAACAAGGGAGGATGGCTGAGGGCAGAATCAAGCGAGGGTTTAACAAGGGAGGATGGCTGAGGGCAGAGTCAAGCGAGGGTTCAATAAGGGAGGATGGCTGAGGGCAGAGTCAAGCGAGGGTTTAACAAGGGAGGATGGCTGAGGACAGAATCAAGCGAGGGTTCAACAAGGGAGGATGGCTGAGGGCAGAATCAAGCGAGGGTTCAACAAGGGAGGATGGCTGAGGGCAGAATCAAGCGAGGTTCAACAAGGAGGATGGCTGAGGGCAGAATCAAGCGAGGGTTAAACAAGGGAGGATGGCTGAGGTCAGAGTCAAGCGAGGGTTCAACGAGGGAGGATGGCTGAGGACAGAGTCAAGCGAGGGTTTAACAAGGGAGGATGGCTGAGGACAGAATCAAGCGAGGGTTCAACAAGGGAGGATGGCTGAGGACAGAATCAAGCGAGGGTTTAACAAGGGAGGATGGCTGAGGACAGAATCAAGCGAGGGTTTAACAAGGGAGGATGGCTGAGGGCAGAATCAAGCGAGGGTTCAACAAGGGAGGATGGCTGAGGACAGAATCAAGCGAGGGTTCAACAAGGGAGGATGGCTGAGGACAGAATCAAGCGAGGGTTTAACAAGGGAGGATGGCTGAGGACAGAATCAAGCGAGGGTTCAACAAGGGAGGATGGCTGAGGACAGAGTCAAGCGAGGGTTTAACAAGGGAGGATGGCTGAGGGCAGAATCAAGCGAGGGTTTAACAAGGGAGGATGGCTGAGGACAGAATCAAGCGAGGGTTTAACAAGGGAGGATGGCTGAGGACAGAATCAAGCGAGGGTTTAACAAGAGAGAATGGCTGAGGACAGAATCAAGCGAGGGTTTAACAAGGGAGGATGGCTGAGGACAGAATCACGCGAGGGGTTAACAAGGGAGGATGGCTGAGACAGAATCAAGCGAGGGTTTAACAAGGGAGGATGGCTGAGGACAGAATCAAGCGAGGGTTTAACAAGGGAGGATGGCTGAGGGCAGAGTCAAGCGAGGGTTTAACAAGGGAGGATGGCTGAGGGCAGAGTCAAGCGAGGGTTTAACAAGGGAGGATGGCTGAGGACAGAATCAAGCGAGGGTTTAACAAGGGAGGATGGCTGAGGACAGAATCAAGCGAGGGTTTAACAAGGGAGGATGGCTGAGGACAGAATCAAGCGAGGGTTTAACAAGGGAGGATGGCTGAGGACAGAATCAAGCGAGGGTTTAACAAGGGAGGATGGCTGAGGACAGAATCAAGCGAGGGTTTAACAAGGGAGGATGGCTGAGGGCAGAGTCAAGCGAGGGTTTAACAAGGGAGGATGGCTGAGGGCAGAGTCAAGCGAGGGTTTAACAAGGGAGGATGGCTGAGGGCAGAATCAAGCGAGGGTTTAACAAGGGAGGATGGCTGAGGACAGAATCAAGCGAGGGTTTAACAAGGGAGGATGGCTGAGGCAGAGTCAAGCGAGGTTTAACAAGGGAGGATGGCTGAGGGCAGAGTCAAGCGAGGGTTTAACAAGGGAGGATGGCTGAGGGCAGAATCAAGCGAGGGTTTAACAAGGGAGGATGGCTGAGGACAGAATCAAGCGAGGGTTTAACAAGGGAGGATGGCTGAGGACAGAATCAAGCGAGGGTTTAACAAGGGAGGATGGCTGAGGACAGAATCAAGCGAGGGTTTAACAAGGGAGGATGGCTGAGGACAGAATCAAGCGAGGGTTTAACAAGGGAGGATGGCTGAGGACAGAATCAAGCGAGGGTTTAAAATTCCACTGAGGGATAAAAAAAAAAACATACACTGATCTTATGTATAGTGAAAATTTAATCGAGTCAACAGAAGGTTAAAACAATAATAGATAAATAACGAAAAATATACAATGAATTAATAATGAAAGAAAGAAAAAGTTACCGACAAAGAAAGCAAAAAAAGGAAGATAGAAAGAAAGAAAAAAAAATAAGAAAAAAATTAATGTAGTTCTGAATTGCGTTAAGTTATGGTAGTAGTAGTAGTAGTAGTAGAAATAGTAGTAGTAGTAGTAGTAGTAGTAGGTCGTCCCTAGTGATTACAGGTAACTTCTTATATCCAGGTAACTTGTCATGGCTCCTCCTCCTCCTCCTCCTCCTCCTCCTCCTCCTCCTATTCTTCCTTCAAGCACTTTCTCTTCCTAATTAATCTTTTCAATCTTTTAATTATGTCTGTGTCTGTCTGTCTTTGTCTGTCTTTGTCTCTCTCCCAAGGTGACTAATTTCTTTTTTTTACTCTATTCCAGGTAAGTGTTGATGACCGACGACTGTGGAGAGAGAACACGCGTAAGTAGGTGAGTAAGTGAGTAACGTAAGTAAATATAAGTAAGGAAGGAAGGAAGAGTAAATGAATGTAAGTAAAAGTTTTAGGAAGGAAAGATGGAAGGGAAGGATGGGCGGAGGGAGGGAAAGAAGGAAGGAAGGAAGGAAGGAAGGAAGAAAGGAAGGGAGGAAGGATGAAGAGAAGGAAGAAAGCAGTAAAGAAAACGAAAAAAGAAAAGAAAGAAAGGAAGGAAGGAAGGAAGGAAAGAAGGAAGGAAGCAATAAAGAAAAGAGAGAAAAAAAGAAGGAAGAAAGGAAGGAAGGAAGGAAAGAAGGAAGGAAGCAATAAAGAAAAGAGAGAAAAAAAAGAAGGAAGGAAGAAAGAAAGGAAGGAAGGAAAGAAGAAAGAAGGAAGGAAAATAGAAAAAGAATGAAAAGAAAAGAAATGAAGGAAAAAAAGGGAAGGAGAGAATGAAAAAAAAGGAAGGAAGGAAAGAAGGAAGTAAAATAGGGATAATGAAAGAAGGATAAGGAAGGTAAAAAGACAGAAAATAGGGAAAAAAGCGAAGGACAGAAGGAGGAAAAAGAAGAAAAGTGGAAAGGAAGGAAAGAAGCGGATGTGTAAGAAAATAAGAGGAAAAAAGAAGGAAAATGCAAAAAATTAGAGACAGGAAACAGGAAGGAAAAGATTGTGTTCCAAGAATTTAATGAACAAAAGTGAACAGAGAAAAATAAATAAATGGATAAAATAAAGATAAAAAGAAAGAGAAAGGAGGAAAAAAATAAAAGAGAAAAATTAGAGGAAAAAGAAGGAAAATGCAAAAAATTAGAGACAGGAAACAGGAAGGAAAAGATTGTGTTCCGAGAAATTAATGAACAACAGAAGTGAAGAAAAATAAATAAATGAATAAAATAAAGAAGAAAAGAAAGAAAATATGGAAAAACAAGAAATAATGGAATAATGGAAGGGAAACAAAGAAACTGGGAAATAAGAGAAACGAGGAAAAAAATAAAAAGACGAAAATTAGAGGAAAAAAGAAGGAAAATGCAGAAAAAATTAAGAGACAGGAAACAGGAAGGAAAAAAGATTGTATTCCGATAAATTGATGAACAAAAGAAGTGAACAGAAAAATAAATAAATGTATAAAATAAAGAAAGGAAATATAGAAAAAATAAGAAATAATGGAATAATATAAAAAAAACCCAGAAATGAGAGAGAGGAGAAAAAAGGAAAAAAAAAAAATTAAACGAGGAAAAAGGGGAACAATGTATGTGTTGTGAAGGTGGGAAAGTTTGAAAGTGAACAGGGAAAAAATAGGAAAATTAAGGATCGGAAAAGGCTTAAAATTTTCTGGAGTCGGAGTCGGAGTCGGAGTTGCAACCTTACCATTGAATTTCTTAGAGTCGGAGTCAGAGTCGTAACCTTACCTTTAAATTTCCTGGAGTCGGAGTCGAAGTCGGAGTCGGAGTCGCAACCTTACCTTAAAATTTCCTGGAGTCGGAGTCGGAGTCGCAACCTTACCTTAAAATTTCCTGGAGTCGGAGTCGGAGTCGCAACCTTACCTTAAAATTTCCTGGAGTCGGAGTCGAAGTCGGAGTCGGAGTCGGAGTCGCAACCTTACCTTAAAATTTCCTGGAGTCGGGGTCGGAGTCGGAGTCGGAGTCGCAACCTTACCTTAAAATTTCCTGGAGTCGGAGTCGGAGTCGGAGTCGCAACCTTACCTTAAAATTTCCTGGAGTCGGAGTCGAAGTCGGAGTCGGAGTCGCAACCTTACCTTAAAATTTCCTGGAGTCGGAGTCGAAGTCGGAGTCAGAGTCGGAGTCGCAACCTTACCTTAAAATTTCCTGGAGTCGGAGTCGAAGTCGGAGTCGGAGTCGCAACCTTACCTTAAAATTTCCCGGAGTCGAAGTCGGAGTCGGAGTCGCAACCTTACCTTAAAATTTCCCGGAGTCGAAGTCGGAGTCGCAACTTTAAAATTTCCTAGAGTCGGGAAAATAAATGAAAAAATATTGGAAGGAATAAAAAAAATGAAAGTACTACAATATAAGGAATAAATCAAATTAATCCAAACTAAACAAAAAAAAATATATAATACAACAAAATGAAATATATATAAAAAAAAGTAAAATAAAAGTAACGACAAAAGTAGGCTACAGCATTTCTTCATTATGAAAAGCAAGGAAGGAAGTAAGAGTAGGCTACAGCATTTCTTCATTATAAAAAGTATGGAAGGAAGTAAGAGTAGGCTACAGCATTTCTCCGTTA